>NC_084469.1:59660474-60001903 GCF_027409185.1 Cynocephalus volans
GTAGGAGCTCATAGTCACCCTGGGTTAGCCAGAAGGAAATACCCGATTCAACTGTGACAGAAAAGGACCATCTGGGACATTTGCATTCTCTTTTTTCACTTTGAGCTTGAAATGAGGAAAACTGAGGCCAGAAAACCAAGAGAGGAAGATTCTTCACAGGTGATTGATGAGATGGTTTAAAATAATCTGTATTTATGTCTAGTGTGGTGTTTCTCACAGAACTGTAATGCTCTGGCTTTGAATTCTGTTCCCTCCATAGCCTGTAGCTCTGTGAGGGCAGGGACCAGGTCTGAGTCATCTTTGTCTGCCCTGTGCACGGTACGTAGCAGGCTCCGATCAATATTTCTTAAAACATAAAACTGAGTAAAAAGTATACAGGTATGGGATGACTGAGCAGCAGCACAGGTACGAAAAATCAGTATCCCCAAATCAGCTGATGTGTTATTTGTCTTTCTAAATAGGGGTGTCGTGCTGGAACGGGGACACAGATGGTCCTGTGGCCCTGCTGCTCTGGTTTGGACACTCTTAGAACTCTGTTTCTGCTGTGGTTGCCGCACTTCACTTGCCTACGAGAAAGTGACAGGAGAGTGTAGGGGCTGCAGATTACGTCATGTGGAAATGGCTGAGGGAAGATGGGGTGCATGGTGGCTGTTTACGAATATGTGAAGGTTGGTTTTATGAAAGGTATTAGATTCATTTTGGTGCCTGCAGAGTGTAGGCCTAGGATTGGTGAGTGTGCATTTTGGCTCAGGATGAAAGAACTGACAAAGTAAATTAAGTTTCCTTGGAAAATTACAAGTTTATTGGCAGAGTTTAGGCAGGGGCTGGATGTATGAAAACACCTGTCACAGTGATTTTTAAGGTTATGAGGGCAGAGCTTGGCTTGGAACCCAGGGTTTCCACTAATACCATGTATTAGGTATTATAGAAATTGTCCTTTGAGATATGATATTGCTCTGTGATGCAGGCTGAACCCTCTGTGACTGTTACGTTCACTCACTGTGAGCAGTTGTGATTCTCTTATCTAATTTGTGACTTGAACTTCGCCCCCCTGCCAGTCCCCCTCCCCTCCTTTACTAGAGAGAATGGTAAGAGTTTTGTGCAGTTACTGATCACGGTCACAAGGTGGCAGCACTGCCTCACTGGTGTCTCCTAAAAACTCTACCAGGATGTGGGCAAGTCTGAAAGTGGCTATTAGGATCAGGAAAAGGGCAGAAATGAGGCAAACAGGTCAACTTTTTTTTCTCTCTTCTGTGAAGTGACAGGGTTGAGATGAGTGTGAAATAATTGCATTTTGGAAATGGAAGACGCTTTAGAGAAGTGTTTCTCAAACTTTAATGTGCTTAGGGATCGCCTGAGGATCTTGTTTAAATACAGATTCTGACTCTTTTGGTGGGGCCTGAGATTCTGCATTTCTAATATGCTTTTGCCATTGCTACTAGTTGGTGAACCACACTTTGAGTAGCAAGGCTTTAGAGGTCATTTAGGGATTAATTGTCACTGCATCTGATGTATGGATGAAGAGAGACTGAAGTCCAGAGAGAATATAACTTGCCTAATACAGCCATGACTTTAGCACATGACCTTTTGCATTTAAACCCAGAGCTTCAGCCTCTTAGTCCAGGTCTTGCTCCACTATATCATGTGGCCCCTTTAGTGTTGCGAGTGACATATCTTTAGCTTAGAACCCAGAACTTCCATTTTCACCACTCCCTTTGGTCTTTGCTCAAGGTGTTGCTTTGGTCACTCCTTTACCCCAAACATTCCATGGCTCTTCTGTAATCACGAAATCAAGTTCAAATGTCCCTGCCTAGTTTTCAAGGCTCGACAACATATGGTCCCACTTTAGCAGGCTTACCTAACTTCCCTGTTTCTTTCTTTCTTTCTTTTTTTTCTTTTGGTGGCTGGCTGGTAGGGGATCTTAGCTTCCCTATTTCTTAACTGCATCTTTCTGCCCTAGCTGTCCCTGCTCCTTCCTGTTCCCTAAACATGCTGCATGCAGTCCTCTTACAGTGGTAGTGGTAATGGCATGGGCTCTGACGTTAGATGTAACTAGTTTCCAATACCAGATTGGCCACCAACCTTGGCAAGTTACATCACCTTTCTGAGGATCATTTTCCTTCTCTGAGATAACATCATATGGTGATTGAGAAGAATAAATAAGATAACATATGCAAACCCACTCTCATTCCTAAGATCCCCTTTAAAACTAGCATCTACAATGGTGCCTGACACCTGGTTCCTTTTTTTTTTTTTTTTTTTTTTGCTTATTAAGCCAGGATCCAATGCTTTTGTTTTGTTTTGTTTTTTTAAAATTTTTTTTATTGACTCAATTCTTTATGCCCCTTGTCCAATCTCTCCCCTCCCCCTCTCTCCCCCCTCCCCCCTATAATTACCCTAGATTTCTTCTCTCCTGAAAGAATAATGGTTACTCTGTTGATTTGTTGCCTAAATGATCTGTCCAATGCTGAGAGGTGTGATCAGGTCCCCCAATATTATCATAGAGCAGATGCTTCTTCTGTCACTCTGAAATGGGCTTTGTGTAGAGAGACATCCTCTTCTTTTCTTTATCTCTGCTGGTGACTCTCCATGTGTCAAAGCACTCCAGTTGTTGGTGGACCATCTGCATGGTGGCTGTGGCATCTAGAGGCTTTCATGGCAGCCATGGTTATTGTGGTGGCTGTGGTGGGCCACCCACACAGAAGTGATGTTTTTGGCGTGCTCCTTGGCAGTGGACATGTGCCTGGTTGTGGGGTGTGTCTGGTCCCCAGATCCATGCCTTGGGTCACCGGGTGGGCCCTGAGGTGCTGGCATGGTGTGCCTGGTTGTGGGAGGGGGGTCTGGTCCCCCAGGTGGGCCCCGAGGCACTGGCACAGTGTGCCTGGATGTGGGAGTAGGGTCCGGTCCCCGGCTCCAAGCCTCCAGTTCTCAGGCAGGCCCCAAGTCGCTGGTGTATGCCTGGGCTGGAACTAATTTGTTGTCCTTTGCTTACTTTTAAAACAGGGGAACTTCCCGTGGGAACCAGTACTTGAGCTGTGTGGCTGAGGTAAATTGATGCTTTGCTACTGTTTCCCTAGGGAAGGTTTTTTGTGCAGCTCAGAGTTTAATGGCTGACCTTATGGGTACTTCCAGCTCTCCAGAGACTGGGTGCACCTGGGTTGTGTAGAAACTCTAATCTGGGCCTGAGTTTTGTCATCAAACTTCACCGCATGCCATTCTGCATTCCCGACCAGTCTCCTCTGAGTGGTCCTGTGCTCATTAGGTGGTGGGTTGGCTGTCCTTGCTGTGTCCCAGTGTTCTCCTGGTGGGCCTGTTTCCCACACCGCCCATGCTCCAAACACTTCCCATGGGATGGGCCTTGTGCTGGTCCGTTGCGATGACTCACCGGCCTCTGAATGGCTCCCTTTTTTCAGTTGTTCTGGCTCCTCGCTCCTGCGTGAGTCCATGGGAACCCTATTAGTGGTCTTGCTGTCCTGAGGGCCACCAAGGCCCTCTTCTCCCCTGCTGCCTCCAAGTAACTCCATCTGAAGGGCACAGCTGCGGCTTCTGCTGACTCCTGCTCCATGCGCTCATCAGCTCCAGCCTCAAAGCAGTTGTGGCCTGAAACCCTCAGAGCAGTTCTTTCTCTCCTCGTGGTTTCTTCTGCCTTCATGAACTCCGAGGGTCTCTCCTCCTCTTCCCCTGAGCTCCAGTGGGCTCAGCTTGGCTGACGTTACATTTTTATAGTTGTAAATTCATTGATTTGTGGGAGACAGTGATGGTGGGGACCATCTATTCCACCATCTTGACTGGAACCACCACCTGGTTCCCTTTGATTATGTTTCTCCCTGTCTCTGTTTCCCTAAGGCTTAACCATTCAAAGGCCTAACCTGAATCCCATCTCTTTCATGAAAACTTTCCCAGCCATTTCTGACCCAATTTATCTCACCCTTTTATAAATTATTTTACCATGTATTAGCATTTGATTATGTGCCAGCCCTCTCAGTGAGACCCCACAGAGAGGCTTGAAGGATATTGGCTATATGATAATTGAGGGATAATTGAGTTCATTCTTTTTTTAGGTACTCCCTGAGAGCAAGAGCTCCCTTCTTTTTTATTCAGTTATTGTCTAGCAGCAGCTTTTCCTGCACCAGCAGTGCCAGACCTTGGTAGTCATGTGAAAGCTTTAGAGAGAGCTCTCTTCATGGTCCTCCTGCCCCTGGAGTATGGTTAAACTGCTGTTTCCCTTTGCATGTTATTGGATGGTCCCCCAAGGGAGGGACTGATGAAATCTCCTTATGGCAACCCCAAGATAATAACTCTAAGGAAGTTGAGCACAGTATCTTATTGCTTCAACAGCATGGTGACAGAAGATGTATACACCTTCCTATTTCATGAAATTTATAACAGGGTCCTTACTCTCTTACTTCAGAAGAGATTAAGGACAAAAGACCAAATGGAGAGGACAGGATGTTTAAGGGAGGTCACATATCTCTGCCCTGGATTCTGTGAATTGTTCATTCAACTGCACCTGGAAGTGTGCATCTTTGCATGTGTGGTTGTATATTTTTATCACATGATGCATAATTCTCTCCCTATCAGTGGCAGTTAGTAGCTCATGTAAGGCTTGTGATAGTAAAATTACGTGGTGAGTGCTTTCACTGCAGCAAAGGTCTGTCTGAGGTCTGGAGAGAAAATAGACCAGGAGGGCTGGCTGGACATTTTTACTTAGGGTCCTCCTTTCTCTTTTTATTGGACAGTGGTCTACTCACCCATCACTTTCCTAGTCAAGGGATTTGGGGCCTTCCCTTCCCTGACCATGGGTCCATGCCAAAATCCAAAAATATTTATCTGTGCCTGGAACTGGATATTCTTTTAAAAAAGAGAAGCCGAAGGAATGTCTTTCTTGCTGATTTCCAGGATTCTAATCTTCACTGTCTAAGCTGTTGGTTTCCAACATTGGATACTGGTTAGAATCACCTAGAGGGCATTTAAAAGCTACCAATGTCTGTGCCTCATCCCCAGAGAGTCTGATTTGATTGGTTTATGGTGTGACCCAGGCATTGGTAGTTTAAGAACATTTCCAAGTAGTCATTTTACAGTGGAGGAACTTCAGCCAAGTGCTCAAAGTTTGTTTGTTTGTTTCCTTTTTTTTTTTTGCACTAGGCCCTGCCACAGGACCAGAAACAAACGTTTATTGCAAAATGGGGACCTTCAAGTTACAAGGATGTCAGATCTGGCCTTTTGCCTGACACCAGGCATTGGAATCTGGCCTCTATGTGGTTGTCTAGCCCTTTCCACTGGGTCTAACGGGGACTTTGACACAGTGTAGGGGCTGTGAATTAGTGTGTGTGTATGGGAATGAGAAGCCAGGGCCTTTCAACATGGATACTTAAGGAGGGGTAGGGGGTAGGTGCTCCTCTAGACTGAGGGTCCTCATGTGGCCAAGGTCTGTGTACACAATGGCAGACCAGGACATGTTTGTATTTGGGAGAATCTGCGGACCAGGTGTTTGGAAAGAGTTGACCATGGTGTAGACTTGTGCTGGAGACACAAACCTGTCCTTGCCTACTGTTGAGGCTGGAGGCACCGTCCTAGGCACCAACCACCTCCCAAGAGTTCCTCCTTCATCTGTGGGGTGGAGGCCAGCGGGGCCGGAACTGCAGCAGGAAGGCTGGGGGGATGTTGAAAAGGCCACTGACAGCTGGCTGGAGGCTCAGGATGCCTGGTGGCCATGAGCTTTCCAGAGAGAAGGTGTGCAGGATGACAGTGAAGAGGAGGAAGAGCTCCACTTGCACCAGGCCCTTCCCAAGGCAGATACACATACCTAAGGAGAAGGGCAGGAATGCCTCATGCTTCTTTAACCTTCCATCTGCATCCAGGAAATGGCCTGGGTTGAACTCCTCTGGCTGCTCAAAGATCTTGGGGTCATGCAAGACAGAGCCAAGGAGGGGGAAGACCTCAGTGCCTGGGACAGGGTGTACCCTCGGAAACAGGTGGTCCTCGTGAGGGCACGAGGTATTCCCATGGGCACCAGCGCCAACAGCTGCTGTGCCTCATGCAGAACCCCGTCTGTGTAAGGGAGGCGGGCATGGTCCCCTAGACCTGGTCCCCAGCTGGTCCCCAGCTCCCGTATCAGCTCCTCCTGCACATGCTTTTGGACCTGAGGATATTTCAGTAGGAGCAAGAGGGCACAGCTGACTGTGGCGCTGACTGTCACTGTCCCAGCAAACAGCAGATAAATTACTATCATCAGCAAGTTCTTCTCAGTGACTTCTGTGTTTGGGTCTTGTTCCTCCTATGCCATCTTCAGCAGGAAAGCATCAACAAAGTTGCATGCGGGGCTTGAGGTGTCCAGTCTGCCCTGGTGCTGTTGCACCTGCTGGACAGTGAAGGCAGCCAGGGTGCCCATGGGGTGGAGGAGCTGTGTATGGGGGCCTGGCAGGGGCTGCAGGAGCCAGGAGAACATCTCGTAGGTCTAGCCCCATGGGGAGCTGATCCCCAGCCAGGTACCAACAGCCACCTGGTCTATGGTCTGGAACTCCTCATCTTCGTAGGGGAAGCAAAGGCCAAAGGTGAGGGAGAAGACTATGTTGGAGGTGGCCTGGGCCAGCAGCAGGGAGGGGTCCAATGGCATCCTTCTGTCTCCCGGAATGCCTCCACCAGACACCTGGCCTCTGCCTGGATCAGCTCCTTGCCTTCTTGCTTCCCCATGCCCAGGTCCCTTGGAGCAAGAGTGGTGAATCTCCTCAGCTGCCTCCACCGTTCCCCACCGGAGAAGAAAATCCTATGGCCATCAAAAGTTCGGTCCAGTGTTGCCAACATTCCCCGCACACTGAACTCCTCAGCCTGACCTTCCAGGGCCTCCTGTATCGTCTTGTGCCCAACCAGGACCACCACGTGCCGCCAGGGTCCCAAGTACACAGTGAACACTGGTCCATACATTTTACTCAGCTTAACTTCTTTCCAGCTGTCCTCACCTCCTCCGTCCACGTGCTCAAAGTTAACACCACTCATAATGAGAGATATCAACACCGCGGGCCTCCTAATATGATGGACCGAGAAGGCAGACAATTACTTCTGCGGTATTCTTGCCAAAAGTGCACAGCCTGAGTTTTATTAAGAGGAAATATTAGATAAGCCCAAACTGAAGGTCATTATACAAAATAACTGGCCAATACTCTTCAAATGTTAAGGTCACGAAGGCCAAAGAAATTCTGAGGAACTGTCCCGGATTCAGGAGACTAAGGAGACAAAACAACTAAATGCAATTGCATGATCTTAGATTGGATCCTGGTCCAGAAAAAAGACATTAGTGGGAAGATAGATGGAATTTGAATAATGCCTGTAGATTAGTTCATTGTATGATATCAGTTATAATTTATTGATTTTGGTGATTATGCTGTAGTTATCTAAAACGTTAACATTTGGGGAAGTTAAATGAAGGGTATATGGGGACTCTTACTATATTTGGAACATTTTTGAAAGTCTAAAATTGCTGCAAGATGAAAAGTTAAAAAAGAGCAAAGAAAAAAGAGAATTCCAGGTAATTCTAATGAGTTGCCAAAGTGGAGAACCACTTCCCTAAGTCATGTTGCCTAACACTGTCAAAGTAATCTTCCTGAAAATGCTGTTTTGTCATGTTTCTGACCTTCTCAAAGCTTTCCAGTGACTTCTGTCATCTATGGAGTGAAGATCAAATTCTTTAGGCTGACATTCGAAACCCCTGTAGCACAGACCCAGTCTATTCCCTTGATCTACGTAGCAGGACCTGACTCACATTTTACTTTCCCATGTCTGATCTTATGCTGATTATTTTCCTTCTCCCCATAGAACCCGTGCCTTCCTGCTCAGGCTCCTGAATCATTCTTCGTCCTAGGGCCCAGTTCAGAGCCCGTCTCTTCGTTCAAGCCTTGTATTATTATTTCTGTTAGAAGCAGTCATCTTTCTTTTCTTTGAATTCTGGAAGGTACAATGGTGTGGAGTGAAGACTTGAGCTTTAGATTTAGAAATATGTGAGTCTGAATCCTGGTTCCACCTTTTACCAGTGCTAAGAGAGAAGTTAATTGACTTCTTAGAAAATAGGGATAGTAGTACTATTTACAGAGGATCATTGTGAGCATTAGATGAGGTGCAAACATGAAGGTTCCAGCACATAGTAGGTTCCTTCCTCTTCACTTTTGTAGCTCAGTGATCCCCAAAGGTATTTTGGGCAGTGCAAAGGCTCTTATGAAAATTTCCTGTGGAGGCTTTTAAAAATATTTGTTCCTGGTCATCTAATATGACACAGTCTTGAACTCAACTGAATGCTTGGGACTTTAAAGATTTCAACTGATTTTTTTTTTTCCTGGAACACAGGTCAATTAATATTTGTTTTTGGTGGCTGGCTGGAACTCAGTAAATATGGGCAGAGGAATGTAACTCCACAGAGGGAAAAGGGAGGGATGATGGGTTTCTAAATGGGAGAAAGCTGTGGTGCCTTCCACATCCACTCCTTTGCTCTCAGTCAGACACATCAAGGAAGTACAACTCCTTAACCCATGAGTCCTGTGCAGCAACCCTTCACAGATCCATTTCCTGCCTAGGTGATGTGTACATAGTTGAGTCAGGCCCCTATGAGTCGAGCTTTCTTCTCTGATTTCTGCTTCCTCCACTGGCACAGCTCCCTGCTGGGCGCTCTGCTCTGGCCCCAGCTCCCTGGCCTCTGTGGGCTGAGAAGGGAGTCGGATGCCCACAGGCACAGAAAGAGACAGGTGGGGCTGCCGTTGTTCACAGGCCACATACTCGGGGTGTGTTTTATGACTGATTCTGGTTTTGGAATCTCTTCCTCTTTGTGACCACTCCAGGGCCTCTCCCTCCTCCTACATCCTTCTCATTACACTTTCTTTCTCTAGTGCACCCCTTTTTATAGCCAGAGAATGGCTGTGCAAATAGTTGACAATTCAGTAAAAATGACTTTTTATGAGGACTGGGAACCTTGCTCTGCTTTTTCCAAAAGAGATTGAGGTTCATAAAAGCAAGCTTTCATGAAGTTGTGAGTGTGGTTTAGTGAACGGGTGCGTACATGACAGTGAGACAGAAAACAAAGTGCTGGTTGTTGGTCAAATCCTGAAAGTGGAGGGGGCAAAAATCATTCTGGAAGGTAGACATTCTTCAAGAGATCTCAGGAATTTTAGGGTGTCCTCTGCCCAGATGGGTTGGGGGATGAGATTAAATTATGAAGTTGTGCGATGTTGGGCACATTACTTAACTTCTCTGCTTTGTTTTGCATAATCTGTAGAAATGGGGATGCTGGCACTCATGGGATTTTTGTGAGGACCGTAGCTGCATGTAAAGCCCTTGAGATAATGCCTGGTGCCTAATGAGTGCTGAGTCTGTGTGAGCTGTTACAGCTATAAGCAGAGGGGCCACCTTGGTCACTTAGGGCGGGAGGTATTTCCCAGCCAGCGTCCTGGCAGGCCAGCTGGAGATGAAAATGGTAGGGGAGGCTTAACTTCCAGGAGTGGAAGGATTGGGGAGCAGTAACTCACGTACAGTGCTTTGTGAAAACACTTTTCCCAACAGCAGGAATACCCAGAGTGGGTGTGGCTTCTCTCGCAGTTATTGTCTTCTTGGGGTCTAGAGTCAAGTGGTGCTGCTGAAAGCCAAGCCAAGTAACAGGCTTCAGGTGGTGTCTTGCAAATAGCATTCATCTTGCCACAGGAAAGCATTCATCTTATTAAATGAAGTCCCTATTGTGGCCGGCTCATTATTTTTGTCTCTGTACTATCCTTATTTATAAGGTGTAAAAAGAAAAGACTGAGGAAGGATGAAACAAGGAAATGAATGTATAAATTAACAGGGAAGAATTGGGAGTGGTATGTATGAGGTTTTTCAAAAAGTTTGTTGAAAAATAGAATTAAAAGATAATACAGATCATTCCATGAACGTTTTATTTTTTTGAGTCAGTGTCTTGCTATGCTGCCCAGGCTGGAGTGCAGTGGCTATTCACAGACACAATTGACCTGCCCTGTTTCCAACCTGGGCTGGTTCACCCCTCCGTAGGCAACCTCGTGGTGGTCCCCTGCTCAGGGTAAGTTGCCATATTGATGCCACACATCTGACTGGCAGAGGGAACTACAGCCCTGAACTCCTCAGCTTAAGCGATCCTCCAGCCTCAGCTTCCTGAGTAGCTGGGATTACAGGCATGCACCACTGTGCCTGGCTCCATGAACTTTTTGAAATACTCTCATATAAGTTGGGAGAAAGCATATATTAGTTTTATGTGAATGTAAAAGGACTTTAAACAAAAAAAATAAACAGACTTTATGTAAAGGGTGTGGCCTGCCTTGAGTAGGTAGAACAACTGTGTCACAGGAAACTTCAAGCAGAATCACAAAGGAGTGGGTACTATGGCCTTGTTTGTTAAATAGGTTAGACTGAGTAAGTCACTGAAGAGAAAGGAGACAAAGGAGAAAGTGGGCAAGGGTGAGAGAAAATGGGATGGTGACTGGAAAGGATTGAAAGGAATGTTTACCGAGGGCTCATCACAAACCATGTGTTTAGTGCCTTATGTATCTTCATTTACTCTTTTACTGTCATTTTCTAACGCAGTAATAGTTATCCTTTTAAACAGATGAGAAACGAGTTTGAGGGAGGTGAAGTGACAGGATTATCCAACCAGTTAATGGCAGAGCTAGTGTGTTTCACCATGAAGTTTGTGCTCTTGCCTCTGTATCAGACAGAAAGGTGAAAGAGAAGGAAGGCAAACTAAATTTTTGTTGTGGGTGAAATTTATAAAATGTACCTGTGCTAGGCAGAATAATGGCCTCCCCAAAATGTCCACATCCTAATCCCTGGAAGCTGTGAATATTACTTTATTTGCAAAGGGACTTTGCAGATGTGATGAAATTAAGGATCTTGAGATGGGGAGATTATTCTGGATTATCTGGAGGGGCCGAGTGTAATCACAAGGGTCTGGGTCCTTTTAAATGAAAGAGACAGGCAGGAGAGTCAGGGTTAGAATTATGCCACATGAAAAAGACTCCACTGGCCATCACTGGCTTTGAAGATGGAAGGGGCCATGAGCCAAGGGATGTGGGTGGCCTCTGGAAGCTGGATTTGGCAAAGCAAATTCACCCCTAAAACCTCAGGAAGGAATTCTGTCCTGCCAATACCTTGATTTTAACCCTTTTGGACTTCTGACCTCTAGAACTGTAAAAACTGGAAAAAAGAGAGAAAAGTAGGTAGTCTTTGCATTTCAGGAGGTTACAGTCTGCCATACAGAAAAAGAGACCAGAAGAAATATGACAAAATATTAAGCAATGATTAAGTCCAGACTATGGGTGGAAAATGGAATATTGGTGATAGTTATTTTCTTTTTCATACTTTATATCTTCAAAGATAAAAAACTTAAAGGTCATTACATTGTAATGTTACAAATAGAAGTATGTTCAATTTACCTGTGGGAGTCCCTTGAAGATCTCTGAGAGACCATGCCATTTGAGTTTAAGGATGAATTTGCTAAGGGCAGGACTGAGGGAAGGAAGGATATTACAGGTAAAGAAACAGCTTGTGCAAAGGCAGGAAGGGAGGACCTGTCCTGAGGGCAAACTTGAGACTTTATCCTTCAATCTAAATGGCCCATCACTTCCATGGATCAACTCAAATGAATGCATCTCTAGTCATCAAGGAATGTAGTCAGTGACCTTTTATGGGGCGAACTGAAACATTCTGCAAACTTGGAATCAGTATCAAGTACTGTAGCTTTGGACTTGGTGGCAGGGGAGAATGTGCTTGTAAAATGTTTGTTGTTTAAGGATCAGCCTTTTCTGCTTTTCCCTTCTACTGTTTCTTGCAATACTTATGTGGGCAGGGCACCAGTCCCTAAGCAGGTACCTGGTTTTTGCAGGCAGGTTTGTTTCCTTTGTTGAGGGGTGGGTATGCTTCTCTGAGATTGTTATTTGTTCCTCTCTCTGTTAGAACAGCCTCATAATGGAGCCATCTGAATCTCTTCTTGATTCCTCTACCCTCCAGGGAGCCACACCTTTTCCTGGCCCTCCTAGATCCTGGGGACTCAGAAGGCCATGTAGGGTACTACTTGAGGAAACAAAACAAAACAAAACCCAGGGGTGGGTAAGGACTCTTATAATTGCCTCTGTTTTCTTAAAGTATGTGTTTCTTTCTATCCTCCCCCCTCTCCACCCTAATATTTTAGGGCCAAGTCCTCATCTCTGGACACAAAGAAACTGGTTTCCTAGCTCCTGCTATGGTTTGGTTCCACCCACCAAGACAATGGGCCTATTTTTTTCTTTAGTCAAAGGCTCTGTGTTTGGCCCCTGTAGTTCCACCCTGAACTGGTGCCAAAGCTCGTGCCTTCCTGTTCTGTTCCTTCCAGGTCATCTCAGAATCTGCAGGCTTGTGGGGTGGGTTAGGGAGTCCTGAGTTGGTCCAGGGAAAGGGGAAGGTTGTGGGAATACCAGACAGTTGTGCTTGAGAGAGTGAGTCTTCTAGGCCTACTGGCAGAAGCAGAATTGTGAGCTAGGACCTGGGTCCTGATGCTGGTGACAGCTCTGACCTTGAATGAGTAGATGTGCCTCTCTAGGCCTTAGCTGTGCCTATTGCAAAGTGAGATTTGACTAGTTGAACTCAAGTGCTGCAGCTCGAATGCTCTGGTTATGCATTTTCTTTCCTCTTCCTTACTGAAATCTGTATCATCCCTTCTGGGCCCAAGGATTCACCATCAGATAAAATCAACTTGGCTAATGGCCATGTGAAAGGAGGGGGACCAACTCTTAGGTATCATGTATTCTTTTGAGGACGTGGCTCTCAGTTGGCTGGCCTTTAGGCTAGAGTAGAGTGGGTAGATATTTTTGATCTAGACTTATTTTGGGGCTCGTTGATAGCAGGAAAGGTAGGATCTTGCTAGACTGTGAAAGTCTTAACTACCAGCTTGAGGAGTTTGGACTCCTGTGAGTGGGGAAGTACCAGAGGCTTCAAGTAGGAAGTTACCTGGTCAGATCCATGTTTCAGGACACACACTCTGGCAACTGTTTTGCTGGGAGAGCTGTGGCTGTGGGGAGTCCACATGAGAGACTCAGATCTGAACTGGGAGGTCAGAGGGCACGGAGAGCAGGGATCGGTGAGAGCCATTTGAGGAAGAATCAGCAGGTCTTTGTGAGTGACTGCAGAGGAGACAATGCTGAGAGGGGCCTGGAGATGGCTCTCAGCCGAGTCTGGTCCAGGCTTTGGGATGCCAGTAGCCCTGAGGTAAGGATAGGGGTTAGGTTGGTTAGGGCATGAGAGGCTAGACTCAGTCTTGGATATGTTTAGATAAGATGCCCGTGCGCCATTCAGGTGGAACTACCTGGGTAGTATGGGCTGTGGAAGAACACAGCTGGAACTAGAAGGAGGCCGAGGCTGGGGCTGGAGTGAGGGAGTGGTGGAGGCTGAGGAGGAAAAGAGGGCACACTCGTGGGGTCTCTGCCTCTGTAGGAATTACGTGTCTGGTCTCCTCCTTCACAAGGCAGGTGGCTGTGTTCTCTCTCTCAACATTTCCTGTGCTGATCAGAGTGATGGTTCAGGGATTCGGACAGACAGATATTGCCTGGGGATCACATGTTAACTACCAATAAGTCTTTTGGGAAATGGAGGCTGTGAATCGATGAGTGGAAAGAGGCAGAAAGGGGAGAAGTGAGGAAGGAGGGGCTTTTAGAGAAAGATAACAGTGAAGAGCCGGCAGGTCAAAACAGATAGTATAATACACTTAAAGAAAAGCACTTTAACATTCATTACAAACCATAAAAAGCACAATGTAAATGTAAAGTTCCGTTGGGATCATCATGTCCATGGGTCAGAAGAGTGAGGAGTGAGACTAGGGGGGCAAAGATGAAGGATGAAGACAAAAGGTGGGCTACACAGTCGAGAAATCTCCTTGGCAGGCTCCCTGTAGCTTAAAATCACTCTGCTTCTTCAGTCTCTTGGGAGTGATGCATTTTACATGCTCATATTACAATACAAAATACTAATGGCCAAGGAATACTGTGGGCCTATAATTAGCACATCTAGTGCCACCAATACAACTAATTGTGAATAGTATAACTAATGGCCAACAAATATCATGTGCTTAGTACATGCCAGGTGGTATGCTAAACACTTCCAGTAGATTACCTCATTTGATCCTCACAGCAGCATGTAAGGTGGTTCTTTTATTAGCCCCATTTTACAGATGAGGGCACTAAGGTCCAGGGCCTTGCAGCATATGTGCTGGAGCCAGAATGTGAAGCCATTCTGTCTGAGTGACTTGATAGCATGTGCTCTTAACCACTCAGCAGCTCAGTGTAGTTCAACAAATTCTTTTTTTTTCTGCTTTAAAATAAGACCTAGGTAAAATACAGCTCAGGTACAGAAAGTGTGTGGGGAGGACTCTGAGGTCGACAGCAGGAGGGCTGGGAAAGGTGATAAGGCAGGACTTTTCTTAGAATGGTCCTTGGACCATGTGCATCTGAATTGTTTGGGATGTTTGTCAAAAACTGAGATCTGTAGGTCTCCCTTGGGCTTACTGGAAGTAGAACGTCTTGAACACTGATGTCTGAGACTTGCTGAGTTGGGGCTGGATGTCTGGGTTCTGGAAGGCAATGGAATCTCGGCTTCTCCAGTCTTATTCCTTTGCGAAATCAGCAGTGTAGTCTATGTGCTCTTTCCTTCTTTGGGCTTGTGGAAGGGTGGGTGGGTGGGAACAAAAGTGGATGGAGTCACACTGGCATTTATGCCAGAGGAGGCACTTTGAGGCAGCATCTCTTATTCATATTTTTCTTTCACCCTTCTTTAGATTCTCTTTCCTCTTCCCAGCTACTCCCCTTCAGAGATGGGTTTCACTTCTCCGCCTGTGCCTGGGGGTCTTGTAACCTGGGTGGGCCCTGTCTGTGGTTTGGTGCTCAGTGGGGGATGAGCACTGGGAGAGGAGCAGTCACAGCTGTGGTTCCTCTCAGCCCTGCCACCTCTGACATGGAGGTGGAGCTCTACATGAATTTTGGCTGCTTTGCTCAAGAGCAGGGACCTGCTGGGAGCAGTGGGTGGGGAGTAGTGGAATTGCAGCCTGGGTGTGAAGTGGGGATCCTGTTACCTGCAGCAGCAGTCCATGTGTGTCCGCACCTTTTCTGAAATGGAGTGTTACTCTTCCTAAGGGCCTTGAGCCAGGCAAAGCAGATATACAGGAAGAAATATGAATCCTTCTCCCTCCACCTCATCCACTAGCAAGTTTGGAAGGCCGATCCAGTTACACCCCCCACCTTGGGGGAGGACATCAGAGAGTTTCATGCAGTTCACATTTAGGGATGTCCACACACTCTGGCCTCAGGAAGATCCAGAAGTGAGGGGAGGGCCCTGGGCTGGGAGTGGGTAGACCTGCTTCTGTGTCAGCCAAATTGTCAGCTTCCTTTGTTACCCTGAGAAAGTGACTGGCCCACTCTGGGCTTTTCTTATCTGTAAATTGTCTGACTTGAGTGGGATAATCTTTTTTGTTCCTTTTCTTCTACAGATTCTGTGATCTGTAGCAGGGAGCGGAGGCAGGTGTGGCAGATCTCTGAATGCTGCTTTTTTGTCACATGTGCTTGCCTCCCCTGAAGTGATCAGGGTGTGTGTTCTACTTGTGTCTCTTCTCTAACAGCTCTGTGTTTCAGTGGGCTGAAGATGCCCACTGTGTGTGTGGTGGGGAGTCTCTGGAGCCAGGAGCCCCCTTGGCCCTGGGGAAGGAGGGCCCATTTGGCAGGTTTCCTGCCATTGCACAGACTTCTCATGATGTGGTCTTGACCTGACTTCCCTTTCTGTCATCCCACCTCCCTCTACAACCTCCCCTGAGTGTCACATTCAGTTTCTGGGTGGGCTATGATTGTTTTGCCAACTTTGCTGGATGTTTCCTGCCTGTGGTTCCCTGAAACAGAAGGAAATTCTTCTTATAGCTCTCAGAGTCTCTGCTTCACATTTTCCCTTTCCCCATAGAACCTGAGAGAACACACGGGACACAGAGAGATGTGTCTGTGTTCTAGTTCCCAGCACTCATGTATGATGAAGGGCAGGATGGGTTATATTCTCTTGGGTTGGTTAATGTTATCTGGGCAGCTCCTATAACACATATGTGAACAGCAGAGGATCCTAATGGCTTCCATGTTACTGGCACTTAAGAGTTTAGGGTGGTGCTGTGAATGTGCACAAGTGTGTCATGTGTCTGGGTATGTGCATGTGGGTCTGATTGTGGGGTCAATGGCAGGTGGTGCCAAGAGGGAATGATTCAAGAGCTGAGTTTGCTCCCATTATGTGTTTCCTTTTTGCGCAATCAACTGGTAACTTGTGTTGTCAGAGGCTGAGAAGATGGTAGAAATTTCCAGCCTGAAGTCCACCTTGTTTTATTCTTGGGTGTGTATCCTCTGAGGTGTTGGGAAGGTGGAGGATGAAATATCCAGATCTTCCTGAACAGTCTGAGGTCAGTTCTCAGAAATTACATGTTGGTCATTCAGCTATCACCACCCTTGGGTTTATGAATAACACCCAAAAGATTTGAGAATTTCTGTGATAGAGCTATCGTCTGCTCTGGGAAGATTAGAGACAAGTTGACAAGCAGGAAACTGGTCAGATTTGTGGCTTGTTTCTAACCAATATTTAGGCATTCTGATCTTTAAAAACAATTCAATTTCACTGATATTTGTTACATACCTTCCAAGGGCCAGGTGCTGAATTTTCAGAGATAAACTAAATATGATCCCTGTCCTCAGGAACTAATAGTAGTCTGTCTTTTCTGGAACATGGCTTTCTGGGGAAAATCCCCCAGTGCCCATCTCTCTCCCACTAGTAAGCCTTGTGGAGCTCTCAGAACCAGACAGGGAGTTCATATGCTAGAACGGCTGGAGGAGGAATGCAGGGCAGGAGTCCAGTCCCTGGCCACTTTCTGACTCTCCCTTTCAGGAGCACAGTGAGCATGGGAAGGGAGGAAACTGGCTCCTTAGGAAATACTATGATAGGCAAGATACCAGAGTATGGCCTCAAGCACTCCCAGAGATGCAGAATGAGCATGAATTCCCCGGGGGACAGAAACAGGATTTATTGGCTGTTCTCAAGTACATTAGCAGGGAGATGGCAGCACAAGTAGGTATCTCTAGGGAACTACGATGACTTCACCTTGTTCAAACCAGGATGTCGGCAGTAACTGTGAGTAGGGGCGAAGGGTGTGTGTGGGGGGTGGGGGTGGGAAGATGCATAAGAAATGCTCAGACCAACTGGTGCCATGATTTTGTCTGAGACTCGCACACTAAGCTCATGTCCTCTCTACCACACCAAGGTGCCAAGGCAGTGTGGCTGGGACTTCCCCTCCAGGTTTTCTCCCATGCTACTAAGGCTTTGTGATATCCTTTTGTGACTTCTTTCCACCTCCAGTACTGCCTTTGATATTCATTTTAGCCTGATGTCATGTGTGTAAAATCGCTGGGGTTAGGGTAAGCAAAAAATTTCCAGGCTCTCCATTCTTAGTGTTGGCCCTGGGCCCTACATTTCCACTTCTCCAGAATGATTCTGGAGACTTAATTCTAATGTGGGTCATACTGAAACTCTTTGACAAGCCCAGCTGCTCCTTACGTATAGTTCAGCCTGAAAGATATATATATATATATATATATATATATATAGAGAGAGAGAGAGAGAGAGAGAGAGAGAGAGAGAGAGAGAGAGAGAGAGAGAGAGAAGTTTCAAACACTGGGTGCTCAGTGCCTTTAGAGTCAGGCTGACTAAAACTGGATTTAAATGCATTTTGTCCTTTATTAGCTGTGTGATCTTGGGCAATGGAGTTAAGCTAAGACTTAGTTGCTATAAAATGGAGATGATACCCACGTAATAGTTACAATAATAGCTAATGGGTATTGAGCACTTTACACTTATCCAGTTAATCCTAATATGTCTCTAGAGATTAGGTACTATTGTAGTTGTCATTTTTCAGAGGAGGAAATTGAGGCACAGAGAGATTAAGTAGCATGCCCATGTTAACATAACTTATAAGTGGTGTAGCTGGGATTCTGAACTTGGACAGTCCAACTCTAGAGCCTGTGTCCTTAACTACTGCACTACACTGTGTAGTCCACAGAGCATTAACAAAGATTAATTGAAAAAAAAAAAGAAAACCCTTTGAAGCACTGGGTGTTGTGCTTGGCAAACAGTAGGCACTTAGTAAATTGTAGCTGTTACCATCAGAGTAGAGCAGCCTGCTTTCTGAGACGCATTTCCACATGGGCATGTGGAAGATGTGGCCCTGGTCAGGGTAAGGCAGGAGAGAAATTTGTCCTCCCACTGACCTGGGGTTGGGAGAGTGTGGGGCTTTGTCCACTCCAGCTCTGTTATACAAGGTGTATTGGCAAAAGCCTTGTTCCCGCAATCCCAAAGTTGCCTGACAGGCTCTGAAAGGAAAACACAGGCGCTGAAACTGGGTGGCCATAGGGAGGGGCTCCCTCCCAGTGAACCAGTTGCTCAAGAATCACTTTTCTGATTCTGCTTCAGAAGAATCTGGTGTTTCATATCCTGATGTCTTACCCATTTAGTCAGGGCTCCCAGATTGCTACCTGTGGAACTGAGTGGGGCTGCTACCTACATTGGCACAGGGTAAAGAGTCAGTGCCAGGAAGCTAAGGACACTGTTTAAGGGCCCAAGGAGACCCTCATGAGGGCTTCAGAGGAAGGGAGCGTCAAGCTTGCTCTGTCCTTTGTCATGTGTACCTTGGCTCTCTGCCTGGCTCTGGAATGGCTCAGTCAGTCAATGAGGAATTCTGGCACACCTGCCCATTCAAGGCATCTGCTGGGTTATAGGCATAATGGTTTTTGGCCATAGGTGTTTTAAAGGCTGAGGGACCTGGATTCCTCACAACCCTGTCAGTTTTTAGTTGTGTGACTTTGACAGTTTATTCATCTTTTCTGAGGCTCAGTTTTCCCATTTGTGAGAAAATTGTGAGGATCAAATGAAATAACATAAGCAAAGCTCCTAGAAGAGGAACTTCCATACTGCTCAGTAAAAGTTCCCAGGTACGGTTAGGTGCAGTTGGGGCTGCAGATAAATATAAAATACAATCCCTTACCTTTAAGGAGGTTACAGTCTAGGTGGGGTGAGAGGTAATAAGACAGATAAACATGTAAATCACAATGTTGGGGATGCATGTAACAGAACACCGGCCAGCAAGTGTCATGAACAGTGAGGACTTCAGGTGTTCAGAGGTAGGAGAGCTGTCCTGTGAGGGAACAGGGATTTTAGCAATTGAACCTTGCAAATGTGCAAAGATTGGAAAGGAATCTGGAGGGGCACTCGAAGAAAACATTAGAATGAGACCAGGTGGGATAAGTTCAGGGGATAGAAAAGAAATCAGTCAGATGGGAACCAAAGGGTTGTGGGGGAGACTAGAGGGAGAGGAGGTTCAATAGGTAGGTTGTAGCCAGGTTGTGAAGGGCTTTGAATGCCATACCAAGGAGTTTGGAATTTGTATGAAGGTTTTTGAGGAGGGGAATGACATTAATATTATGACCTTGATTTGGTCACTTATTCTTTTAACGTCTCTGGGCCTTAGCTTCTTCATCTATAAAGTAAGAAGTTTGGGCCTTGTGATTGTAGAGGAGTTTCTCTAGTTAGAAAATCTAGGATTCTAAGGTACAGGAAAATTATTTTAGTGATAAAATGCAGAATTGGTTTGAAGAGAAGAAACTGTAAGTGGAGGTATTATTTAGAAAGCCAGTGCAATATCAGGCATGAAGCAACATGGTTTCAGAGGCATTATCTCATTTGCTTCTTAGCAGAGTCTCCTGAGGGAGGTTAGGCAGGTGCTATCTCTGTTTTATGTATGAGAAGAGGCTGTAATTTCTCAGTCTTTCAAATCTAAGCCTCCTCCTTGTAAGTGAAATTAACTTTTTTTTGCTCCATGTCCCTCATGGAGCTCACATCCTCCATTAATCAATTAATTCAACACATATTTATTAAGTGCCCAGTATGCATCAGATACTCTACTTAAGTGAGGTCTGCAGGAGGGCATATATTTAAGAGAAAACATTGTGCTAATTGTAAAAGCAATACATGTTTATTATAGAAAATTTGTAAAGTAGAGGAAAAGATTCCCCTAATCCTACTATCTGGAGACATAGATATGGTTAGGCTTTTTTCTTTGCTCATTTTTCTACCTTTTAAGATCATACTATGTATATAACTTTGCATACTGATTTTCCATAGTTATGAGTATTTTCTTATATTTCTCAAAATTTTAACAAGCTTTTAATTTTATTTTGGGTTTCCAGTCAAGATGGCGGAATAGAAGGTCCCCAGTGTCACTCTCTCCCACAAATCAACCAATTTACAACTATAAAAAGCAATGACAGCCAAGCTGGTGCCACTAGAGCTCAGGGGAAGAGAAGGAGAGACCTATGGAATGCATGAAGGCAGGAGAAGACACGATGAGAGAAAGAAAGAACCACTCCGACTGTTTCGAGCCCCAGATGCTTTAAGGCTGGAGTTGGTGAGTTCCCAGATCAGGAGCTGCCAAGAGTTGCAGCTGTGCCCTTCAGATGGAGTTACTTGGAGGCTTCAGGGGAGAAGAGAGCCTTGGTGGCTCCCAGGCCAGCAAGACTACTAATAGGGTTCCTGTGGACCCACACAGGAGCGAGGACCACAACAACTGAAAAAAGGAGCCACTCAGAGGCCAGTGAGTGACCGCAAGGGACCAGTGTATGGCCCAACCCTTGGGAAGTGTTTGGAGTATGGGCGGTAGGTGACACGGGCCCACCAGGAGAACACTGAGGCACAGGAAGGACAGCTGATCTATCCCCTAATCCGCGTAGGACCACTCAGTGGAGATTGGCCAGATATTGCCCTTGGTGAAAACTAAGATATCCTGAAGGATAGACTCATCCTTGACAAAGGTCAGGCTAAATCATACATATATTCCAGACAGGTGAAAATAAATAAGAAAAGACAGAAAAAAGTTGTGTTTTTTAGGCAGAAGACGAAATTCCAGGGTCTCAAAATTAGAGTGATTTTGAGGTAGGGCAAAGGAGGCTGCTGCAGGCTATGCTCAGATCAGGCAAAAGTTCAGCAGGTAACCTAGAGGGCAGAAAGAGAAGGGCTGTCTTCCCCCAGCCATGGGAGGGAGGTGTCCTAATGAAAGGGAATGAAAATTAAATCAGGCTGGGGCCAGCCTGTGGCTCACTCGGTAGAGCGTGGTGCTGACAACACCAAGTCAAGGGTTAAGATCCCCTTACTGGTCATTTAAAAAAAAAAAAGAAAGAAACGTAAATCAGGCCAAACCTGTTGCTTAATACAGGTTAATGGCCTGAGGAGCAGAATCTGTTGTCCAAGGAGGTTCAGTCCTAGGTGTATGGTAACCAGAGAATTCTTTGGTTAGTCTTTATTGTCAGCTGAAAGTTTCTGGCTTTAAAAAAAATAATTTTGTGTTTTTTTCTTTTCTTGTTCTTGTTGTTAGTTCCTACTTAAAAATTATAGTCATCTTGGCTGAACTAAGTAGAAAAGATTCATTTTTACCTAGGCCAACATATGTAGAGTGGTAGAAAAGGCTACTCTAGAAACCGGGTGGTGGTGGCTGGGGCCATCCCATAGCCCTTTTTATAAATTTAATAGCTTCTATTGCATTGTCATTGTGCCTTTTTCTCTATCTGAGTACATATCTAATTTTCCACACTCCTGTGAAAGCACCTTAAAGATAGAAACTGAGTCTTCATTACTGATTTTTAAAGTTATCTGGCAAGATGATATTTACGTTATACGGACCCACTAAAATTGATTAAATTTAAGACTTCTCAATGTCTCTTGCACATGGATTCCAGTAAATGTTTGATACTATTTATTCATTCATTTCCTTAATAAGCCTTTAGTTTCCTGAATGCCTACTACATACCAAGTGTCATATTAGGTGCTGGGTATATTAATGGGAATAAAAACACGGTGGCCTTTAAGGAGCTCATAGTCTTGTGAGGGAGACAAGTCACATAAACAGATAATTACAGAACAGAATGACAAGAATTATGATTGGAGGACAGATGGGGTGTTATAGGAGTGTTATACAGAGAAGGTTTTCCTAACTTATCCTGGGATGAGAGTGCTAAAACCAGTTAGAGAAGTCTGTTTTTTTACTTTTCTTTATTTCTTTTTTTCAAGAGCTTAGTTCCAAAAGACAAGTAGAAACTGAGGGAAAAGCCTTCTAGGCAGAGGGAACAACACATTCAGTGTCAGTGGTAGGGGAGCACCTCTGTTCAGGGAATAGAAAGTAGCTGAGCATGTTGTTGTAACAGAGAGTACAGGGGGACAGTGGTTAGAAATAAGCAGAGATGACCACACACAGCCCCAGTGACCTTACCCATTCTGGCAGAGGAGTTGCCAAGTGCCCCAGCTCCTCTCCCAGGGGCCCAAAGTCCTGCCCACCCCTTGGAAACCCAACCCATTCCAGCAGAAGATCAGCTAAGAACCCTAGAACCTTTCCTGGGGGCCTAAGGTTCTGCCCATGGCCCTGGTAAACCCATTCACTACAGTGAAGGAACCACAGAGAATGGCCCTGTTAAACCCACTCACTACAATGAAGGAACTACAGAGAATGCCAGCACTTCTTCCAGGGACCCACTGACCCTATCCACTCCTGCTGAGGAGTTGCCTGCCAAACTGCTGAGCACCCTTCCTGGTGGCCTGAGGATCCACCCATCCCCTCCAGTGACTCTGCTCATTCCAGTGGAATATCAGCTCAACTCCTAAGCACCCGTTCTGGTGGCCTGAGGTCTGGCCCATCTAAGACCTTCCTCCCCTTTCCCCCAGTGACTCTACCCCCATGGCCAAATGAGCTGCACATACCTGCGCTCACCCTGCAGGAGCTCAACCCTAACCCTAACCCCTAGCCAAGTTGCATCACAGCTTCCACAAGCACCCACAGCCTAGGCCACTGAGGCACTTCAGACACCTCTGGTGTTGAATAAAATTGAAGGAATCACATGGAGACTACACTATTGTGCCCACCAAACCAAAACACCCTATCTAACAGGAACTAAAGAACACATGCACAGGAAAAAAGTCTTTCCTTACAGAAACTATTCCATAAAATTAGAAGAAGTGACTGTTCCACTTTCCACAGATGTGCCAACATCCATGTAGGGATACAAGAAACATGAAAAAGAAAGGAAATGTGACACCCTCCAAAGAACATAATTATTCTCCAATAACATATCCCAGAGAGAAGAAAGCATTGAAATGTCTGAAAAAGAATTCAGAATAATGATCTTAAGGAAACTCAGTGAGATGTAAGAAAATACAGATACAATTAAATAACAGAAGAATCTATTGAATGAAATAAGAAGACAGGTCTTTTGAAATCATCCAGTCAGAAAAGAAAAAAGGAAAAAAGAAAAAATAAAGAATGAAAAAAGTTTATGAGATTTGTGGGGAAACTTTAAGCAAACAAATATTTGAATTATGGACATTCCAGAAGGACAAGAGAAAGGAAAAGGCATTGAAAACTAAAACTTATTTAATGAAATAATAGCTCAGTTGGTTAGCTCTACTGCTATGGCTTGTGCTAGCGGTGACTGAGCACTGACTTGAAAGTAAGGTGGGCACCCTTTTCCCTGTGGTCACAAACCAGGCAAAAGTGCTTTCCAGGTTAGAATTGACCTGGAAGATTAATTTGCCTGACCCTTCTCAAGAAGTCTCCATAGACATTCTCCATCTTGTGAAGAGTCTTTGTTCCAAAGTTGACAGTGAGTGCCTTTAGGGCAGGAAATGTATTTTTACTCACTTTTGTATTCCCTGGACTTGTTACAGTGTATGACACATAGCAGGTGATGATAGATATTTGTTTGATGAGTTTGAAATTCATTGTTTTGGACTTGAAATAAGTTTCATGAAATATGTTGTAAATGTTGATTAGGTGTTCAGATTCCCCCTCAGAAGCCTTTTAAATCTACAGCTTAACAGGGGCACTGGGCATATCTAAGGCCTGAGAATGGGATGGACTCTAGGAAGTGGGGTAAGTTAGCATCATGGGAAGGAAGATACTTCTCAGAAATATTTAGCTGTTGACTAAAATGGTTTCAGTAAAGTTCTGGGCCAAAGTTTGTAGGTTCTTAGAAAGACCTGTTGGGGAGATTAGGAAGTTCTGGATTCCCTTTGCCACCTACCATTGCACAAATGGCTTTCCATTCTCATACACTTTAAACGACAGTTAAACTAGATGACCTGCCATGTTTTCCTGATTATTTTTCTTTTTATGTTTCTTTTCTTCATTGCAATGCCTTCCTCCTTTATGTCATTGCCAGCATTCTTTAACTCGCTGTTGAATTGCTACTTTTTTTTTTTTTGGCAGTTGGCCAGTACAGGGATTAAACCCCGGTTGACCTTGGTGTTATCAGCACCATGCTCTAACCACCTGAGCTGGCCAGCCAGCCCTGAAATGCTACTCTTTTTGTGAAACCATAGGGAAGAAATAATCTCTCCCTTTCCTGAACATTTTAATTTTTAGAGCCCCTTATGGTACTTAATGCTATCTATCTAGAATTCCATATGGGTTATCATCTTTTTTTTTTCTTTTTTCATTCTTATTCCCACTAGAAGGGAGGAATCACATGTAATTTAGCAATGAGTATTCCATAGTGTCTAGCACAGGGCCTTGTACATGTTGAATGAATAAAGTAGCTGAACTATATTATTTACATAGTATGATGATTAATTTTATATGTCAACTTGACTGGGCCACTGGATGCCCAGATATTTGGTCAAACATTATTTTGGGTATTTCTGGAAGGTTTTTTAAAAAACGACATTTATATTTAAATTGGTAGACTGAGTAAAGAAGATTGCTCTCCTGAATGTGGGTGAGCCTTATCCAGTCATTTGAAGACCTGAATGGAACAGAAAGGCTGACCCTCCCCTGAGTAAGTGAGAATTCCTCCTGCCAGATTGTGTTCAAACTGGGATATTGGCTTTTTCCTGCCTTTAGACTTAAACCAAAACACCAGCTCTTCCTGGGTCCTGAGCCTGCCAGCCTTTGAACTGGATCTGTGTCATTGGTTTTCTGGGTCTCTAACTTGCTGACTCATTTGAAGATCTTGGGACATGTCAGCTTCTATAGTCATGTGAGACAATTGCTTATAATAAATCTCTTTTTTAAAAAAATTTTTTATTTTTTATTTTATTTTGTCGATATACAATGTGGTTGATTATTGTGACCCTTTACCAAAACCCCCCTCCCTCCTCCCTCTCCCCCCTCCCACCCAACAATGTCCTTTCTGTTTGCTTGTCGTATCAACTTCAAGGAATTGTAGTTGTTATGTCTTCTCCCCCCCCCCCGGTTTTTATTTTGTGTGTGTGTGTGTGTGTGAATTTATTTATTTATTTTTAGCTCCCACCAATAAGTGAGAACATATGGTATTTATCTTTCTGTGCCTGACTTGTTTCACTTAACATAATTCTCTCAAGGTCCATCCATGTTGTTGCAAATGGCAGTATTTCATTCGTTTTTATAGCTGAGTAGTATTCCATTGTGTAGATATACCATATTTTCTGTATCCACTCATCAGATGATGGCCATTTGGGCTGGTTCCAACTCTTGGCTATTGCAAAGAGTGCTACGATGAACATTGGGGAACAGGTATACCTTCAATTTGATGATTTCCATTCCTCTGGGTATATTCCCAGCAGTGGGATAGCTGGGTCATATGGCAGATCTATCTGCAATTGTTTGAGGAACCTCCATACCATTTTCCATAGAGGCTGCACCATTTTGCATTCCCACCAACAATGTATGAGAGTTCCTTTTTCTCTGCAACCTCTCCAGCATTTATCGTTCAGAGTCTTTTGGATTTTAGCCATCCTAACTGGGGTGAGATGGTATCTCAGTGTGGTTTTGATTTGCATTTCCTAGATGCTGAGTGATGTTGAGCAATTTTTCATATGTCTGTGGGCCATTTGTATATCTTCCTTAGAGAAATGCCTACTTAGCTCTTTTGCCCATTTTTTAATTGAATAGCTTGTTTTTTTCTTGTAAAGTTGTTTGAGTTCCTTGTATATTCTGGATATTAATCCTTTGTCAGATGTATATTTTGCAAATATTTTCTCCCACTCTGTTGGTTGTCTTTTAACTCTGTTAATTGTTTCTTTTGCTGTGCAGAAGCTCTTTAGTTTGATATAATCCCATTTGTTTATTTTTCCTTTGGTTGCCCGTGCTTTTGGGGTCGTATTCATGAAGTCTGTGTCCAGTCCTATTTCCTGAAGTGTCTCTCCTATGTTTTCTTTAAGAAGTTTTATTGTTTCAGGGTGTATATTTAATTCTTTAATCAATTTTGAGTTGAGTTTAGTGTATGGTGAAAGGTATGGGTCTAGTTTCATTCTCCTGCATATTGATATCCAGTTCTCCCAGCACCATTTGCTAAAGAGGCAGTCTCTTCCCCAGTGAATAGGCTTGGTGCCTTTGTCAAAGACCAGATGGCTGTAGGTGTGTGGGTTGATTTCTGGATTCTTTATTCTATTCCATTGATCAGTGTGTCTGTTTTTATGCCAGTACCATATTCTTTTGGTTATTACAGCTTTGTAGTATAGTTTAAAGTCAGGTAGTGTTATGCCTCCAGCTTTATTTTTTTGCTCAGCATTGCTTTGGCTATGTGTGGTCTTTTGTTATTCCTTATAAATGTCTGGATAGTTCTTTCCATTTCTGAGAAAAATGTCATTGTAATTTTGATGGGGATTGCATTGAATTTGTATATCACTTTGGGTAGTATGGACATTTTCACTATGTTGATTCTCCCAACCCAAGAGCATGGGATATCTTTCCATCTTCTTGCATCCTCTCTAATTTCTCTCAGCAGTGGTTTGTAGTTCTCATTACAGAGATTTTTCACATCCTTGGTTAACTCAATTTCTAAGTATTTTATTTTTTTGGTGGCTATTGTAAATGGGCAGGCTTTCTTGATTTCTCTTTCTGCATGTTCACTATTGGAGAATAGAAATGCTACTGATTTTTGTGTGTTGATTTTGTATCCTGCTACTGTGCTGAAATCATTTATCACCTCCAAGAGTTTTTTTGTAGAGGCTTTAGGCTGTTCGATATATAGGATCATGTCATCTGCAAACAGGGATAGTTTGACTTCATCTTTTCCAATCTGGACGCCCTTTATTTCCTTCTTTTTTCTGATTGCTCTGGCTAGTACTTCCAACACTATGTTGAATAGGAGTGGTGAGAGTGGGCATCCTTGTCTAGTTCCTGTTCTTAAAGGAAAAGCTTTCAGCTCTTCCCCATTCAGGATGATATTGGCAGTGGGTTTATCATATATGGCTTTGATTATGTTGAGATACTTTCCATCTGTACCTAACTTATAGAGGGTCTTTGTCATGAATGAGTGTTGAATTTTATCAAATGCTTTTTCAGCATCTATAGAGATGATCATATGGTCCTTGTGTTTGATTTATTAATATGGTGTATCACATTTATTGATTTGCGTATGTTGAACCAACCTTGCATCCCTGGGATGAATCCCACTTGATCGTGGTGAATAATTTTACGTATGTGTTGCTATATTCTGTTTGCTAGTATTTTAGTGAGGATTTTTGCATCTATATTCATCAAGGATATCGGCCTGTAGTTTTCTTTTTTGGTTATATCTTTACCTGGTTTTGGTATCAGGATGATGTTTGCTTCATAGAATGAGTTTGGGAGATTTGCGTCCGTTTCAATCTTTTGGAATAGTTTGTAAAGAATCGGTGTCAATTCCTCTTTGAATGTTTGGTAAAATTCTGCTGTGAATCCATCTGGTCCTGGGCTTTTCTTTGTTGGGAGCTTTCTGATAACAGCTTTAATCTCCTTTATTGTTATTGGTCTGTTCAGATTTTCTACATCTTCATGGCTCAGTTTTGGGAGCTTGTGTGTGTCCAGAAATTTACCCATTTCCTCCAGATTTTCAAACTTGTTGGCGTATAGTGGTTTACAGTAGTCTCGAATGATTCCTTGTATTTCAGATGAATCAGTTGTAATATCGCCTTTTTCATTTCTAATTTTTGTTATTTGAGTCTTCTCTCTTCTTTTTTTTGTTAGCCATGCTAATGGTTTGTCAATTTTATTTATCTTTTCAAAAAACCATCTTTTTGATTCATTGATCTTTTGTATCACTTTTGGGGTTTCAATTTCATTAAGTTCTGCTCTGATCTTAATGATTTCTTTCCATCTGCTAACTTTAGGTTTGGATTGTTCTTGTTTTCCTAGATCTTTAAGGTGAAGTGTTAGGTTGTTCACTTGCCATCTTTCCATTCTTCTGAGGTGAGCATTTAATGCAATAAGTTTCCCCCTTTATACTGCTTTTGCAGTATCCCACAAGTTTTGGTATGATGTATCATTATTTTCATTAGTTTCAATAAATTTTTTGATTTCCTGCTTGATTTCTTCTTGGACCCATATGTCATGAAGTAGAATGCTGTTTAATTTCCATGTGTTTGTATAGTTTCCAGAATTTTGTTTGTTATTGATTTCTAGTTTTAATCCATTGTGGTCTGAGAAAATACATGGGATAATTCCAATTTTTTTGAATTTGTTGAGACTTGATTTGTGACCTAATATGTGATCTATCCTGGAGAATGATCCATGTACTGATGAGAAGAATGAATATTTTGAGGTTGTTGGATGGAATGTTCTGTAGATATCTGCCATGTCCAGTTGGTCTAGAGTATTGTTTAGATCTTGTGTTTCTCTGCTGATTCTTTGCCTAGATGATCTGTCCAATATTGACAGTGGGGTGTTCAGGTCCCCTGCTATTATAGTATTAGTGTCTATTTCCTTCTTTAGGTCTAATAGAGTTTGTTTTATAAATCTGGCTGCTCCAACATTGGGTGTGTACATATTTATGATTGTTATGTGTTCTTGATGGATCAGTCCTTTTATCATTATGTAGTGTCCCTCATTGTCTCTTTTTATGGTTTTTAGTTTAAAGTCTACTTTGTCAGATATAAGAATAGCTACTCCAGCTCGTTTTTCTTTTCTGTTTGCATGGTAAATCTTTTTCCATCCTTTCACTCTTAGTCTATGTGAGTCTTTATGGGTGAGGTGGGTCTCTTGAAGGCAGCATATAGTTGGGTCCTCCTTTTTAATCCAGTCAGCCAGTCTGTGTCTTTTGATTGGGGAATTTAAGACTTTTACATTAAGAGTTGTTATTGAAAAGTGTTGATTTATTCCTAGCATTTTATTGATTGTTGTTTGGTTGTCTTAGGTGTCTTTTGCTCCTTGCTTTCTGATTCACTGTTCGTTTTCTGTGTTTCTTGGTTCCTTAGGTTGTAGATAGCCTTTTTGTTTGTTTGTTTTCTCTTCATGAATGCCATTTTTGTTATACTAGTGGGTTTTAATTTTTCTTGGGATTTTATGGCAGTGGTAGTTATTTTTCAGGAACCAAACCCAGTACTCCCTTGAGAATTTCTTGTAAGGGTGGTCGTGTGGTGGTGAACTCCCGCAGTTTTTGTTTGTCTGAGAAATATGCTATTTGCCCTTCATTTTGGAAGGATAGCCTTGCAGGGTAGAGTGTTCTTGGCTGACAATCTCTGTCTTTTAGTGTTTTGAATATATCATCCCATTCCTTTCTGGCTTTTAGGGTTTGTGATGAAAAGTCTGATGTTAGCCTGATTGGGGCTCCCTTATAGGTGATTTGATGCTTCTCTCTTGCAGCTTTTAAAATTCTCTCTTTGTCTTTGAGTTTTGCCAATTTGACTATAACCTGTCCTGGAGAAGACCTTTTTGGGTTGAATACGTTTGGAGATCATCGAGCTTCCTGGATCTGAAGATCTGTGATTTTTCCTATACCTGGGAAGTTTTCTGCCACTATTTTGTTGAATATGTTTTCTATGCAATCTCCTTTTTCCTCCCCTTCTGGAATACCCATGACTCGGATATTTGAGCGCTTAAGGTTGTCTGATATCTCTCTCAGATTTTCTTCAATGCCTTTGATTCTTTTTTCTTTTTTTTTTGTCTGCTTGTGTTATTTCAAACAGCCCATCTTCAAGTTCAGAGGTTCTCTCTTCAACTTCCACAAGCCTGCTGGTTAAACTCTCCCTTGTGTTTTTTATTTCACTGAATAACTTCTTCAGTTCAGCAAGTTCTGCTACATTTTTTTTCAGGGCATTGATTTCCTTGTACATTTCCTCTTTCAGGTCCTGTATACTTTTCCTCATTTCATTATGATGTCTAGCTGAGTTTTCTTGTATCTCATTCAGTTTCCTTCGAATTATCACTCGAAATTCCTTGTCAGTCATTTCAAGGGATTCTTGTTCTATAGGATCCAGAGCTTGAGATTTAGTATCTTTGGGTGGTGTACTTTCTTGATTTTTCATATTTCTGGTATCTTTTCTTTGATGTTTATTCATTGTGGCAGGGGCTTTCACAGTCCACAGGTTTGACACTATTGACTGACTAAGATGTTGCTGTGGTTGCCAATTTGGTATGGCTACCTCAATGACTACTCAGTTGGCCACTAGTGCCTTGTGTGTGTGGTTGCCTCAGGTCTTGGGCCTCTCCAGGGAGCCACCTCTCTGGTCAGCTTGGACTCTGCCGCGCTGCTGGGTGATGGGGTGGTACCGCAGGGTGTCGCTCCTGCCGCTGCTGCTTCCACCGCTGCTGCTGCTGCTGCCGCTTTCCCCACTCCCGCCGTTGCTGCTGCTACCGCTGGTGCCGCTTCCCCTGCCGCTGCTGCCGCTGCCACTTTCTCGTCTGCTGTTGCTGCTGCCGCCACCTCCGCTGCCGCAGGTTCCTCCGCCTTGGTCGGGGCAGATTTTGGGGTTCGGGCGGGAGTTCTTCCTGGTCACCCAAGTTCATGCTGGCTACAGCTCATAAATCTCTTTTTATATAAACACACACACACACACACAAAAATATCCTATTTTTTTCCCCTCTGGAGAACTCTGACTAATACACTTAGGTTCTGAATTTTAGAAATGTCCCAGAGAAAGAAAAAGAATTTCATCTACCATTCTTGGCACTGGATTAACATGAGGCATACTTTAAAAATGATACTTACCTTTGATGCCTTTTCATCTCCTGAACAACTTTTATCTGAACTCTTCTTCCTTTTCTGAGATTTCAGGCACATAGAAGTTTGATACTACCCTTATACTTCCACTGTAATATCTGACCCAGGTCTGCCTTGTTCCTTACTGAAGGTTCAAATTTTTCTTGCTTTTGAGTCCTCTTCCCAAATCTATGTCTTCAAAGCTCCCGCCTCAGTGTGGTAGATCACAGGTAGGTGGTGGGAAAAGCAATTTGACTGTACAAGTGATTCATGTACACGTCAAAGCTCTTTAACCTCCTCAGAATAATTTGTTAAATGAATTGGATGAAATATCAAGTAATTTAATAAAATAGGATGAAAATTTTAGGCATATAGGAGTGATATCTTTGAGTAATTGATAGGCAGGCAGGATAGTTTTCTTGGGAGTAAGTCTTAGGGTAAGCACCCCTATGCACTTACTGCTTTGTCAGATTCTTTTCCATCTCTGAAACCACAGCTTCTACAAAAACAATGATAAACAAGCACTCTCACAGAAGTAGCAGTGGCATTCTGCTGCTGATACAAGAAAAGAGGAAGAAGGCAACCATTTGCATGTCTCTGTTGGATTTTTATAAGTTAGCAACTACTTATAGTTTAGAAAGGCCCATTTTAGAAGACTATACTCTGTTTGAAAGATGATGAGAAAATCAGTAATTTTATATTATTTGTGGCCATAAGTACAGAAAAGACCTGGGAGGAGGGCAGATTTTAATGGAGGTATTAGAGACACCGTGTTTGAGAAGATGTTGGTAAGTCAAGTCTGCAGTGAAGCAGGTCTGGCTTAAAATACTTAGTATCTAGCACATCTTCAGATGTATCTTCCCTTCCAGATTTCCTGTGAAAAGGAGGTGGGATTTAGAACAAAGATCATGATTATAATAGAAAACCACAAACTCCCTGCATCTATTTTAATATTTATTTATTTATTATTTTTATTTATTTATTTTTTTGTCTTTTTTGTGGCTGGCACTCAGCCAGTGAGTGCACCGGCCATTCCTATATAGGATCCGAACCCGCGGCGGGAGCGTCGCTGGGCTCCCAGCGCCGCACTCTCCTGAGTGCGCCAGGGGCTCGGCCCTATTTTAATATTTAAATTTATATGTCTTTCTCATATTAAAAATATCCCTTTTTGAACTCTCCTTCTCTTGCTGGCTTCCACCTTATCACTCACTTCCTGTTTATAGAGCACCTAACGTCTTAAAATAGTTTGTAGCCACAGCCACTATCTCCATTTACTTTTCTTGCATCTACTCTTAAGCATCCTGCAGTAGATATTTTTTCCCACATTGTGCAACTGAAACTGCTCTCATCAAGGTCACCGATGGTGAATCTGTTGCAAATACAGTAGATCCTTCTCACCCTTGTTTCATCTGATGTCACAGAGCATTTGCCACTGTTGACTACCACTTCACTCTGGAACTGCTGCTCTGGCCCTCAGTCTGCTGGCTTCTCTCCTATCTCTCTGGCCATTCCTTTTCAGTACTTTTTTTTTTTTTTTTGCCACATTCTCTGATATGTTCATCCCTTAAATGTCAGTGATTCTTAGGGTTCTGTTCTATGTCTTCTTTTCTTTCTACTCTTTATACTCACCAGGCCCTCTGTGACTTTGGCCATAATTGGTGTGTGATGGATGATGGCCCATCTCTCTTCAGTTGTGTATCTCAACTGTCTAGTGGACATCTTCTTTTAAATATGCAACATGTTCAAAAACTGAACTTCACCTTTAAAACTGATTGTTTAAAAAAAAAAAATTCATTTCAGTGGATGGTTCCTCACAGTGATCCATGCCAGAAACCTGGCCACCATCCTCAGTCCCTCCCTTCATCACTCCCTCATCCAGTCAATCACTGTCTTGACAAAACCACCTCCTAAATCTCTCTCCAACCTGTCTAGTCATTTTTCCCCACTTACACTATTAATTGAGGCATTTCCTTCTCTAGATCACTACAACTGTCTTCTGTCTGACATCCTTCCTTGGCTCCATTCTAATAACACTTCCTCTCTAATTCATTGTCTACAATGCAGCTAGAGTGGTCTATGAAACAAAATTCTGATCATATTTTTTCCCATTATTAAAGTCCCTTAAAGGTTCTCTCTTGCCCTGAGAACACATTTGATCTCTTAAGCATAGCTTCCAAGATTTTTTCATGTTGCATGTTTAAAAGACCTCAGAGGTCTTTTTCTGTTTCCTCTGTGCCAGTCCTGCCCCTATCCCACTCACATTCTTGCATACTATGCTCCAGCCACACCAAACTACTTTAATTCCTTCAATGTCCCTTCTTTCTATTTTTTTCTGGGCCTGTGTTTATTCTATCTGCCTAGAATGCTTCTGTCTTGCCTCTTTATTGTGCAAGGAGGGGGTTAGAGTATAATACCCTGTGAACTGGAATTTTGCAGGAATTTTGAGACTGAAAAATGAAGCAGGGAAATCCATAGTTCACAAGGAGTTTTATTAAAGGGTAGCTAACACACAGGAAGGTCACACACAGTGAAGAATCAGATGTCTACAGAAGATGAGAACTCTAGTTCTTTGGCTCTAGGCAAAGCTTATATAGCAAAAGCAGTGTTACTAAAAATACCTTCAAGGAAACAAATAAAAAACATGTTGGTAACATTGCTCACCAGATGTCCTGTGACCTATGAGGCAGAGGTCTTGTCACTTACTGACTGCATTTGTCTCCATAAGACATCTTCCCTGAAACCTCTATGTTTGGCACTCAAGCCATAGTCAACATGGCAGGCAGGACCAAAGATGAAGTCAGTTCTGCTCACTGTCCAGCACTTTTCAACATTAGTTATCCTTCAGGACTTGGTTTATTTATTTATTTATTTGTTTGTTGCAGCTGGCTGGTATGGGGATTGGAACCCACGACCTTGGTGTTATAAGGCTACGTTCTAACCAACTGAGCTAACTTGCCAGCCCTAGAACTTGGTTTAGACCTCACTCTGTTATCCTATGCTAACACCCCAACCCCAGGTACTTCTGAAGTATCCAGCACTTACCCCTTGTGGAGCACTTATCATGCTCTCTGGATACCACTTGGTGAATGAAATGTACACATCTTGTAGGCAGGGACTCCTTGTCTCATTGTTGAATCTTGAGGCCTAGAAAAGTACCTATCATATAACAGATGCTCAGTATATATTTGTGATATCAGTGAACGAGTTACCATTGTTACTTTGGATACATTTCTCATTAAACCATTGAACAGTGGTACAGAGCTGATAGGGAGAGAGCAGAAATGAGGTCCAAGGCCTTGATGTTAGTTTTTTTTTCTTTTAAATTAGAGTGGAAAGTTCAGATTTTTGCAGTTTTATATACTGGCTATAGGTCTTAATGGGCTTATGGGGTATTAAAGCTAAATGTAAACTCCAGCCAGTTGATACAGCCCTTATCCAGGCTTTAAGATTATTTTGTAGCAGCTTTCTTGAGATATAGTTTATATGCCGTACAATTCATCCATTTAAAGTATATAATTCTCTGGGTTTCAGTATATTCACATAATTGTGCAACTATTACCACGATCAATTTTAGAACATTTTCACTATCCCCAACAAGAAACATCATACACTAGTAATCACTCCTCGTCCCACCCCACCCCACCTTGCTCCCCAGCCTCCTCCCTCCAGCCGCTGGAAACCACCAATCTACCTTTTGTCTCTATGAATTTGCCTATTATGGATATTTTATATAAACAGAATCATACAATGTGTGGTCTTTGTGACTGGACTTTTTCACCTAGCATGTTTTCAAGCTTAATTGATGTTGTATTATGTATCAATACTTATTTCTTTTTATTGCCAAATAATATTCCATCGTAAATATATGCTGCATTTTGTTTATCCATTTATCACTTGGTGGACATTTGGGTTGTTTCCACTTTTGGCTATTACAAACAATAGTGTTTATGAACGTTCATGTACAAGTTTTTGTATGGACAAATGTTTTAATTTCTCTTGGGTGTACCTAGGAGTAGAATTGCTGGGTCATATGGAAACCTTAACATTCTTAAGAACATGATTAAAGTGCAGCCTTATGACACCAAGGTCATGGGTTTGGATCCCTGGACTAGTCAACTGCAAAAAAAAAAAAAAAAAAAAAAAAGATTCTAAGAACAGAGGTTGCTTAACTTTATTTTTGGGTGGCTGACCAGTATGGGGATCCGAACCCTTGACCTTGGAATTACAAAACTGCCCTCTAACCAACTAAGCTAACTGGCCAGCCCTGAACTTTAGACAATAAACACATGAAGCACTAATAACTCTTGCTCTCTACTTTGTTAATTTAGTGATAAGTAAATTTTACAGCTGGTTCTTTAGAGAATTGGTGTTAATTAAATTTCTCTATCTAATGCAAAGTAGCTGATGAATGAGAAAAGCCTAATTCTCCTGTGTAAGGTAATAAAGGTAATAAAGACCATTTTGGGTTTAAATGGAAGTGGGAGAATTTAGTGTCTATTTCTGCCCATTTCTACTGCCCTGCCTGCCCCAGAGCAAACAGGCTAGCTGATGGAGTTACCCAGGAAAGCTTCAGTTGAGGGAGTTTGCCTCCCCAAACTCCTGCTAGTATCAAACTGTTTCTTAATCCTAGGTAAGTTAAGACAATAAAGTTGTGAGATCCATGAGAGTTATAGGTTTAGGATTCCTTTTACAAGGATGTAATGTCCAGATATATATGGCAACCTTGAAAGTAGTTGTCCCGGGAATAAATATACATTCATTTCAAAGGTTCTGTCATTACTCAGAATATTTTGGTCATTTATGTAGAGTTACTTTCAAAATCAGTCTGAGACCTACAAGAAAACAAGTTTCACTTCCTTATAATCACATTTAGTATTTCAGGGAGCCTGCCACTCTGCTTGTTTTTATTTGTCTTCCTCTTCCCAGTTCCCTTTTTCTTTCTTGCTGTAGTCCTCAAACAAGGAAAACTCTGGGTTCAGATGGGTCTCCAGGTACAGGGCAAGGCTCCCATCACATAGAGCCCAGGTGGTGAAGGGAGATTGGCAAGCTTCACAAGACTTTGACCTTTAAACAAAGAATGTTCAAACTGTTCTTTTTAGTACCTTCTCTCCAGTGTTCCATTTCTGCTTTGTGATCCCCTCTCCCACTTTTTTCATAGTAAAGAACCCTCAAACCTGAGGCTGGGGACATAGCCTTGAATTGTCTTCTCAGAGGAAACGGGGAGAATGGGTAGGGAGAGGTTCTTCAGAGGTCTCCATTTCTTTCTGCTCCTGGGTAGTTAGTTAATGATCTACCAGCAATCCCACTCTTGGGGAGACCAGGATCATGTTCCAGCTCCACACCACAGCTCGGGGCAGAGGGCACTCAGTACACAGAGGGACCTGCATCTGACGATTTCATCTTTAGAATTGTGGCCGTCTGTGTCTCTCAAGTCTCAGGCTCTGAATCTTCATATTCTCTTTCTCTCCAAGTCTGCTCTTGGGGGGTGGGGTGGGGGAATGAGGATGTCTACTAATTGGGAAAAATGAAACTGAAGTTTGCAAAGAAAAAATTCACAGAAAGCTGGGCTCCCTGCTCATCATGCCTCCTTCTTCTCCCAAGCAGTTTCTGATTCCTGAATGCCACGGGAAATGTTAGCTGATTGTACAAATGTCTACAGGATTTCTTCCAATCTGGGATACATTTGAAGGCATTATGTTCTGGCCATTTTACCTGCTTTTCTTTTTTCCAGAGGATTCTACTTCTCACAAATAGGCATGAGACCAATGGCCTAGAAATTCATCCTCCCTTTAGCCTTTATTAATTGCAGAATAAGTGATGTAGAGGCTGTTTAGACAGTATCAGACTTGTGGGGTGGGGGGGGAGGAAGCTTTGGAACATCTGGCAGGGAAGGGACTGGAGGACACAATTAGTGTTCTCTAGAGCAGAGTGGGGGAGGGGGTGGAAACAAGGAAAGAAGCTAAAGAAAGCTAAAGAATTGAAGGAGTAAAGGATAAAACACAGGGAAATAGAGAGGGGATTAGACAGAGGCTGGTGGTGGTCCCTCTCTTGACACCTAAAAAAAGAGTTTCCCAATCAAAGCCCATTAGACCTTAGGCTAGGTTCTGAGGATGTAGTGAAAAACAAGACATAGCCGCTTCCTTACAAGTTTACAGTCTAACAAAAAATATACTAGTAACTGCCTCAGTCCCTTTCATGTCACTATAACACAATACCACAGACTAGGTAATTTATAAAGAAAATAAATTTATTTCTCACAGTTTTAGAGGCTGGGAAGTCCAATATCAAGGTGCTGGCATCGGGTTAGGGCCTTCTTGCTGTGTCATCTCATGATGGAGGGTAAGAGGGTGAGAAGGTAGGACAGAGAGGAAGGGGGCCAAACTCATCCTTTTATCAGGAACCCTCTCCCACAGTAACTAACCTGCCTCCGTGATAACTGACACACTCCCATGATAACAGCACTAATCCAGTCATAAGCGCAGAGCCCTCATGATCTAACAACCTCTTAAAGGTCCCACGTCTCAACACTGTTGCATGGGTGATTAAGTTTCTAACACATGAACCTTGGGGACACATTCAAATCATAGCAATAACAAGTAGAAATTAGATGAGATTTTAGTGTGGTATTGTGGGCCAATTTACTGCTACCATTGCTAATAGCTAATATTTATTGTTTATTCGCCACCTTCTAAGTACTCTACACGTGGGTTAACTCACTGACTCCTGACATCAACCCTGCAAAGTATATATTGTTATAATCCCAGTTTTATAGGTAAAGAATCTGAAGCACAGAGACATTACACACAATCTGAGGTCTCCTAGGAGGGACTCAGGAGCAGGAAGTCCAGCGCAGGTGGTCTTTTTACTAACATGGCCACTAGAGAGTCACCCAGAGTGTGCAGAAGCTCTGTCACTTCATATCTGCATGCCTTATGCCCTCTTGTCTGCCCTTTGATCTGGGATACTCTTCCTTAAAGACTCAGGTCAGGGTAGAGCTCAGGGGAAGAGGAGGAGAGACCTACAGAGTGCATGAAGGCAGGAGAAGCCACAATGAGAGAAAGAAAAAACCTCTCTGACTGTTTTGAATCCCGGCTGCTTCCAGGATGGAGCTGCTGAGCGCACGGAGTAGGAGCTGGCAAAAAGCTGCAGCTGTGTCTTTTGGATGAAATTGCTTGGAGGCTGCAGGAGAGAAGAGGGCCTTGGTGGCCCCCAGGTCAGTAAGACCACTAATAGGGTTCCCGTGGACCCACATAAGAGCAAGGAGGCACAACAACTGAAAAAAAAGGAGCCACTCAGAGGCCGCAGAGTCATCACAAAGAACTGGAGTGCAACTTGTCCCATCAGAAGTGTTTGGAGCATGGGTGGTGGGGAAGACAGGCCCACTGGGGGAATTCTGGGGCACAGCATGGACAGCTGATCTGCCCCCCAATCAGAGTAGGACCACTCAGTGGAGATTGATCAGGAATACAGAACAGTAGGGGGTGCAGTTTGCTGAAAAGACTCAGGCCCAGACGAGAGTTTCCACACAGTCCAGGTGTACTGGGTCTCATGAGAGCCAGAAGTACCTACAAAGTCAACCATTAAAACTTGAGCTGCACAAAAAGCCTTCCCCAGGGAATGAGCAGCAAAGCAGCAATTTAGCTCAACCACAGAGCTCAAGGGCGGGTCCCCACAGGAAGTTCTCCCATTTTAGAAGTAAGCAAAGGACAACAAATTAGTTTCAGTGCAGAGTTTAAGTGGTGGGAACAGCAAATAATCCCAACAAAGAACTGAAAGAAAAAACAAAGTACTCACAACCATAGACAAAGTTTGATATTAATTAGTAAAGGTCTCTCATCACCAAAGAACACCTATAAAACTGAGAAGGACTGGAAGTCTCCTGGGCTACCAAGCCAGGGAAGGAGGAGGAGGGCTGGGGGCTCCAGCCATGCCCCTCAACAGCCACAACCAGTCCAGCTATGACCAAGCCACTGCTGGAAGCCCTCTGCTCTCTCCTGCAGGAATGAGGGGGTGCCACAGGCCTCAGCCTCACCCCACCTTCTTCCTCCTCACACCCTATTTCCTTCCCCCTTTCCCTCTGCCCTTACCCCCCAAGCACTCTACAACAAAATCATAGAATGTAAAAAGATATTAATAAATGAATAAACTTAAAAAAGGGATATAAAATACTTTAAGAAAATTTTTTACATGTAAAATTTATTCTGAAAAAGTAAAAATTTTTATTTCTTTAAAAAAATAGTAAAATAAAAGCAGAGAGTTTGCTCCAGTTGGAGTCAGAAGGGAAATCAGAGATACAAGAAGGGTGGAAAGAGTTCGACTTCTGGGAGGCTTTCCATTGCAGAGATGGAGGGGGCCACAGGGCTAGGACCAAAGAATTTCCTTTAGGAGCTGGGAGCAGGCCCCGACTGACAGCAGAACAGTGGGGACCTCAGTCCTATGACTGCAAGAAACTAAATTCTGTGAACTAAGAAGTGAGTGTTTTAAAGTCACTAAATTTGTGGTAATTTATTATGTGGCAATAAAAAATAAATACAGGAGCTTTGCACCTGATGGATTGAATTAACTGTTCTTTCCTTATTTTATCTTTAAAAATAGAGATAAAATTAAAATACACCGAAAGGCATACAGATCTTAAGTGTTCAATTTTCCTTTATTTTTTATTTCATTTTATGTTTTTGGTGGCTGGCCAGTACAGGGATCTGGACCCTTTTTTATTTTCCCCAAAAGGCTTTCCCTATTTTATTTCTTTGGGAAAGGAAAATGAAAAGTCTTTCCATTACATATAGTAGAGATGTATATTTATATATATTTATATGTCATTTCTTTTGTGGTTGGACATCCCAAAGCTGAGTCAGTTCATATTTTTTCTTTTTTTTCCTGCACTTCTCCCTGTCCATATAGTCCAGTCCCAGGTTCTGGAGCAGGTGCAGTGAGGGGTGAGTGGAATGGGCAGTGGTTGTCAGGATGGCTTCCCGCCCAGCCCACAAACCTTGTGAGGACCATCTGGAAGGGGCTGTGCAGAGGGTCAGAGGCCATGCAGAAGGGCACTCCTGTTTTTGTGGGGGATGCACAGCTCATTAAGCAGTCACCAGTTATGAGAGGAGGCTGGTCAGGGGCTGGGGGACTGGCTCACAGTCGTTGTCAGCTCTCTCCGCCCTGCCCCCCCAAATTCAGACCTGGGGGTGGGAGTGTAAAGTAAGGCAAGTCGTAACTAAAGCCAAAATGTTTCATTGTTTTAGTTATACTAAGTTTCCGTTTACACTGTCAGAGCTAGGGCTCAGACCCTCCAAACCCATTGTACAGACTGGTTCACCAGACCCCTCACATGCAGGTCTAGGCTAGGTAATTTGGAAAAATCCTGGGAGCTATTGGCAGATGACCTGAGTTCAGTCCTTAGTTTCCTCAGCGGCAGCAGCTTACAGGTCCAGCAGTGGCAGTGGCCTTGCAGAGGGTCCCGGGGGCACTAGCAGCAGCAGCCTCCAGCAGCAGTAGTGGCCCCCCATGCCCCCACCCCGATGGGAGGGGGGGGCATCCCGAGGATGGGAGGCGCCATGGATCAGAGCCACTCATCCTTATACTTTAGTCCATAACCCAGGACACCAGGGTGCACATGCGCATTTACACTGGTCGATAACCAAGGAACACCTGAGTGCATATGCCTGTTTACATCAAATACTCAGCAAGATTCTGAACATCTGAGGGGCCCTGACTATTTTTCCTATATTTTCCCAACAGGGAGGAAGAGAGAGTGAAAGAGAGAAATACAAGGGCTGAGGGCCAGGCCTCCTCCAATTTTTATCGCTGGTGAATTAGAAATTTGCTTTTCCTTTCCTGTCTTGGGGAGATGGACTGAGAGGGCCCCGAGAGGAGGAAGTGATGTTGGCTGTCGATTCTTGAGGCGGAGGTTAGACTAGTTTTTAGGAAGGAAATGAGGTAGTAATATGCAAGGAAGATTTCAGGACAGAGAATGGAGACAATCGGTACTTTGAGCAATTGTTGAGGGCCCAGGTTGGTTAGGTTTATGGGAATGGAGAGAGTGACACAACTGAGAAATGGTCAAAAAGGATCAACAGGCTTTCATGATGTAGTGAATCTGGGAAACAAAAGAGCAGAGGCTGGGGACTCTGGTGATGTCACTGAGAGAAATGAGTGAGTTGAGAAGAGAGCTGATTTAGATGAGGAGTAATTTCAGTGTTTGGATGTGGGGGTCATGAGCCCTGGGAGGTAACGGGATAGAAACCAACTGCAGGAGCCATCTGCAGAGAGGCCACTGAAGCTGAGGATGGAGGGTGCGTGGAGGGAGACAATTGAGGTCTGAGTACGGAATCTGCTGTGGGGAGAGCAACACACAAGTTGGGGACAGAAGGAGGAAGAAGTTGTCTGTGATCTTATATGTTGTAAAAATGAAACATGTGAGAATGGTGAAAGTCTGAATCTGGCCAAGAGATGGATTCTGATTTCAAGCTGCTTCCAGCGGTCTTGGGTATGGAGGCACTGCTGCAGAGGGCCAAGAGAAAGGAGGGCATGAGGAAAGGGAAAGACAGCACACAGAGTTCAATTCTTGCACGTGAAGGAAATGAGATAATAGGTTAATACTTAGTGGAATTAATAAGTAAAGGTTATCAAGTTAGAAGAGGTCTGACTCTCTGCAAGGGCAGAAAGAAGGAACTGAGAACAAGGAAGAGATAGAAGGTCTAGAGAGATTTCTGTGACTAAACCTGTGGAGACCCTCATGAGTAAAATCTGTACTTCTGCATCTGATTCGCTGGAGCTACCTGTGTGGGAAGTGTTATTTGCTCCTAATGAAGAGGCTGGGAGATCTTATCTCAGAGGAACATGAGCTGTTCCAGTTCCTTCTGGGCAGGTTGGAGCTGTGTCCTGTTGCTCCTAGATGGACACACTTTGTGAGCAGGTGTGCAAATAAATTTAGCTAATTCCCTGATCACTGGATCAGATTTTTTGTAGACTTACAAATAGGTTAACTCTGAGTCCTCACTGAGTGTATTAGTCCATTTTGTGTTGCTATAACAGAATACCTGAAACTGGGTGATTTATAAAGAAAAACGAAATTTATTGCTTACAGTTTCTGAGGCTAGGAAGTCCAAAGTCCATCTGGCGGTGGCGACAGTGACCCTGGGGTCTCACATTGCAAGATGGTGGAAACAGAGAGAGCAGAGGGAGAGAGAAAGACAGACTCTCTTCTTCCTTTAAAGCCCTCAGAACCACGCCTTGACCACCATTTTAAATCCATTCACTACTGCATGGTCCTACAATCCAATCACCTCTTTAAGGCTCTACCTTCCAATTACGATAATAGGTTCTCCCACCCCCTTAACAGTCACAGTGGGGACTAAGTTTCTAATACATAAAACTTGGGGGACACAATTCAAGCTTCAGGGAGTTTTGGAGGGACACAATTCAATCCACTACACTGAGGAATTTCTTCTGCCTATAGAGAAGATATTGTCTAAACTAGTGTCAACCAGGAAGCAGCATATTGATGTCACATGTATAATTTTTATTATAAATACACACCAAATTTTACAAAAAGTTCAGAAGTAGCCATAGCCAGGCAAAATTAAATAACAGCACAGCATGGATGAGGGAAAGTATATATAATCTGTGTCAGGGTTAGAAAACCCTGAAAGAGGTATGTGCCTATAGAGACCTTCTAACTATTTCTCTTGGTGGAGGCCTCTTAGGCATAGCATGAGATCAAGTAGACAGTATCTAATAAAACCTTTCTCTTAATAGCCCCTGAGAGATTCCATCTATGTAGAAGAAGGTTGGTTTAGAAGTACATTTGACTCTCCTCCTGTCCTGATGTTTTATTCTAAGACACATTGGGATTCATAGATACCCCACCCCCTGTGGGAGAAAAGTTACATTTCAGAGACTGTTCAAAAAGCCTAGGGCTGAGTTATAATTCCCTACTCGTGTCCTAACACTCTCTCAACAGCCCTGTTTCCCAAGGGGCATCAGCACAAGTGTAGCTTTCAAGGTGTAAACAGTGCCGCCAGCGTGAGTGATAGTGTTCCCTTTAGAGCAATCCCACTTCTCAAGGACCAAACACACCTTAACAGAGGCAAGGTTTCCTGAGAAAGTGAGTGGGACAAAAGACACACATGGAATAGAGTGGTAGCTGATGATTGGTGTCCGATGCCTAGAAACTGAGTTAAATCTATTTCTAGCTATGAATGAGGAAAGACTCTTCCTGTTTTCTGTTTGAAGCCCCTGATGAAAAAGCCTTGAGAGGCTCCTTGCCAAGGGGACCTGAGGGCTTTTGGTGGCTTTTTTTTTTTTTTACCTGAGACAGTCAGATTGGCTTACACAGCTAAGCTAAGTAAAAATAATTCCTTTCACATACATAAGCAGTTTCAAAAATTAAAATGATGAAATGTCTCAGAGAAAAGGGAAAAAACCCAAATTGTTGCATTCTTTAATGATAAGTTAAATAATCTCTGAAGTGTAGCTCTCTGACTAAGGAAGTTCCCAGAGATTGTATTCATTAAAAGCTGACTCCCCCTAAAGCTATAATTCCTTCCTCTCTGGGCACTTCTTTGAATAAAGCCCATAAAGATATTAACACATACGCGCACTTTTGCATTCTACGTTAGGAATTGCCTATAGACCTTGGCAAATAGTTTTCCTACTGCCTCTAGTGTGTTCTCTGGAGACAGGCTTGCCAGAAGGCTTAGGTGGTATTCTAGCTAAGCAGCGAGGTGCTTAGACCTTGATCCTACAGGTTGGCAACCCTGACAGTGGACAGAGGTATAGAATTTCCCAGTTTGCTACTGGTTATGTATTTGATTTTCCTGTGTATGGTGGTTCACACCAGGCATTGGAGAGGTAGGAGAAGTCATTATTGCTTTTACTTTCTCTCTCTGTTTTTCTGGCACATGTGAAAAGGACATAACTCTCAAGGTTATGGCAAATTCAAGTTAGACTCCAATAGGACAGGATTGCGGTGGGAAAGAATGAGTGCACTTGTATAGGTAAGTTTAAAACAAGTCTAGTTTGGGAAAGGGGGAGGGGTGGGAGGTTCTGGTAACTCTCTCCCAAAGTTGGCTTTGCCAAATTTCAGTGACAAGGAAGCTTAGTTTGTTTTCCTACAGACTGCCGGATGTACCTTTTTATCTGTTGACACTGAAGGGAGGGGCTGTGACCAGGCAGTCTGAAGGTGCTGCCTTAGGGAGAAAATGTGTGTGTGTGGGGTTGGGACTTATACCCTTTTCCCCTGAGGGTAAAAGGATTCCCCAGTAATGAGAAGAGAGACTTGTAGTACATCCACAATGCACTGAGCAGGACAGGTTGCATTACTTCCTTTTGACTTCTGAATAAACTGTTTCTGTGGCTGTTTGGGATGAGGAGGCTGAGGTTGGTTGTGTTGGTTGCCAAGCATTGAAGTTCAGGGAAGAATATACAACTTCATCCATCTGAAAAGCATGAGTGGTGATCAGTTGAGTCATTGTCGCAGGTCAGGACCTTGCACCAAGAGCTGTCACCTTTCTGAAACTTTTTGCTTTGGAGAAGGGCTTTTGTTACCCATTCCCTGCTTGCTAACATCCTGATGAATCTATTAGAAGAGATAGATTATGGTGTTCATAATGGAATATGTAGATACAGCAATGAGAATGAACAACTCACATATGCACCAATATGGGTGAATCTGACAAAACCATATTTAACAAAAGAAGCCAGACACATATATGGATATACTATATTTTTCATTTACGTAAAAGCAAAAACTGGCAAAATTAATCTAGAACATTGGCAAGGAATTTAGAGGAACTTGCAGTTTGGATACAAGACAAATTTAACATGCAAGACTATTCAAGGACAATTAAGTGCTGAGTTGTGTGATATTTTTTTATGAATCCAAAGGGAGTACAAATTAAATATAGGTCACTTTGGCTACAGGAGATTAAAGGCCTTTGTGGAAAAGAAAAAATTGAACTGGGTATGTAAGAACAGATAAGATTTGGGCTAGCTAGTTAGCTCAGTTGGTTAGAGAACAGCCTTATAAACTCAAAATCACGGGTTTGGATCCCCATACTGGATAGCCACAAAAAAAAAAAAAAAAAAAAGAAGAAGAATAGGTAGGATTTATTTATAAAATCTTTCATATGCAAAGTTGTGAAAGGTTCATTTGTAGGATTGATTCTGGAGAATAAAGACATGTTAAAATTTAAAATTCCTAGTTGTTGCTGGTGGTAGGTTAAAGGCTAAAAATGGCTGAATCAGTACTCTGTAAGCAGTCTTCATTTTTGTGTTTTTGCTTTATGTTGTATCCACAAGTACTAGCAGAATGCTTGAGACACAGTAGACACTACGTAAGTGTTCGTTAAATAAATACAATTTTCTTTAAAAAAAATCTAGGGGGTTGGTAGTTAGGATGGTGGTTGCTCTTTAGAGGAAGTAACTGGAAGGGTATTTTTTGGGGGGGATCATATAGTGTTTCTTGATTTGGGTGCTACTTACATGGATGTGTTCAACTTGTGAAAATTCACACTTTGTAAAATATACTTATGATATACATTTTTCAGTATATATCTGTACTCTACTAAGAGTTTAATATGAGAAAAATCAAGCAAAATATTATAAGATAAAGGAACCAGGACCTCAGAGCCATTAGAATGGAAATTACCCTTTTGACAATGAGAGCAGGGGGTGCTGGCTGGTTTGCTCACCTGGGAGATTATGGTGCTGGTAACACCAAAAGCAAGGGTTCGGATCCCCTTACCGGCCAGTTGCAAAAAACCAACCAAACAAACAGAAAAACCAAGACAATAAGAGCAGGGCAAAATTGAACATAGAGTGGGGAGAATGATTTAGTGCTGGCATTGTGCTGGGTGCTTTACATATGTTATCTTGTTTAGTTCCTTCAACTTCCCTTTGAAGTAGGCAGAATGCCCATTTTTCAGGTGACAAAGCTGAAGATCAAAAAGGTTAAGGTTAAGTTACGTGCCCAGGGTCAGAGAGCTAGTAAGGGTCACACTAGGACTCAAACACAGAATGGGCTAATTCCAGTGCATGTTCTTGCTATAAGTAGACTCATGGGTGTGATTAACCAATACTTCTTTCTTTATTGCTGCTTTGAGGAATTTTGACCCAAACCTTGATCTCACATTTGAGTCTTCAAGACTATCCCATTCTATACAGAGACATTTCCATGAGAAAATGAGCCAGTGAAACTGGCTGTGCTTACCTTGTAAGGGGAGTTGTCAGAGTGGCCCTGACCTGGGGAAGCAAAAGAAGAGTTATCAACTTCTGGAAATGCAAAGCTGACTTACGGCCTGTGATTTCTTGCTGAGGGAGGTGGCAGATGGTGGCGGTGGTGGGGGTGGGGAGGTAGCCCATGGTCAGTGAAGGAATTTGCTTCCGTCAGAGTCTGGGGTCCAGACCCAGCATTAGTACCAGAGCAGGGGTAGGGGGAGAGCCAAATGAGGCCTCAATCCACCTCTGAAAATTTCTACCAGCTCCCAAGGCCTTGATTTTTGCCTAGAGGCATGTCTCAGCAACATGCTCCAGTGGCAAGCGTGGCATTAAGGCCCACAGCACCAAGAGCACCCACAAGACAAGGAAAGTCTCACCAAGGGAAAATGCCCACAGCCGTAATAGAGGCAGGAGGGGGAAGGAGTAAGGATGAGGAAATGGGTCCTAGAGAGAGGGGATCTGACTCAGGCCTGCCTGGCCTAGGCGCATGAGCCCCTTTCTTACCTGGGGCTGTTTCAGGGGCCTCTTGTTGCTAGGAGGGCTGTGAGGACCTAAGTCAGCTGAGGGTTGGGAATTGGAGTCTCCCTCTGTAAAAATTCAGAGGGAGGGAGTGGTTCGGGAATCCAGGACTCCCTGCCAGGGCAGGGCACGTGGTGGAACACACCAGTTCTCACTGGGCAGCTGGTTTTACTTACTGTGGTTGGAGGCTGAGGGTTTGTGCTCTGTGAGATCACTCTGGTCGCTTGCCCTAAATAAATATCAGACACTGTGACTGCTATTCCCAAGCACAGGATCTTTGCTTCCTGAGTTAGGAAGGAAACTGTCAGTAGATGATTCCTTGAGGTTCCTTTGTGTTCATTCATACTGCGTATGGTACTGCCTTTTCTCTTGGGGCCTCATTCTTTAATCTAACCATGATCCCTTCCAGTGTTTACTCCTTTCCTGTTTGCTGGGTGTTCACATTTAGGTCGATTCTTTTTTTTTTCTTCTTCTTCTTTTTTTGGCAGCTGGCTGGTAAGGGGACCCAACCCCTTGACCTTGGCGTTATGACACCATGCTCTAACCAACTGAGCCAACCAGCCAGGCTTAGGCTCATTCTTTATCAATGCTCTTGCACCTACTTCTACCCTAAGACCTCTCCTGTTTTGTTTTCCAGGGGTAGATTCTGTTTTGTTTTGTTTTTCCCTGCTCGGGTCTAAATGTGTCCCCCAAAAGTTCATGTATTGAAAACTTGACCCCAGTTATAAGAGTGCTAAGAGAGTGGGAAATCTAATTCTGGTATTTGAAAGATGGGGCCTTTAACAGGTGATCGGATTGTGAGGACTGTGCCGTGGTGAATGGATTGATCCATTCATGGGGTGATGGGTGTGGTTGTGATGGCGTTATAAGGAGAGTGAGTGAGGAAATTAGCTGTCTCTTGCTCAGCCCATTCTCAGCATGTGATACCCTGCATCACTGCAGAATCACCATCACGTAGAAGGCTTTACCAGATGTGCCCCTGGACTGTGGACTTCCCAGCCTCCAAAACAATAAGTAAATTTTGTTTCTTTATAAATTATCCAGTTTCAGGTATTCTGTTACAAGCAACAGAAACAGACTAATACATTCCCTCACTTTATTTATTGTCCCATAGGACTTTGGTTGTTTCTTCTCTCTCTCTTAGTTTCTCTTCCTGTCCTGTCCTTCCCTCCTCCTGCTACAGTGGCCAACAGAGCTTTCTCCTGCTGCTCCTTTCATCTCCTCATTTACTTCTCTTCTTGGACTTTGGCTTCTTTTGCTGGGGACAGAGGAACATCATTGGGCCTGTTCTTCTAACCTAGTTGGGGATGTGAATAACCATGTCCAAGAGACAGTGGGGTACAGGGAGCATGAAGACCTGGGAAGAAACGACCAGCAGGAATTAGCGCCAAGAAGCAGAAGTTCAGGGAGGAGGAGATCCAGGCCCAGAGACGGAGGTGAAGAAGTCCTTTTCATCTCCCAAGCATGGCAAGTAGCTTTGGAGAAAACAGAATGAGAGGAAAGGCCACCATACCCTCCAGTCTTCCTGAAATACAGAAAATACACCAGGGCTGCCATCAGAGCCACCCCGGCCAGTACTCCAATCACAATGCCAGCAATTGCCCCAGCTGAGAGGCCAGGAGAACTTCTTTGTACTGGATCATCTGTCATGGAAAGAAAAGAGGAGAAGGACTGAAGGTGGAATTATTTTACATTGGGGGTGCCTTGGGAAACAACTCAGCCTGAATAGTCTCTACTTGTCCCTTCAAGGAATACATTTTCTGTGGGAAGGCTGCTGGGAGGTGATCAGGCAACTATATCCTTGTAATCTATTTTTTCCTCTCATTATGTTTCTAGGTTGGTGATTATTCTTCCCTCAATTTCATCTTGTAATCCTGCTTGTAATTTTCAGTTCGGGAATCTGAGATTCAAAGAACTTAAGAATTGTGTGCAAGACATTTATAACTGTAAAAGCACACATTAAAAAAGAAGAAAGATTTCAAATCAACAACTTAACTTTACAACTTAGGGATATACAAAAGGACAAAGGAAAGCCAAAGCTAGTAGAAAAAAGGAAATAATAAATATTAGAGTGCAGATAAATAAAATGGAGAATAGGAAAACAATTTAAAAGATCGATGAACCAAAAAATTAGTTCTTCCAAAAAAGAAAAATCACCAAAATTCACAACCTTTAACTGGATTGACCAATACAAAAAGAAAGCAGATTCATATCACTAAAATCAGAAATGAAAGTGGAGACATTATGACCAGTTGTGTAGAATTATTAAGAATTATTACAATACTATGAATAATTGTATGCCAACAAATTGGATCATGTAAGTGAAATGGAAAATTTACTAGAAACACAAAAGTTACCAAGAAGGAGTCATGAAAAAATAAAAAATCTGAATAGCCTTGTAACTAGTAAGGAGATTAAATCAATAAAAGCATTTGACAAAATTCAACATTCTTTCATGATAAAATCACTCAAAGTAGGAATAGAAGGAAACTACCTCAACATAATAAAGGCCTTTTATGAAAAGTTCACAGCTAACATTATACTTAATGGTGAAAGACTGAAAACTTTCACTCTAAGATCAGGAACAAGGCAAGGATGTCAACTTTCTCCGTTTTTACAACATAGTATTGGAACCTAGCCAGAGCAATTAGGCAAGAAAAAAAAAAAAAAAGAAAAGAAGTCATCCAAATTGGAAAAAAGTGAAATTATTTCTGTTTGCAGATGGCATGACTTATATGTAGAAAACCCTAAAGATTCCAGAGAACTAAATTTTAGAACTAATAAACAAATTCAGCAAAGTTGCAGGATTCAAAATCAACATGCAAAAATCAGTTGTATTTCTATACAATCTGAAAAAAAAGAAAATACTATATTTACAAGAGTTTGGAAAATAATAAATAGGAATAAACTTAACCAAGGATGTGAAAAGACTTGTACCCTGAAAACTGGAAAATACTGCTGAAAGAAATTAAAGAAGACTAAACAAGTGGAAATATATCCTGTTTTTATGGATTGAAAGACTTAATATTGTTAAGATGACACTACCACCCCAAGTGATCTACAGATTCAATGCAATCCCTATCAAAATCCCAGGGACTTTTTTTGCAGAAATGAAAAATCAATCCCCAAATTCATGGAATCTCAAGGGACCCCAAATAGCTAAAACAACCTTGAAAAAGAAGAAGAAAGTTGAAGGAATCACACTTACTGATTTCAAAATTTATTACAAAGCTGCAGCAATCAAAACAGTGTGGTACTGGAATAAAGAAAGACATACAGACCAATGGAATAGAATGGAGGGCCCAGAAATAAACCCTTGCATATATGGCCAAATGATTTTTGACAAGGGTGCCAAGACCATTCAATGGGGAAAAGACAGTCTTTTGAACAAATGGTGTTGAGAAAACTGGATATTCATGGAGAAGAATAAAGTTGAAGCTTTACCTAATACCATGTGAAAAATTAACTCAAAATAGATCAAAGACCTAAATGAAAGAGCTAAAACTATGAAACTTTTTAAAGAAAACATAGGGTGAGAGCTTCATAATGTTGGATTTGACAATAATTTCTCAGCTATGACACCAAAAGCATAGGCAACAAAGAAAAAAATAAGTAAATTGGACTTTATGAAAATTAAAAACTTTTGTGCATCAAAGAACACTATTAAGAAGGTGAAAAGACCACCTCTGGAATGGGAGAAATAATTGCAAATCATATACCTGATAAGGAATTAATATCTAGATATATAAAGAACAACTATAACTCAGCAACAACAAAACCAAACTACCCAATTAAAAAATGGGCAAAGGACTTGAATAGACTTTCCTCCAAAGAAGGTAAACAAATGGCCAATAAACAAATGAAAAGATGCTTAACATCACTAATCATCAGAGAAATGCAAATCAAAACCACAGTGACATGCCATCCTCTATGTCGTTTGTAGCTCATTGAGTAGGTGAGAGAAAACAAAGAATTGATGAGTTAATGACAGAGAGAAGAAACTTGACCTTGAGGGCCTTTCTTTTTTTCCTCCTTACTGAAACCCCTCCGGCTACAAGGGTCTTTCTGAGGCTGGGAGAACCCCCTTCCAATATTCTAGACCTGACCCAAGGTCAGCCATGAGAAATCAGAGAGGCAAGGGGAGGAGAGAATCTGCAGAGATGGAGTGGGGGGACTCGGGGAGAATTAGGCTTTTGCTTGTACCTATGGGATACTGGCTGGGAAAGAAATTTTTTCTGGTATTCTCTTTGCAAACCAGGTAGACTCCACTCCGGAACTTGTTCCCAATGCTGCAGGGATCCGCTTACCAGAGACTGTGATCGTCTTGACTGTGGTCCTGTTGAGGCCTGTGGCAGAGTTATAGGCAAGGCAGGTATAGGATCCACTATCATTCACAGTGATGTTGGGGATAATGAGCTCTTGTGTGGATTGCTGGGGCCTCCCATTGATAAGCCACGAATACTGTGCGGGTGGGTTAGAGGCCGCATAGCAGAAGAGGCTGAGGTTTGCTCCTGGATGGTAAGATGAGTCTGGGGGGGAAATGGTGGGGGTGTCCGGGCCATCTGGAGCAAAGAGAATAAAGACACACATGATATCTTCTGGGGAAAGGGGACACTCCTGGTCTGTAGAAGGACCACAGTATCCCTCTGAGCCATGTGAAACTTGTTTTAAAAAGTTTGAACCATGGGCTTCTGGTCAAGATGGTGGAATAGACAGTCCCCAGCATCACTCTCTCCCACAGATCAACCACTTTACAGCTATAAAAAAGCAACAACAGCCAAGCTGGGGCTTCTAGAGCTCATGGGAAGAGGAGGAGAGATCTATGCAGTGCATGAAAGCAGAAGTGACAATGAGAGAAAGAAAAAAGCACTCTGACCACTTCATGCCGTGGCTGCTTTAAGGCTGGAGCTGCTGAGCACATAGAGCAGGAGACAGCAAAAGCTGCAGGTGTGCCTTTCAGATGCAGATGCTTGGAGGTGGCAGGGGAGAAGAGGACCTTGGTGACCCCCAGGCCAGCAAAACCACTAATAGGGTTCCCATAGACCCACAAAGGAGCGAGGAGCCACAACAACTGAAAAAAAGGAGCCACTCAGAAGCCAGTGAGTCATTTCAAGGGACCGGCACATGGCTTGTCCCATGAGAAGTGTTTGGAGTATGGGTAGTGGGGGAGACAGGCTCATCAGGGAAACAGTGGGGCACAGCAAGGACAGCTTACCTGCACCCCAATCAGCAAAGGACCACTCAGAGGAGACTGGTTAGGAATATAGAATTTCATGGGGTGCAGTTTGATGAAAAGATTTGGGTCCAGATCAGAGTTTTGACACAACCCAGGTGCACCAGGTCTCTGGAGAGCCAGAAGTACCTATAAAGTCAACCATTAAAACCTGAGCTGCACAAAAAGCCTTCTCTAGGGAATCAGCAGCAAAGCAGCAATTTAGCTAAACCACACAGCTCAAGTACTGTTTCCCACAGGAAGGTTCCCTATTTTAGAAGTAAGGAAAGGACAAAAAAATTAGTTCTGGCCCAGGCACACCACCAGCACCTCAGGGCCCACCTGGGGTCCTGAAGTATGGAGCCGTACACTGGACCCCCCCCTCCCCAAACCAGGCACACCGCCAGTGCCTTGGGGACTGCTTGGGGACCTGAGGTATGGAGCTGGGGCACTGGACACCCCCCCTCCCACAACCAGGCACACCACCAGAACCTTGGGGCCTGCTTGGGGACCTGAGGTATGGAGCCAGGGTCTGGATCCCCCCACAACCAGGCACACCACCAATGCCAAGGAGCATGCCAAAACATCACCTCTATGTGGGTGGCCCACCACAGTCACCACAATAACCATGGCTGCCATGAAAGTGGCTAGATGTCACAACCACCATGCAGATGGTCTGCCAGCCACTGGAGTGCATTGACACAAGAAGAGTCACCAGTAGAGATAAAGAAAAGAAGAGGATGTCTCTCTCCACAAAGCCCATTTCAGAGTGACAGAAGAAGCATCTGCTCTATGATAACATAGGAGGACTTGAACATACCTCTCAGCATTGGACAGATCATCTAGGTAACAAATCAACAGAGTAAGCATTACTCTTTCAGGGGAGAGAAGAAATCTGGTTATCAGTGGTGGAAGGGGGGAGGGAGAGGGATGGGGAGAGATTTGACAAGGAGCATAAAGAATAAGTACGATATGTAACAATATATATGCTAGTAATATTGATTTGATCAACACATGTGAATGTTGAACTCTCAAAATATGTATAATCAATTATGATTCAATAAAATTTTTTTTAAAAAAGAAGAAAGTTCCAACCATAACCCCTGTGCTCACTGAACCTGAGTCTGAGACATTAACTTGTTCCTCCCATCACATGTCGTTGATCCTGAGCCTCTCAAGACAGGAGCAAGCCCTCCCCTCCTCTTCTTGGCTCATGGCTGGATGTGCCCGAATAGGCGTGGGGCAGGAAGTCATGGCCAGCCTGTGTGTCCGGGAGTGAAGGTTTGTGTACCTGGACGTGGGAGGGACTGAGTGCCCTGGACTCTGGCTGCGTGGATTTGGGCTGACAGCCTGGGACATGGGAACAGATGTTACTCACAGGAAATATTCAGGGTGAATGCGTCACTGCGGCTGGTGCTCACTGGGTTCTGGGTTTCACACTCATAGGGTCCTGTGTCATTCCTCGTGACACTGAGTAAAGTGAGAGTCCTGTTGTCCAGGGACAGATCCAGCCTGGGACTGACCTGGAGCCTCTGACCGTTTATCCACCACACGTAGGTTGTGTCCTGAGTCTCAGGTTCACACGTTAATGCCACAGAGTCCTCGTCCTCCACAGGGTGAGAGTTGTTACTTGTGATGGAGGGTTTAGGTAACTCCGCTGCATAGAGAACAGAGAAGATTACCCTGTGTGGTGCCTTTGATTGCCTCCTCCAAAGGCATCTTTCAATCACAGTTGGCATCTCTCACCTCTCAGCTTACCTGAGTCCCTAAGAGAACCAGGCAGGTGTGTGTGTCACAAGACAGATGCAGTAGGATCTGGGTGCTCAGAGAATGTTAGGCTGCCTGCTCCTTGTTGGAGAGAAACTCAACTTTCTCACGTGTGAAACGAGCAGCAGCGCTTGGTTGTGGACAGACACAGGACGTGGAGTTGCAGTTCCCCCATGGCCTCTCCAGGTTTGTTCCTGGCCAGCTGACTGCCTGACTGACCTCGGGACATGTGGGTGCTGAGTCCCTTCCAGCTGCACAGTCCTACACTGCCCAGCTGAGGTATGTTTTCTCTGAGGCCTTTCTTTTCAAAGATATCTAGGATGGGCCATGATGGGGACTGGATGTTTGAGCAGAAATAAGACATATGAAATACCAGGAACAAGCCTGGTGATCAGTTTAGTAGTCAGGGTGTGTGCCAGAAGGTGGGGAGATATATATATATATATATTTGTATAAGTATATGTATCTATATATCATATATATCTATACAAATATGTGTGTGGGTGTACATATATAGATATATATGATACATATATATCTATATATGTACAGATATATATATATACACCCACACGCACACACCACACACGTACATTTGTATATGCCTAGTACTCAGTTCTCTCTATATACATATACTTTTTGGCATTACCCCTTCCCTCCACACAGGACTCCATGGCTGAGTCTCTCTGCTTCTCCAAGTGAACATCACTCACTGTCATATGTGGTCATCGCATGTGATGGTGTCCACAGGTTTGTACAACTGGTGACATCAGAGCCAGGACAGCTAAGAGGCAACTGTCCCGAGGCTCGCTCTCTTCCCATTCCCCTGCAACCTGACCCGAGGGAGGCCCTGGCATCCACTGGTGGCACCATTAGGCAGATTCAAGACAGGCCACCTGAGCACCTTCTCAACCTGCCCCAGTCCCCTAGATGGTGTCAGAGCAGAGCAGTGACTGGGCGAGCCGGGAGCAGAGCAGGAAGTAGAGCTATGATTTGCTCATCCTCATTTGGGGGAGTTTCCTCCTTTCATTTGGGAAAATACAGTATGAGCTTGTTTCAAAGCCTCATATGTTCCTTGTAGCTCATGGAAAGGTAAAAGAAAACAAAGAGATGACAGGAAGGGATGTGTTAGTGACAGAGAGAAGAAACTTGACCTTGAGGACCCTTTTTTCCCCCCTCTCTGAAGCCCCTCCCACTATGTGGGTCTGTCTGAAGATGAGAGAACCCCCTTCCCATATTCTAGACCTGACCCAAGGTCAACCATGAGAAATCAGAGAAGCAAGGGGAGGAGAAAATCTGCAGAGATGGAGTGGGGGGTAATCAGGGGGAGAATTAGGCTTTTGCTTGTATCTGTGGGACATGGGCTGAGAAAGTAATTTTTTCTGGGATTCTCTTTGCAAACCAGGTAGACTCCACCCCAGAGTCTGGTGATGATGCTGCAGGGATCCGCTTACCAGAGACTGTGATCGTCTTGACTGTGGTCCTGTTGAGGCCTGTGGCAGAGTTATAGGCAAGGCAGGTATAGGATCCACTATCATTCACAGTGATGTTGGGGATAATGAGCTCTTGTGTGGATTGCTGGGGCCTCCCATTGATAAGCCACGAATACTGTGCGGGTGGGTTAGAGGCCGCATAGCAGAAGAGGCTGAGGTTTGCTCCTGGATGGTAAGATGAGTCTGGGGGGGAAATGGTGGGGGTGTCCGGGCCATCTGGAGCAAAGAGAATAAAGACACACATGATGTCACCTGGGGGAAGGGGACACTCTGGTCTGTAGAAGGACCACAGTATCCCTCTGAGCCATGTGAAACTTGTTTTAAAAAGTTCCAACCATAACCCCTGTGCTCACTGAGCCTGAGTCTGAGACATTAACTTGCTCCTCCCATCACATGTCGTTGATCCTGAGCCTCTCAAGACAGGAGCAAGCCCTCCCCTCCTGTTCTTGGCTCAAGGCTGGACCTTCCCGAATAGGCATGGGGCAGGAAGCCATGGCCAGCCTGTGTGTCCAGGACTGAGGGTCTGTGTGCCTTGACTTGGGAAGACCTGAGTGCCCTGGACTCTGGCTGCATGGATTTGGGCTGACAGCCTGGGACACAGGGGAACGTAAGTTACTCACAGGAAATATTCAGGGTGAATGCGTCACTGCGGCTGGTGCTCACTGGGTTCTGGATTTCACACTCGTAGCGTCCTGTGTCATTCCTTTTGACACTGAGTAAAGTGAGAGTCCTGTTGTCCAGGGACAGATCCAGCCTGGGACTGACCTGGAGCCTCTGATCGTTTATCCACCACACGTAGGTTGTGTCCTGACTCTCAGGTTCACACGTTAATGCCACAGAGTCCTCGTCCTCCACAGGGTGAGAGTTGTTGCTTGTGATGGAGGGTTTGGGTAATTCCGCTGCACAGAGACCAGAGAGAAGATTGCCCTGTGTGGTACCTTTGATTTCTCCAAAGGCATCTTTCAATCACAGTTGGCATCTCTCACCTCTCAGGTCACCTGAGTCCCTAAAAGAACCAGGCAGGTGTGTGTGTCACAAGACAGATGCAGTAGGATCTGGGCACTCAGAGAATGTGATGCTGCCTGCTCTGTCTGGGAGAAACTCAACTTTCTCACGTGTGAAATGAACAGCAGTGCTTGGTTGTGGACAGACACAGGACGTGGAGTTGCAGTCCCCCCATGGCCTCTCTGGGTTTGTTGCTGACCAGCTGACTGCCTGACTGACCTCGGGACATGTGGGTGCTTCCAGCTACACAGTCCCTTCCAGCTACACAGTCCTACATTGCCCAGCTGAGGTGTGTTTTCTCTGAGACTTCACTTCTCAAGGATATCCTGGGATGGGTCATGATGGGTACCAGGTGTTAGAGCAGAAACGACACAGGGAGACCAGGAGTAAGTCCAGCGGTCAGTGCAGTAGTCAAACTGGGGGGCCTTGAGATGAAAGCAGTTCTGCCTAGGTGTTTGATGGAGACTGACTGACCCAGTGACCCAGTAACTGGTGGAGCAGTTCCAAAAAATGATGCAGAAGAAGTGAGTGGGACAGGAAGGAGCTGCTGGCCTTGGAGCAGCACCACGTTCTCTGTCCTTGGTCTCTAATGTCCCTTCTCCCACTGCACAGGTGAGGACCATGTGGATCTTTCCTGAAATACACGTGGACATTTGCAAAAGCAGAAGAACTGACTGGTGGAAAGGGGGGAGCATGAACTTCCTGAAAATCTGTCCTCATGACCCATGTTTGTTTGGTGGATATGACATAGAATACTGAGGAACAGTTAAAGTTCTTTCATATATGAAAATTGTTATTAATACCCCAGATCTCGGGCCAATTCCTGAGAGGAATATATCTCTGGAGAGCAGGATAAGGTCTTAGACAAAGCTCTGAAGTCCAGCACGATCACGTTATGATCAAAGGAAGAAGCTAAAGTTGGTTTGAAATCAGTGACTCCCTGGGTAGAGAGAGACCTGTAAGTCCTGTTAAAAGGACAGAACTTGTCAAGGGGGATGTCTTAGAAGCCGCACTCATATAAATAGAGGAATGAAACCAAATTACTTGAAATATTTGCTATGTTAGTAAATTGAGAAGAGTTCCATCTCAGTAATTCCTGGGGAGAGTCAGGCAAAATGGGCAGGAGCTTGGCACAGCCATGTGAAATGCTTTCTTCCTTTTCATTCGACCCCAGGAAACACAGATAGAGTTTGATCAAATTCATCCAAATTGGGTAGAGTCTAAGTGAATCGACAGTGGCTCATGCATCTCACTGCTCAGGAGGACCCACCTCAGGATAACGGTATCATGTGAGGACACAGGTGCGTGTGGGACAGGCAGGGAACCCATCAGACAGCACCGGTCTGGCCAGTTCTGCCTTGGGAAAGGGCTGGGAAGCGTTAGAGGCACAGAAGCCCCCACCAGGATGAGGATGGAGTCCTGAATCAAATGGGTGAAATGACCCCTGGGTTTCTGAGGATTGCAGACCTGTTCTTCTGCCTTGACTCATTGAACAGTCAGTGTAGAGTAGACGGGGGAGTTGCTTGTCCTTGTCATGTGCCCCGTTTCATGTGTTGGCATCAGGAAGGAAAAGAGCCCTGGATAGGGACACAGTGGAAGCTCGTTCTCATGGTGACCTAGAGACACTGGCTCATGATAAAGCCTCTCAGGAATGGCTGCTTCGACTGATTTCTGTATCCTTTACTCTTGCCTGGGAGGGTGGCCCTGGCCACAGGTGTTAGTGGGAAGGAAACAGGACAGCTCGTTAGTGGGAGTGCCTGGGGAAGGCTTAAGTGTGGAGGAAGCTGTGCAGGGCAAGGGCTAGAATGAAGGGAAGGAATATATCTTGGGACATGGAGGAGGAGAGAGAGAGAGCTAGAAACAGCCACAGAAGTGAGCAGTGATGGGTACAGTGACCTCAAAGACCCCAGGAGAAAGAGTCCATGGCTGTCCCAGAAGCAGGGCAGCAAGCCCTGAAAACCCTTCCATGGCCAAGTAGCCCCAGAGTCACATAAGACCAGCTCCTGAGGTGGTTTTAGGAGCAGGTGGTCAGAGAGGAACATGGGTCTCAAAGCCTGGAGCGACAAGGAACAGGTGTGGCCAGAACCTCCCAGGACTCTGCATCCAGATGCCAGTCCTTGAAGAAATCATGGATCATTCATTCATCCCCTCCCTCTTTCAATGAAGAACTACTGACAGTTTATCACTCTCTCCATTTGCTGGGCCCTGTGCTTGTGCAGGGTGTGGAGTGGAGAGCGAGGAAGCAAAGACCTTTCCTTTGTCCTCCAATGGGAGTGACATCAGCACGTCAGGAAACATACAAATGATCTGCAGTCCGGTGAGGGTGGGTGTGGATCAGCCACCTGATGGGGAGGCCTAGACAGTCCTGACACTGACTCTGGTTGTTGTGGCAGGTGATTTAGTTCTAGAGTAAAAGCGGATTAATTCTTCATGTGCTCTCACCCCCAGACCAGAATCTCTCTGTGTGAGCTACCACTGCCTAAGAAGAAAGGATCTGAGCCAATGCTAGTGACAGTTAGGGTCCCTAGAGGCTTCATATGGCCCCTGAGAGTAAGAGAAGATGGGGCTGTGGCTGCAGACAAAACTCTCCTGTGTGTGATCTGCCAGCTGTGGTCTCTGATTCTCATTCAGTGACTGCATTTCCTTTGCCTCAGTTTCTCTTTAATAAAATAGGATAAATGATAGAGGGTATCTGGCTTGTCTTGTTGTCTGTGAATTAACCTGAAAATACTAACAATTGCCTGACTTAAACTTTGGCACAGAGGAGCAACCTGAGTAAATAACACTGATGATTATTTGCCTTCAAGAGATGGTTCCCAGGGCCTGATCCCTGGTGGCAGGGAACTGCCAGGAGTGCCTTTTCTGTTCCTGCCCCTGAGGACACTGACCTTCCTATAGAGTTTCCTAAATTCCCAAGGGCAGTTGGACAGTGACCCAGGGAACTTGTCCATTGTGCTCTCCGTGTGGAGTCCCAGATGAAGGACTAGGCTCTGCCCTTGCCCAGATGTGGCTCCTGAGGCTGAGCCCTGGTTGGTGACCAGCTCCAGGAGCCTTGGCACTCAGGCAGCGGGTAAATCATTGCTCCCAGTCAGCCCTGCCCAGGAGGCCAAGGCTCAGCCCTGTCCACAGGCTCCCCGGGGTCACTTGGAGTCAGGAGTTCCGGGAAAGGGTTCTGAGGTAGGGGCTTCCCAGGGCTGAGCATCTCTGTGAGGATCCTAGTGGGACCCACGGGGAGGGACTTGACTGAGCCCTTCAGGGTCTTCTTCAGGATCATGTTTTCAGGGAGGGGCCACTAGGGCTGGACTGAGACTGGTTTCCCTCTGCTGAGTTACCCCATCAAGCCGTCCTTCTCTGTGCAGCCAATGTCTGCAGGGTCTGGATTTAAGACAGGAATTCCGATCTTTTGAAGTTTGTCTCCACAGTGTGTGTCCTGCACTAAATGTTCAAACCCCAACATGGGACATAAGGCAGAGGAGAATGTAGGGACACTCTAGGACTGACAGTCCTGTGTGTGTGAAGTAGAATTGACCCCACCCCAATACCCAGAGATGTAGAGGAATCACTTACGATATACTTGGAACTGTCCAGTTACTTGATCAGTGCTGACATCTGCATCTATGATTTCTAGTGTGTAGTATCCTGTGTCCTCCAGGGAGACATTCTGGAACAGCAGAGACCCATTGAGGAATAATGTCTCTCGACCACTGTTTGCAGGCCCTGGGGTATTTACTTGAGTGCCTGTTACATATGACACAATGCGTTGGTTGCTGGACACTACTTGCCCTTTGTACCAGTGATAGGCTAGAAGATTCTCTGGCAGATTGTGGACAAGTAGAAGAACATCCTTCCCTTTGGCAGCATGGAACGGCACAGATTCCATAGTGAGCTGGGCAGTGGTGGGTCGATTCCAGAAAGTTACAAGTGAGGCTAGGAGGGAAGAGAAAGATAAATCAACCAATCGGGACCTGGGTGCTGGGACGGAAAGATGGGGCACTGGGTCCTGAGCAGGTCTCTTCAACCCTCAGCCTTGGTTTGTGTATGTTTGTGTGTGTGTATGTGTGTGTGTGTGAGAGAGTATGTGTGTGTGTATGTGGGTCTGGGTCTGGGTCAGCAGCGTGACCTCCATTCCTTCAGAGCCTCTGAACTTGTCATTCCCTCTGTTTGGAACACTCTTCCCCAGTGTCTGCAGGGATCACCCCTCACTGCCCTCAGACCACTGCTCACATTCAGGGCATCCTTGGGAGACAACTTCCCTGACCTCCTCCTCTAGGGTCACTTTCTGACCCCTCTCTGCCCTGTTCCCTCCATGGCTCTTGTCAACAACTGACCTCACCTTCTAGATCTCTTTGTCTTCCTCCCCACTACAGCGTGAACCTTGTGAGGGCAGGGCCTTGTGTGATCTTTGTTGTACCCAGTGCCTGGAACAGGCTGCAGATACCTGTGGATGAATTGATGAGTGTTCCCGTGGTCCTGTAAGTCCTGGTGTTTATTTGTCCGTTACTGGGGTTGGTGGCTAAGGACAATGTTTTATACCCTGGTTGTGTTTTTATTCGGAGTGTCACCCTGGTATAATTATTATTATCATTTTTCAAAAAGGAGTGGACAGTGATGATTACCTTGGAAAACAGCAATTGAGATTTTCCTGCCCCTTTCCAATTCCAGTTCACTGAAACTTTCCTGTGCTGAGCCTCCACAGTCTCTTTGGTGTTCTCTCCCCTCAGGTCCCAAACAGAAGCCTCCTGTCCCCTCTCAGAGCCCTGTCCTCCCCAGCAGAACCCAAGATAGTCTCTGTGCTCCCATCGTCCCACCCACTCCCAGGGAACCTTCCCCTCTCACCTGTGAGCAGGAGGCTGTGCCAGGGGATGTGCTGTCTGCGGGGAGGGTCTGGGGGGGCCCTCATGGTCTCTGCTGCCTGCTCTGTCCTCCCTCTGTGGAGAAGAGCTTTGGCTCCAGAAATGCTCACAGCACTGCAGCTGGGACGGGCCAGCTCTGCTGTCCTTCCTCCGTCTGTGCTGAGCCTCCTCCCAGGGCGGAGCATTTCCCAGGGTCACATGGGCTGGGGGCGGTGTCTCTGCTCAGGAGGCCTCTCTCTCTCCTCTCCTCTCAGTCCTGCCTCCCTGGTCCCTTCTTTCTCTTTCCTTGTGTAAATTTAGCTTTTCCCGACCACACTTTGAGAAGGACGTCTGATGGGGACCTCTGCTTCCTGAGAGAGTGACCCACACACCCCAGCACTGACCTTTGCTGTGTCCAGGCCTTGGGTCTGTCAGTCCCACACAGAGAACATCTAAGATATCCAAACCCGGGGGATTATGTCTCTTTGTGACATGGAAACCCAGTGGACACTCAGGCCTTCCCAGTGCTCTCAGCTATGCTGGGAAGGGTGGATTTACTCCCAGCAGGAGGGTGACAGAAATGGCTCTGGGGGCTAGAAAGGGGCAGATGAGTGATGACTGGTGAGGGGACCTGCCCTCTATCTCAGTGCCACCAGCCTGACCTCTGATCCAGGGACAGAAACCCAGGCCTAGGTGTCTCAAAAGGACCTGCAGGCCCTGGTTGTGACGGGGCAGGGGTCCTGCGTGTCCTGGGAAGAGAGGACAGTGGTGGTGGGAGGTCGGGTGCTGTGGGCTCCGTTGTCCTGGGGGAAGGTTTCAGGGAGACCCACGCTCTTTGTGTCTGTTGGCTGAGCTGTGGCTCAAGGCATGTCCGTGTTGTCCCTGACAATCCTGGGCATCTTCTGTCCTCTGTCTGGCTGACTCCTGTGGTCACCTGGCCTCCCCACTCCCCATAGGTGGTGCCAGGAGGGAGTGTGGGCTGCACAGAGACTCCTGGTAGAGCAGGGTCCTCAGAGGCCTCAGGAAGGAGCGCGAAGGATAGAGCAGGCATGTGGGAAGGACCCAGAAGGGTCTACTGGAGCAAGGGATGGAAATCAGGCTCCATCTCCCTTTTCTTAGCCAAAGCTGGGCTCATATCTCAGTGGAATATCCTGACTGTTGTCTGTGCGTCCCGATGTCGCCTCCTGGAGGTCATGAGGAGACCTGCGGCCATTTTCAGGAGCTGCACCAGGGACCCAGACCAGGCTTCAAATGGTGTGAGTGGCCCTGCCCACTTTGCAGAGGTGAGCTCTGACCTCCTGGCTGCAGGATTGGTCATCCTGTGTTCTGTTCACGGCAGGTCTCCAGGCCTGCCAACTCCATCCTAGTGCAGGGTGAGCCCAAAGAGACGACCCTGAGTTATACTGGTCCAGTGTCAGGAGAACTGTCCACCCAGAGGATGGGCTGCTTCAGGAGAAGCCTTCTGCGTCCTGCCTGTCATCGACTCTAGGCCTCCACACAGGGCCCAGGAACTGGAGCAGCTCCCACCTGGAGACTCAGCAGGGGATCTGTGGGTTCCTCTGTTAGGGGAGGGGAGGCCCGTGGCCCCTCAGCCCGTCTGAGATGGAAGCACAAGCAGACCCTGGGTTGTCCTGTCCTGTCCTGCATGGGAGGTTCCCCTCATTCCCCAGAGCTCCTTGTGCTGGGAAGGATCTGCAGGCACCACAGCCAGGTGTCCGCATAGACCTGGGACCCTCAGGGATGGAGAGTCCCCCCTGACTTCTTTTGTGCTCAGTCTGGAGCTCAGCCTTGCCCTGGTGGTCACTCCATCTGGGATGGAGGATGCAGAGTTTGTGTCAGGTCAAGTGTATTTATGGGAAGAGGAAGGACATAGGTTGCCGACTCAGGTCTTCCTGGGAGACATGATGTCACTTACAAATGAGAGACGGGAGTCAGCATTCCAGGAATGAATCAGGTTCAGACCCCTCACTGTTAGGAGGTCCCCGTCCTCCCTGACACTAGAAGGGTAAAGGCCCCATCCCTGGGACAGCCATGGGCACCTGCTGGCCTCCTCCCATGCCGATGCCCGTGCCCCTGTGTCCACAGGGAACATGCTGTGACCTCAGGTGTCACACAGAGTGATGTTCTTCTGTGGTATGGTTCCCCCCACCCATTTAATAAGTATTTATTGAGCATTTGTTCCATGTCAGCCACTGGGCTGGGTCCTGGGAATCCCACAGAGAGCAGGACAGACATGGTCCCTGGGCTCATGTAGTTTCCCTGTAACAGGGAGATGGGCACCTGGCGAGCATCATGGAACTAAGGAGTTAACGATCATGGAGAGAAGGGCTGTGGAGGGACACTGTGTGCGGCATCTGGGTCCTGTGACGGGCTGAGCTGGTCTGGGAATCACAGGGAGCTCCCCTGAAAGTGCCCTTTTGGCTGAGACCTGAAGCTGAGTGGACGTCCCCAGGCAGGACAGAGGGTGTGGAGGCAGGAGCTGCCTGCAGAGGGAGCGGCCTTGAGGTGGGAGACGCCAGGCTGGAGGGAGGAGCGGACAGAGCATTTGTGGGGGGCTTGGAGAGCAAGGAGGACTGTGGACTGAGCCGAGGCTGGTGAGGGTCGGACCCTGCTGGGCTGTGGGCCATGCTGAGGGGGGTCCGCAGCCCCTTGGGAGGTCCCAGGTTGTGGGGACAGTGAGGAAAGTATGGAAGGAAACGTCGGGATAAACAGTTTGTACCCAGCATCATCATTAAGCATTTATCACGTGTTTAATTACAATTTTAATGGTCTTATGTTTCACCGCTGAATTCACAATCTCTGTCATGCAAACTCTCCTCTGATCTACTGCAATGAGAGTTCATCAAATCAGACGGTGGTCTGAGGCCAGGACAGTTTTCGTCTGCAGATCCAGCACAATATTCATGGCCCCAAGCTGGGCTGGAGCTTATGGGAGTAAAAGCGGGAGGACCTATTTCCCTGTATCCCCCGGTGAGCCAGTGTGTTCAGGTGGGGAGACTCCATTCTCCTCCCTTTTCCCGACTGCAAATGACCTCAGAACAAGGGGCAGAGCCTGAGGTGGGTAAGGGGCTGTCATCTGAGACCCTCTGATGACAACACCATTCCTCCTCTAGGGATGTCTCCCTCCTCTCCCTCCGCAGGGGATCTGGTGTCACTGAGTCAGGGAAGGTGGTGGATCCTGACACACTCCATCTGGAGGTTCTTTTAGCAGAGACGTCAGGTTTCAGCGTCAGAGGCACCTGTCACACTTCACATCTCCCCAGCCCTCCTCAGAGGGATGGGCCCCTAGGGCTCTGCTTGGGGGTTGGAGTCACCTGGGTCTGTGGCTCCTGCCAGAGCTGACAAAATTTGGGGGAGGTCATTCTGAGGCTCCCCACTCTGGTCATTCTCGGCCAAGCTCTGAGTTGGAGATGAGAGGTTCCCACCAACCTCCCCATGTAGGGGAGAGACAGGGACTGTCACAGGAGGAGTGGCACTGTGTGGGATGGAGAGGCAAGGAGTCCTCAGCCCCCATGTCAGATTGGCCCCACCCCAGGTGCAATCAGCTGTCCTGGGTGAGGTTATGACAGGGCCTGCTAAGGATGTCCAAGCTCATATGCTGAGCCTGACTTTGTCTGTCTATCCTAGGTCAGAGGGGGTTCATCTGGGTCAGCTTCCTTCTCACTGCATTTGATGTGCTCCTACACCTGTGTAGGTGAGGATGGGGTTTCCAGAACCCTGGAGTCCCTCTTCTCCGTGCCCTCAGGAGTGTCTCTAGTGTGGAATTAATGGTTGAAGTGACTGATTTATTAGGGATTATTGGGACTCTTGTGTTCTGATTTGATCATTAGATTTTTTTAAATTTTATTTTAATCTTCTGAGAGTTGAAGGCATGTGGGATAAATTTCCATCTTCCTTGAATGTGAGGAACAATAGAGCAAGAACAGTTTTGCTGGCAATGTCACAGCCTCAGAATAGTGAAGAAAATGCAGATAGCATAGTGATTGTGAATTCAAAAGCGGTGGTATAAGCTGCTTACGCCTGAAAGTTGAAGCCTTGTGTGCGGCATGGCTGTGTGGAGTCAATGTTACCCACAGGTTAAAGAGAAGTTTAGAATTAAATGTTCACCAGAAGTTGTTCTTTATGTAGCCTTATATCATAAACATACAGAAAACCACTTGAACAGTAATTTAAAGCAAGTTGAAGACCTGCCTGGCCACTTGCTTTATTTCACTGCGAATGTCTTCTAATTTTTAAAAATCCGGCTACAATCATGAGCATGCATGGACCTGGTGAATGCATCTCCCTGGGATATGCTCAGAGGGAATGTTGGAGACCCTGAGACACAAGTGTGACTAGGGACAGGATGGAGTGAGGCAGATGAGGAATGAGGGAACCTGCATGGGAAGTGGGGACAGTGGGAGCCATAGAGGGTTTCATCAGGACAGAAGCACGATAAGGACGTCTTGATGATCCGAGGGTTCAGATGCACCTGTCATTCCTTGGACCATCATCAAGCAGGGTTTTGATTAGTGTCTATCCCCTGACACCTGGACAGAGGTGGGCAATGACCTCCCGCAGGGTAGTCCATGCTTAGTCGCCTCAGGACTCTATGTCCCCTGGGTCCTTCTGGGACACAGAGAGCCCAGGGGTGAACTGGATACAAGGCCTTCCCTGCAGGGCAGTGTTGTCCATGTTTTCCTGGCCCATGAAAGGGGCCTATCCTATCCCTGTCCCATCACCTACAGGGCGCTCTGCTTTCAGTGTTTTCAGAGTAGAACAGAGGTGAGAGGACGATGGGATCAGCATGGTGCTGTGTTTCTTCATGCGCTTTGTGAACTTTTGTCTTCCCAATCCCCGAGGTCACTCCCAAGTCTGGGCATTTAGACTCTGAGGTGGGAAGGCAGGACAGGGACAGCTTTGGGGTGTGTGACCTGTGTTGTCATATGTTGCCCTGTGCTCAGAAGGATCGTTCACTTAATATAACACTCTTCTGTCACTGAGTTGAAACTCTTACTACTGTTTTCAGGAATGATCTCACATTTTCATTATTCACCCAATCCCCCACATTTTGTATCTCTTTCTGGGTCAGAACCAGGGAGAGGCCATGTGGTAAGAGGGAGGCTCTGGACTGGGTGGGCCCGTGTCCCCCAGGTCCTGTGCTGTCCCTGTCTTAGGACCTGCAGGGCACTTTGGTCTCCCCTGTGGCCCTCCCAGTGTCCACTGGGTGGTGAATCTCAGGAGAGCAGGGGCCGTCCCCGTGTTCAGCAGGAGCACACAGTAGGTGCTCACTCAACATGCATCACACTAGATAGAGCCTCACTCTGTCCCTGCTTCTGTTAGCTGTAGCAAGGCCCGTCCCTCTCTGGCGTCTCAGTGCCCTCTTTCCCTGAGTGGTGGGAGGGGGAATCTCAAAGAACCGTCTCTGAGGGGACTCGGCAGCGTGGAGGCTGGAGGGAGGCCTGGACTCTGGGTTCTGAGGACATCAGACACCTCCTGGAACTTTTAAAATGGTTTATCTGTTATTTTAAAAATCACACAAGAAACCATGTTTGTCGTAAATTCCAGCAATGTAGACAAGGTGTCCGGTCCCAGAACATCAGACACCTCCTGGAACTTTTAAAATGGTTTATCTGTTATTTTAAAAATCACACAAGAAACCATGTTTGTGGTAAATTCCAGCAATGTAAATAAGGTGTCCGGTCCCAGAACCCTTCTCCTGCCCCAGTTCTATTTTCAGGATATAACCACTGTTTACAATTGGTGTGAATGTTTCTGTTTTAATTTAGGATGTTTAAGGTACAGAGCACCCCTTCAATGATTAGGAGAGACTCAAATGGAAATAAAGCTTTCATCCCTTACAGGTCCTGGTGCGTGCATGGCTGTCTGGAGGCGACACACATGGAGTCCAGGGAGCCCATCAGGGAGAGAGAGAGAGAGAGAGAGACCCCCATGGGCCTACACCTTTTTTGGGGTGCAGGGCATTATCCAAACAGACTTCCCTTGAGGAGTTTTATTTTATTTTTATTTATTTAGTTTTAATTTTTAAAAAATTTTAAAATTTTTAATTTCTTTCTTTCCCTCCTCCCTCTCCCACCTCCCACCCCACAATGTCCTTTCTGTTTGCTTGTCGTATCAACCTCAAGGAATTATAGTTGTTGTGTCTTCTTCCCCCCACCCCCGGTTTTTTTTTTGTGTGTGTGTGTGTGTGTGTGAATTTATTTATTTATTTTTAGCTCCAGCCAATAAGTAAGAACATGTGGTATTTCTCTTTCTGTGCCTTACTTGTTTCACTTAATATAATTTTCTCTAGGTCAATCCATCTTTTTGCAAATGGCAGTATTTCATTCTTTGTTATAGCTGAGTAGTATTCCATTGTGTAGATATACCACATTTTCCGTATCCACTCATCCAATGATGGACATTTGGGCTGGTTCCAACTCTTGGCTATTGTAAAGAATGCTGCGATGAACATTGGGGAACAGGTATACCTTCGACTTGATGATTTCCATTCCTCTGGGTATATTCCCAGTAGTGGGATAGCTGGGTCATATGGTAGATCTATCTGCAATTGTTTGAGGAACCTCCATACCATTTTCCATAGAGGCCGCACCATTTTGCAGTCCCACCAACAATGTATGAGAGTTCCTTTTTCTCCGCAACCTCGCCAGCATTTATCTGTACAGAAAAGAAGGATAAAAAAATTTAATAGTGTCTGAAAATTATATAAGCTGTATTTCCAAATAAGATATTTTCTGAGCACATGATCAAATCGGAAAATCTGGCAAACACTTGTATATGTAAGGGGAAAAAACTGAAAAATTACTTTGTCTCATAGATATAAGAATTTTTATCATTCTATTGTATTTCCTTGCAGCATTTTTTCTGTGTGTGTGCGAGTGTACATATGTGTTTTATATAACACACAGTTTACCTATACTTTAAAGTCATGGTTCCTACTCTCACCACTCCTATTCAACATAGTGTTGGAAGTACTAGCCAGAACAATCAGAGAAGAGAAGGAAATAAAGGGCATCCAGATTGGAAAAGATGAAGTCAAACTGTCCCTATTTGCAGATGACATGATCCTATATATCGAACAGCCTAAAACCTCTACAAAAAAACTGCTGGAATTGATAAATGATTTCAGCACAGTAGCAGAAATCAACACACAAAATCAACACACAAAAATCAGTAGCATTTCTTTTCTCCAACAGTGAACATGCAGAAAGAGAAATCAAGAAAGCCTGCCCATTTACAATAGCCACCAAAAAAATAAAATACTTAGGAATTGAGTTAGCCAAGGAGGTGAAAAATCTCTATAATGAGAACTACAAACCACTGCTGAGAGAAATTAGAGAGGATAGAAGAAGATGGAAAGATATCCCATGCTCTTGGATTGGAAGAATCAACATAGTGAAAATGTCCATACTACCCAAAGTCATATACAAATTTAATGCAATCCCTATCAAAATTCCAAAGACATTTTTCTCAGAAATGGAAAGAACTATCCAGACATTTATACGGAATAATAAAAGACCACGTGTAGCCAAAGCAATGCTGAGCAAAAAAAATAAAGCTGGAGGCATACCACCACCTGACTTTAAGCTATACTACAAAGCTATAATAACCAAAACAGTATGGTACTGGCATAAAAACAGACACACTGATCAATGGAATAGAATAGAGAATCCAGAAATCAACCCACACACTTACTGCCATCTGATCTTTGACAAAGGCACCAAGCCTATTCACTGGAAAAGGGACTGCCTCTTCAGCAAATGGTGCTGGAATAACTGGATATCCATATGCAGGAGAATGAAACTAGACTCATACCTCTCATCATATACTAAAATCAACTCAAAATGGATTAAAGATTTAAATATACACCCTGAAACAATAAAACTTCTTAAAGAAAACATAGGAGAAACACTTCAGGAAATAGGACTGGCCACAGACTTCATGAATATGACCCCAAAAGCACGGGCAACCAAAGGAAAAATAAACAAATGGGATTATATCAAACTAAAAAGCTTCTGCACAGCAAAAGAAACAATTAACGGAGTTAAAAGACAACCAACAGAGTGGGAGAAAATATTTGCAAAATGTACGTCTGACAAAGGATTAATATCCAGAATATACAAGGAACTCAAACAACTTTACAAGAAGAAAACAAGCAACCCAATTAAAAAATGGGCAAAAGAGCTAAGTAGGCATTTCTCTAAGGAAGACATACAAATGGCCAACAGACATATGAAAAAATGCTCAACATCACTCAGCATCCGGGAAATGCAAATCAAAACCACACTGAGATACCATCTCACCCCAGTTAGGATGGCTAAAATCCAAAAGACTCTGAACGATAAATGCTGGCGAGGTTGTGGAGAAAAAGGAACTCTCATACATTGTTGGTGGGAATGCAAAATGGTGCAGCCTCTATGGAAAATGGTATGGAGGTTCCTCAAACAATTGCAGATAGATCTACCACACGACCCAGCTATCCCACTGCTGGGAATATACCCAGAGGAATGGAAATCATCAAGTCGAAGATATACCTGTTCCCCAATGTTTATCACAGCACTCTTTACAATAGCCAAGAGTTGGAACCAGCACAAATGTCCATTATCAGATGAGTGGATATGGAAAATATGGTACATCTACACAATGGAATACTATTCAGCTATAAAAACGAATGAAATACTGCCATTTGCAACAACATGGATGGACCTTGAGAGAATTATATTAAGTGAAACAAGTCAGGCACAGAAAGAGAAATACCACATGTTCTCACTTATTGGTGGGAGATAAAAATTAATATATAAATTCACACACACACACACACACACACACACACACACACACACACACACACACACACACACACACACACACACAAACCGGGTTGGGGGGGAAGAAGATATAACAACCACAATTACTTGAAGTTGATACGACAAGCAAACAGAGGGGACATTGGTGGCGGGGAGTGGGGGAGGGAGGAGGGAGGGAGGTTTTGGTGAGGGGCAACAATAATCAGCCACAATGTAGATCGATAAAATAAAATTAAAAAAATAAAAATAAAAATATAATGGAAATAATAAAAATAAATAAATAAATAAATAAATAAATAAATAAATAAATAAATAAATAAATAAATAAATGATGTATGACCAAAAGGTTAAAAAAAAAAAATTGTAGAAGAATGCTATGAACTATCTTTAGTGAATAAAATCGAAACTCTAGGTGAAATGGAAAAAAAAAATAAAGTCATGGTTTCTGCTTTTTTCCACTTCACGTTAAATTGTGAGCACTTTCTGTGCCCCAATGTCTTTGAAATATGTAAAGCCACCTTATATCCCATTTTATGGATATACAATAATTTAACAATTCCCCTGCCATAGGGATCATTTAGGTTGTGACAGGTTTTCAGTCTAACTTTTGCACTGAATGCCCTTGTACGTGACCTTTAATGCATGATTGGTAATTTCTTTATGACAGATAATTAGACATGATATTATACTATATAAAAGGATATGACCATTTGTAAGGCTTCTTATACATATCACTAAAGTACTTTTCAGAGTGGTTGTATGAATTCCCAATTCTACTGATAGTGCATATGTGCGCCCTCCTCATTCTGAATCTTTAGGTTTTGATAGAAGGGATTCATAAATTGAACTTTGCCAATTGAGTTTATACATGTTATCTTGTTCACTTAAGGCTAAAACACAAATTTTAGAACACTACTTTATAAGGTTAGCTTGAAGTATAATCATTAATTAGTATTTATGTTACTGAAAAAGAAGCAAATAAAAGGCCAAGTGATTATAAAACATCCCTTGCATTTATGAGTTAAAGTATAAATTAATTTACTCACAAGGACAGTTCTCCAGAAGAATACACCAAATGAAACAATTCCCAAGAAGGCTGTTACAAGTACAGGTTCCCATGGCAGTCCATAGAAATTTGGCCCAGGCTGAACATCATCAGGCAATGTAGCAACAAACTGAAATAGACATATTAGAAATAATGGGAAGCCTTAAAGAAATTTGCAATAATGCACTCACAAAGAGTCAGCCATAGAAATTCTATGCCGAACTCCACTAGATAACTACCCCCTCAAAAAGCTTCAATAGCTCTTACAGCTTCAAGAAAGACAGGATGCTGGCAGTCTCATTTCTTGTTTGACTAGTCGTGTTTTTAAGTATTACCGGTCTAAATGTCTTTAAGTTGAGCATATATTTCCAGTTAGCAGAGACCCTGCCACATCATTTTGTCCAACACATGGCTAGAGTCCCTCTGGATCATACTTTTCTCTGGGTTAAGTGGTTTTTATTACTTAAAAAAACAAAAACAAAAACAAAAACAAAAACCCTCACGTAAGAAAAAAAATTAAACCCAGTAATCAACTTTCATGGCTGCAAATAAAACCAATATGATGGTCATGGATGTGTTATTCCTCTAAAAATTTAAACTTTAATTTTATTCTACTCTTACATAAACAAGGACACATGCTAAGTCAGAGAGCTACTGGTAACTGGTCTAGATAAATCCTGAATTTAACTGTCTTCTATAAAACTCGGCGCCTTAATTTTAAATGTTTCCTGGGAGGTAGTCCATTGAACACCTGCCTGCTCCACACTGTTTTTGCTGCCCTCTACAAGTACCCGTGTTAACTGTCATACTGACCCCATCCCCCAACAGTGCCAGTGATTACTGGGAAAAGACCCACTGGCTCTCAGTGTTTGGATAGTGGCTTTAAACACAACACAGTGCCTGTCACTTCTAACTGTTCAGTAAGAAATGAGCAAGTGAGGAAACTTCAAATACACTCCCACTAGCCTCCCTAAACAGCACAGCAACGTCCTGCCTGCCTCGGGCCTGACACGCTCCATTTCCTTGGCCAGGTCGGTCAGGGCACCCACTCCACTCAGAACTCGTCCACCCGCCTGCCAGAAGTGGGGTCCCTCCGTGGGAACGGGGATCGTCACCTCCAGCATCTTGGCTGTGAGGGCTGTGTACAGCACCGACAGGGGTCCCCCAAGCGCCCTGTCCAACGTGGCGACAGGAGGCACAATGGCAGGGACTGTCTCCATCGCGTATGGACAGGCAGCGGGTGAGACACTTCCCTGCGAAACAGCCCACGACTCGTCTCCTCTGATGAAGACCGGCTCACGGAGTGGACTGAACTCAGTCTGCCCTGCGGCCGGCTCTTCGGCCACGGAACACTGAGAGCACTGTAACCACGGTGCGGATAGTGAACACTGTGAACACGTCAGGGGGAGCCACGAGGGCGGGGCCTGCGCGGAAGGAACCAACCGCCAAGCGGCGCGGGGGTGAGCACGGGCAGCCGAGCGGAAGCTTCCAAGCCGGGGAGGCGACGAATCGGGATCACCCTCCAGGAGCTGAGAGAGTGGGCGATGCGAAGGGCTGGAGTGAGGCGGCCAGTGGGCTACCGGGAGAGGACCATGGGCCGGGGCCAGGAGACAGGAGGAAGGCAGGCCTCTCCAGCTGCCCAGAGCTGGCCCCTATGTCACAAAGTGCCGAGACCCCCGGCCGCCCTCCCATCCTGACAGGAAAGGAGCAGCCCGCACCCTCCGTCTTCTGCTTAGTCCACCCCGCCCAAGCTCCAGCTGCTCATGCAGCCTCCCCTTCTGGTGACACCCCTTTAAAAAGCTTTATCCTGCACAGTCATGCCATCATCACCCCTATGCCAGTGGGTCCGGTTCTGGATCCTACATTTTAAGGTTACTTGACTCATGGAAAAGGACAGGGAGAATGAATGGTCTGGAAATCACTTTCCAAAAGTTGAGGAAACTGGGGACATTTACACTGCAGAAAGAAAAAAAAAAGCATTTGTAGATCTTTAAAGAGATGTCTTCGAGTTGAATCTAAAGTCAATTCAGAAGAACAATCAAGCATGAAGCAGGGAAAGCCTAAGGAGAAGAGCTATGAAGTGCGCAGTGAGAGGGCAGGGCAGGCCCTGCCATTACTCAGTAGGGTAACAGCCCAAGGACACAGACCAACCACGGGATGGGACAGAAATCCAGAATCAGACCCCAGTGCAGTGGACATCTGTGATACAGTAAAAATAAGCTGAAGAAAAACAGGCTTTTTTTTTTTTTTACCGGTAAGGGGATCGTGACCCTTCGCATGGTGTTGTCTGCACCACGCTCAGCCAGCGAGTGCACCGGCCATCCCTGTATAGGATCTGAACCCACGGCCTTGTTGCTACCAGCTCTGCACTCTCCCAAGTGAGCCACGGGGAAGCCCAAAAAACAGACTTTTTAATATGCGGTATTGGCATATCTAGATAACCATATGGAAGTGATAAAATTGTTTTCTTCACTTGTAGAGTCAGAAACTCGACAGCAGGATGTGAGGGTCAGCAGGCATTTGTTATGTAAAAATATTGAGGAAACTGCTGAAGGAAAACACAATATTTGCTAAGAAAAGGCTTTTGTTGGTGGATCAACTTAACCTTTTGCAAATTGCATTATGGAATGTCACTTTGTTGTTTCACCATTGTTACCCGCTTCTATTGTTAAACTATACTTAACCATTACTCCACCTATGTTCCTTTTCTGTAACTTTCCGGCCTAGAGAACCCAAGTTTAGGGTTAATTTCCCAAAGGAGGAATGCCTCTCTCTTGAGGGTTCCAGGAAATTAACTCCTTTGGGGTGTCTCATTGCTTATAAGAGATGGGCTTTGAGTAATCCTTTTTGCATCTCCATCACCCTGTGTGAGGCAAAGCAACACTGAGAATCTCCTTGTCAAGTAGGAAGATGTGTACATGGAATAAAAGCACAATCTCTCATGAGTCTGTAATTTCAGAAATAAAGAAATGGACTAGAAACTATGAGAACAGGAAAAGCTAAAAGATGCTGACAATGGAAAGGAGTGGAACTGTACTGCCTTTTCTCCTTTCCTTCTCCTCTAACCTGGCATCAGTAAAGAAAAGTGGATAAAAGTTCCATTTCTCCTTTTTTATAAAAAAAGTCGTCATCTTTCCTTTTTTCCCTCCATGTATCTCCTTGCTCTGGAATCCAGAAATCAAGCAGTTTTTCTACACCTGCAGTTTCTATGTGGAAAGAGGACAGCTGATCTTTCAGTGTGGAGTAGGGGTCGGGAACCTCCACCAGGCGGCAGGAGGCGAGCGCGGGAGCGGTTTGGTTGAGAAATGAAATCGGATTTCGGCTGAGCTACCAGATCCGACACAGACATCTGGGAAAGATCCATCAAGCTGCAAAAGGGGTCATGTTAAAAGTGGATAGCACATCTTTCCGTGTGGAGTAGGGTAAGTGGATGACAGAGTGGATGGAGAAGTAGGGGGCAGAGCCAGGCCCAAGCTTAAGAAAGAACCTATCGGTAGCCATGGCAAGAAATAGCCCGTGAGAAACAACTTTCATTCCCCCTAGGGACCACTGAAGGCAATCAGCAACCATTGGTCCACCCAGGGCCCCGCAGGACACCTCTTAGAACCCTTGGGCGCGAGCGGTGTGTGCGCGTGCTCACTTGTGTTTAGCACTGCTCCTTGGTTAGCGTTCGATCGGGAGGCTTTTGAGTGGTGCTGTTGTGGCAGAGATGTTGTCTTCGAGAAAATAGTACTGAGTAATATTCGCTCATAGCGGCTTCACGAGTGGGTATGAGCCGAGGGGCCAGGTGAGGGGACGGGACTCTGAAGCTGCTGTCTTCTCCCATGAAGAAGCTTTTTGACTTTTGAAGGTAGATGAAAGAGTCACTCTCAGGCACCGCCACCAGGTTGCAGGAGGCGAGCTCGGACGAGGTTTATTTCAGACAGAGAATCGGCTTTTGGCCTAGCTCACAGATCCACTCAGACATCAGGGAAGGATCAATCACGCTGCCTAAAGGGGCCATGTTGAAAGAGTACATCAGATCCTTTCGTGTGGAGTAGGGGACAGGGATGACAGAGCGGAACGAGAGGTAGGGGGCGGAGCTAGGCCCAATCTTAGAAAAGAACTGATCTGTGGCCACGACAAGTAATAGCCCATTAGAACCAACTTTCAATATCCTTAGTGACTGCTGACGTCACTCAGCATCCATTGGTCAACCCGGGCCCCGAAGGAGACCTCCTAGAACCCTTGGGCGTGAGCGGTGTGTGCGGGTGCTCACTTGTGTTTAGCACTGCTCGTTGGTTACCGTTCGATCGGGAGGCTTTTGAGTGGTGCTGTCGTGGCAGAGAGGTTGGCTTCTACAGAATAGTACCGAGTAATCGTTGGTATTAGGTTTAGAAGTGGATAAGAGCCGAGGGGGCAGGTGAGCGGGCTGGCCTGTTAAGCTGCTGTCTTCAGCCATGAAGACGCTTTTTGACTTTGGACCGTAGAAGAAAAGGTCACTCTCTGGCACCTCCACTGGGCTTCAGGAGGCGAGCGCGGGAGCGGTTTGGTTGAGAAATGGTTTCGGATTACGGCTGAGCTACCAGATCCGACACAGACATCTGGGAAAGATCCATCAAGCTGCAAAAGGGGTCATGTTAAAAGTGGATAGCAGATCTTTCCGTGTGGAGTAGGGTAAGTGCATGACAGAGTGGATGGAGAAGTAGAGGGCGTAGCCAGGCCCAAGCTTAGGAAAGATCTTATCTGTAGCCATGTCAAGAAATAGCCCTGGAAAAACAACTTTGAATCCCCCTAGGGACCACTGACGGCAATCAACAACCATTGGTCAACGCGAGCCCCGCAGGAGACCTCTTAGAACCCTTGGGCGCGAGCGGTGTGGGCGCATGCTCACTTGTGTTTAGCATTCCCCCTCGTTTCGCGTTCGATCGGCAGGCTTTTGAGTGGTGCTGTTGTGGCTGAGATGTTGTCTTCGAGAAAATAGTACTGAGTAATATTCACTCATAACGGCTTCACGAGTGGGTATGAGCCGAGGGGGCAGGTGAGGGGACGGGCCTCTGAAGCTGCTGTCTTCTCCCATGAAGAAGCTTTTTGACTTTTGACGGTAGATGAAAGAGTCACTCTCAGGCACCGCCACCAGGTTGCAGGAGGCGAGCGCGGACGCGGTTTGTTCGTGAAAGAGAATCGGCTTTCGGCTGAGCTGGCAGATCCGACTCAGACATCTGGAAAAGATCCATCACGCTGCCAAACAGGGTGATGTGGAAAGAGGACAGCCGATCTTTCCGTGTGGAGTAGGGGTCCGGAACCTCCACCAGGCTGCAGGAGGCGAGCGCGGGAGCGGTTTGGTTGAGAAATGGAATCGGATTTCGGCTGAGCTACCAGATCCGACACAGACATCTGGGAAAGATTCATCAAGCTGCAAAAGGGGTCATGTTAAAAGTGGATAGCAGATCTTTCCGTGTGGAGTAGGGTAAGTGCATGACAGAGTGGATGGAGAAGTAGGGGGCGGAGCCAGGCCCAAGCTTAGGAAAGAACTTATCTGTAGCCATGGCAAGAAATAACCTGTGAGAAACAACTTTCATTCCCCCTAGGGACCACTGACGGCAATCAGCAACCATTGGTCCACCCGGGGCCCCGCAGGACACCTCTTAGAACCCTTGGGCGCGAGCGGTATGTGCGCGTGCTCACTTGTGTTTAGCACTGCTCCTTGGTTAGCGTTCGATCGGGAGGCTTTTGAGTGTTGCTGTTGTGGCAGAGATGTTGTCTTCGAGAAAATAGTACTGAGTAATATTCGCTCATAGCGGCTTCACGAGTGGGTATGAGCCGAGGGGCCAGGTGAGGGGACGGGCCTCTGAAGCTGCTGTCTTCTCCCATGAAGAAGCTTTTTGACTTTTGACGGTAGATGAAAGAGTCACTCTCAGGCACCGCCACCAGGTTGCAGGAGGCGAGCTCCGACGAGGTTTATTTCAGACAGAGAATCGGCTTTGGCCTACCTCCCATTTCCACTCAGACATCTGGGAAAGATCAATCACGCTGCCTAAAGGGGCCAGGTTGAAAGAGTACACCAGATCCTTTCGTGTGGAGTAGGGGACAGGGATGACAGAGCGGAACGAGAGGTAGGGGGCGGAGCTAGGCCCAATCTTAGAAAAGAACTGATCTGTAGCCACGTCAAGAAATAGCCCATTAGAACCAACTTTCGGCACTCAGCTCCAGGCGGGGCGGCCCCTGCGCTGAGGGACGCTGCCCGACCTTGGCGGGACGGGGGTTTCGCCAGGGCCTGGGCCCAGCGACCAGGCGGAGACGTCGCGCGAGCCTTGTAGTCTCCAGGGAAATGCGGGTTTGCCTGCAATGAGATTTCATTTTCTGCAGTTAAAGGACATCCTTTTCTGAGCTGCTGTGAATAAATTTGGGATGATACTGTATATTTTCATCTAATGGAGAATTAGCTGTATTTTGAATAAGGATTGCTGCACTGGACGACTTCAGAACATTACTCACAATGTCATCAAACAGGAGTCAGAATCCCCATGGACTGAAGCAGATTGGCCTTGACCAGATCTGGGACGACCTCAGAGCTGGAATCCAGCAAGTGTACACCAGACAGAGTATGGCGAAGTCCAGATACATGGAACTCTACACGTATCCTCCTGCTTGAACTGAGATAATTTGCTTTCGAATTTTGATACTTAGTGGTAGGATCTATGAATTATTAGAAATTTGACATCATGTTTTCTCTTCTCAGTTCATCCTTGAAATGTAGTCACAGAATTCATCTTTAGCTTTAAGTTTTTTGAATAGAGGTACTGTTTTTCGGTTTTTTGAACAGAGGTAATAAAATTGGCTAGTTAGTTGTCTAATGCAGTGCTGGTCAGGACAGTAGCCACTAGTCACATGTATCTGTTTACATTTAAAATAATTTAAAAATTCAGTTTCTTAGTCACAGTAGCCATAGTTTAAGGGCTTAATAGTCAGATAATAAAATATTTCTATTACTGTGGAAAGATCCGTTGGACAGCACTGGTCTAAAGCAGGGGATCATTTGTTTAAATGTTGTCCATTTGTTTATATATTGTCTACAGCTGCTTTCATGTTACTCGGAGGGAGTTGAGTAGTTCTGTCAGAAACAGTCTTGTCCAAAAGCCTAAAATATTTGCTATCTGGTCCTTTACATAAGAAGTTTGTTGACCTGATCTAACGGGATAGCACAGAGAACAAAAGTTTAACTGTTCTGGTCCTGTTTTACAAGTATGGTATTTAAAAAGTATCTCCCTCATTTGTCATGTGGCCTGCCATGTGTGCGAGGGACAGTGCCGCGTGCTGCAAAGGTCACGAGGGTGTAAAAGACGCGGCCCTGCTCTTCCATACCCAGTGATGTGCTGTTCACCTTTGTAGAGTTTCTTGGTTCCGTGCAAATATGAAATTGGAACTAGAGCTAAGCCAACTCAGTAGTGAGCAGGTTGCTGCAGATTCTAGGATTTCAAAGTTCAATGGAGATTTAAGTTTAAATCTTTAGTATGTATCTGTAATTATCAAACTAGGTTATGTGATATTGTAGTGTTCTCTCAAATATGTTAGCATCTTAAAATCCTTAAGAAGAATTTAAACATTGATTTAGATGGATATGAAGCTGTCTATTTCTAAATTAACTTACAATTTATTGTATGTATGTACACATATTCATATATGTACTCATATATACTTACATGTAGAACACTTTTCTAAAAAAATCAGCTTGATTGAGATAATTCACATACCATAAAATTCACCCTTTAGAAAGTCAAAAAAAAAAGAAAAAAAAAAAGAACCAACTTTCAATCTACCTAGTGACTGCTGACGTCACTCCGCAACCATTGGTCAACCCGGGGCCCCGCAGGAGACCTCTTAGAACCCTTGGGCGCGAGCGGTGTGTGCGCGGGCTCACTTGTGTTTAGCACTGCTCCTTGGTTACCGTTCGATCGGGAGGCTTTTGAGTGGTGCGGTCGTGGCAGAGAGGTTGGCTTCTACAGAATAGTACCGAGTAATCGCTGGTAGTAGGTTTACAAGTGGCTCAGAGTGGAGGGGGCAGGTGAGCGGGCTGGCCAGTTAAGCTGCTGTCTCCTGCCATGAAGACGGTTTTTGACTTTGGACCGTAGAAGAAAACGTCACTCTCTGGCACCTCCACCGGGCTGCAGGAGGCGAGCGTGGACGCGGTTTGTTCGTGAAAGAGAATCGGCTATCGGCTGAGCTGGCAGATCCGACTCAGACATCTGGAAAAGATCCATCACGCTGCCGAACAGGGTGATGTGGAAAGAGGACAGCTGATCTTTCCGTGTGGAGTAGGGGTCGGGAAACTCCACCAGGCGGCAGGAGGCGAGCGCGGGAGCGGTTTGGTTGAGAAATGGAATCGGATTTCGGCTGAGCTACCAGATCCGACACAGACATCTGGGAAAGATCCATCAAGCTGCAAAAGGGGTCATGTTAAAAGTGGATAGCAGATCTTTCCGTGTGGAGTAGGGTAAGTGCATGACAGAGTGGATGGAGAAGTAGGGAGCGGAGCCAGGCCCAAGCTTAGGAAAGAACTTATCTGTAGCCATGGCAAGAAATAGCCCGTGAGAAACAACTTTCAATCCCCCTAGGGACCACTGACGGCAATCAGCAACCATTGGTCCACCCGGGGCCCCGCAGGACACCTCTTAGAACCCTTGGGCGCGAGCGGTGTGTGCGCGTGCTCACCTGTGTTTAGCACTGCTCCTTGGTTAGCGTTCGATAGGGAGGATTTTGAGTGGTGCTGTTGTGGCAGAGATGTTGTCTTCGAGAAAATAGTACTGAGTAATATTCGCTCATAGCGGCTTCACGAGTGGGTATGAGCCGAGGGGCCAGGTGAGGGGACGGGCCTCTGAAGCTGCTGTCTTCTCCCATGAAGAAGCTTTTTGACTTTTGACGGTAGATGAAAGAGTCACTCTCAGGCACCGCCACCAGGTGGCAGGAGGCGAGCTCGGACGAGGTTTATTTCAGACAGAGAATCGGCTTTGGCCTAGCTCCCAGATCCACTCAGACATCTGGGAAAGATCAATCACGCTGCCTTAAGGGGCCATGTTGAAAGAGTACATCAGATCCTTTCGTGTGGAGTAGGGGACCGGGATGACAGAGCGGAACGAGAAGTAGGGGGCGGAGCTCAGCCCAATCTTAGAAAAGACCTGATCTGTGGCCACGTCAAGAAATAGCCCATTAGAACCATCTTTCAATATCCTTAGTGACTGCTGACGTCACTCAGCATTCATTGGTCAACCCGGGGCCCCGCAGGAGACCTCTTAGAACCCTCGGGCACGAGCGGTGTGTGCGCGTTCTCACTTGTGTTTAGCACTGCTCCTTGGTTACCGTTCGATCGGGAGGCTTTTGAGTGGTGCGGTCGTGGCAGAGAGGTTGGCTTCTACAGAATAGTACCGAGTAATCGCTGGTATTAGGTTTACAAGTGGCTCAGAGTCGAGGGGGCAGGTGAGCGGTCTGGCCTGTTAAGCTGCTGTCTTCAGCCAGCAAGACGCTTTTTGACTTTGGACCGTAGAAGAAAAAGTCACTCTCTGGTACCTCCACCGGGCTGCAGGAGGCGAGCGCGGACGCGGTTTGTTCATGAAAGAGAATCGGGTTTCGGCTGAGCTGGCAGACCCGACTCAGACATCTGGGAAAGATCCATCACGCTGCCAAACAGGGTGATGTGGAAAGAGGACAGCTGATCTTTCCGTGTCGAGTAGGGGTCGGGAACCTCCACCAGGCTGCAGGAGGCGAGCGCGGGAGCGGTTTTTTTGAGAAATGGAATCGGATTACGGCTGAGCTACCAGATCCGACACAGACATCTGGGAAAGATCCATCAAGCTGCAAAAGGGGTCATGTTAAAAGTGGATAGCAGATCTTTCCGTGTGGAATAGGGTAAGTGGATGACAGAGTGGATGGAGAAGTAGGGGGCGGAGCCAGGCCCAAGCTTAGGAAAGAACCTATCGGTAGCCATGGCAAGATATAGCCCGTGAGAAACAACTGTCATTCCCCCTAGGGACCACTGACGGCAATCAGCAACCATTGGTCCACCCGGGGCCCCGCAGCACACCTCTTAGAACCCTTGGGCGCGAGCGGTGTGTGCGCGTGCTCACCTGTGTTTAGCACTGCTCCTTGGTTAGCGTTCGATCGGGAGGATTTTGAGTGGTGCTGTTGTGGCAGAGATGTTGTCTTCGAGAAAATAGTACTGAGTAATATTCGCTCATAGCGGCTTCACGAGTGGGTATGAGCCGAGGGGCCAGGTGAGGGGACGGGCCTCTGAAGCTGCTGTCTTCTCCCATGAAGAAGCTTTTTGACTTTTGACGGTAGATGAAAGAGTCACTCTCAGGCACCGCCACCAGGTTGCAGGAGGCGAGCTCGGACGAGGTTTATTTCAGACAGAGAATCGGCTTTGGCCTAGCTCCCAGATCCACTCAGACATCTGGGAAAGATCAATCACGCTGCCTTAAGGGGCCATGTTGAAAGAGTACATCAGATCCTTTCGTGTGGAGTAGGGGACCGGGATGACAGAGCGGAACGAGAAGTAGGGGGCGGAGCTCGGCCCAATCTTAGAAAAGACCTGATCTGTGGCCACGTCAAGAAATAGCCCATTAGAACCATCTTTCAATATCCTTAGTGACTGCTGACGTCACTCAGCATCCATTGGTCAACCCGGGGCCCCGCATGAGAGGTCTTAGAACCGTTCAGCGCGAGCGGTGTGTGCGCGTTGTCACTTATGTTTATCACTGCACGTTGGTTACCGTTCGATCGGGAGGCTTTTGAGTGGTGCTGTCGTGGCAGAGAGGTTGGCTTGGACAGAATAGTACCGAGTAATCGCTGGTATTAGGTTTAGAAGTGGATAAGAGCCGAGGGGATAGGTGAGCGGGCTGGCCAGTTAAGCTGCTGTCTTCTGCCATGAAGACGCTTTTTGACTTTGGACCCTAGAAGAAAAAGTCACTCTCTGGCACCTCCACCGGGCTTCAGGAGGCGAGCGCGGACGCGGTTTGTTCGTGAAAGAGAATCGGCTTTCGGCTGAGCTGGCAGATCCGACTCAGACATCTGGAAAAGATCAATCACGCTGCCTAAAGGGGCCAGGTTGAAAGAGTACACCAGATCCTTTCGTGTGGAGTAGGGGACAGGGATGACAGAGCGGAACGAGAGGTAGGGGGCGGAGCTAGGCCCAATCTTAGAAAAGAACTGATCTGTAGCCACGTCAAGAAATAGCCCATTAGAACCAACTTTCGGCACTCAGCTCCAGGCGGGGCGGCCCCTGCGCTGAGGGACGCTGCCCGACCTTGGCGGGACGGGGGTTTCGCCAGGGCCTGGGCCCAGCGACCAGGCGGAGACGTCGCGCGAGCCTTGTAGTCTCCAGGGAAATGCGGGTTTGCCTGCAATGAGATTTCATTTTCTGCAGTTAAAGGACATCCTTTTCTGAGCTGCTGTGAATAAATTTGGGATGATACTGTATATTTTCATCTAATGGAGAATTAGCTGTATTTTGAATAAGGATTGCTGCACTGGACGACTTCAGAACATTACTCACAATGTCATCAAACAGGAGTCAGAATCCCCATGGACTGAAGCAGATTGGCCTTGACCAGATCTGGGACGACCTCAGAGCTGGAATCCAGCAAGTGTACACCAGACAGAGTATGGCGAAGTCCAGATACATGGAACTCTACACGTATCCTCCTGCTTGAACTGAGATAATTTGCTTTCGAATTTTGATACTTAGTGGTAGGATCTATGAATTATTAGAAATTTGACATCATGTTTTCTCTTCTCAGTTCATCCTTGAAATGTAGTCACAGAATTCATCTTTAGCTTTAAGTTTTTTGAATAGAGGTACTGTTTTTCGGTGTTTTGAACAGAGGTAATAAAATTGGCTAGTTAGTTGTCTAATGCAGTGCTGGTCAGGACAGTAGCCACTAGTCACATGTATCTGTTTACATTTAAAATAATTTAAAAATTCAGTTTCTTAGTCACAGTAGCCATAGTTTAAGGGCTTAATAGTCAGATAATAAAATATTTCTATTACTGTGGAAAGATCCGTTGGACAGCACTGGTCTAAAGCAGGGGATCATTTGTTTAAATGTTGTCCATTTGTTTATATATTGTCTACAGCTGCTTTCATGTTACTCGGAGGGAGTTGAGTAGTTCTGTCAGAAACAGTCTTGTCCAAAAGCCTAAAATATTTGCTATCTGGTCCTTTACATAAGAAGTTTGTTGACCTGATCTAACGGGATAGCACAGAGAACAAAAGTTTAACTGTTCTGGTCCTGTTTTACAAGTATGGTATTTAAAAAGTATCTCCCTCATTTGTCATGTGGCCTGCCATGTGTGCGAGGGACAGTGCCGCGTGCTGCAAAGGTCACGAGGGTGTAAAAGACGCGGCCCTGCTCTTCCATACCCAGTGATGTGCTGTTCACCTTTGTAGAGTTTCTTGGTTCCGTGCAAATATGAAATTGGAACTAGAGCTAAGCCAACTCAGTAGTGAGCAGGTTGCTGCAGATTCTAGGATTTCAAAGTTCAATGGAGATTTAAGTTTAAATCTTTAGTATGTATCTGTAATTATCAAACTAGGTTATGTGATATTGTAGTGTTCTCTCAAATATGTTAGCATCTTAAAATCCTTAAGAAGAATTTAAACATTGATTTAGATGGATATGAAGCTGTCTATTTCTAAATTAACTTACAATTTATTGTATGTATGTACACATATTCATATATGTACTCATATATACTTACATGTAGAACACTTTTCTAAAAAAATCAGCTTGATTGAGATAATTCACATACCATAAAATTCACCCTTTAGAAAGTCAAAAAAAAAAAAAAAAAAAAAAGAACCAACTTTCAATCTACCTAGTGACTGCTGACGTCACTCCGCAACCATTGGTCAACCCGGGGCCCCGCAGGAGACCTCTTAGAACCCTTGGGCGCGAGCGGTGTGTGCGCGGGCTCACTTGTGTTTAGCACTGCTCCTTGGTTACCGTTCGATCGGGAGGCTTTTGAGTGGTGCGGTCGTGGCAGAGAGGTTGGCTTCTACAGAATAGTACCGAGTAATCGCTGGTAGTAGGGTTTACAAGTGGCTCAGAGTCGAGGGGGCAGGTGAGCGGGCTGGCCAGTTAAGCTGCTGTCTCCTGCCATGAAGACGGTTTTTGACTTTGGACCGTAGAAGAAAACGTCACTCTCTGGCACCTCCACCGGGCTGCAGGAGGCGAGCGCGGACGCGGTTTGTTCATGAAAGAGAATCGGGTTTCGGCTGAGCTGGCAGATCCGACTCAGACATCTGGGAAAGATCCATCACGCTGCCAAACAGGGTGATGTGGAAAGAGGACAGCTGATCTTTCCGTGTGGAGTAGGGGTCGGGAACCTCCACCAGGCTGCAGGAGGCGAGCGCGGGAGCGGTTTGGTTGAGAAATGGAATCGGATTACGGCTGAGCTACCAGATCCGACACAGACATCTGGGAAAGATCCATCAAGCTGCAAAAGGGGTCATGTTAAAAGTGGATAGCAGATCTTTCCGTGTGGAATAGGGTAAGTGGATGACAGAGTGGATGGAGAAGTAGGGGGCGGAGCCAGGCCCAAGCTTAGGAAAGAACCTATCGGTAGCCATGGCAAGATATAGCCCGTGAGAAACAACTGTCATTCCCCCTAGGGACCACTGACGGCAATCAGCAACCATTGGTCCACCCGGGGCCCCGCAGGACACCTCTTAGAACCCTTGGGCGCGAGCGGTGTGTGCGCGTGCTCACCTGTGTTTAGCACTGCTCCTTGGTTAGCGTTCGATCGGGAGGATTTTGAGTGGTGCTGTTGTGGCAGAGATGTTGTCTTCGAGAAAATAGTACTGAGTAATATTCGCTCATAGCGGCTTCACGAGTGGGTATGAGCCGAGGGGCCAGGTGAGGGGACGGGCCTCTGAAGCTGCTGTCTTCTCCCATGAAGAAGCTTTTTGACTTTTGACGGTAGATGAAAGAGTCACTCTCAGGCACCGCCACCAGGTGGCAGGAGGCGAGCTCGGACGAGGTTTATTTCAGACAGAGAATCGGCTTTGGCCTAGCTCCCAGATCCACTCAGACATCTGGGAAAGATCAATCACGCTGCCTAAAGGGGCCAGGTTGAAAGAGTACACCAGATCCTTTCGTGTGGAGTAGGGGACAGGGATGACAGAGCGGAACGAGAGGTAGGGGGCGGAGCTAGGCCCAATCTTAGAAAAGAACTGATCTGTAGCCACGTCAAGAAATAGCCCATTAGAACCAACTTTCGGCACTCAGCTCCAGGCGGGGCGGCCCCTGCGCTGAGGGACGCTGCCCGACCTTGGCGGGACGGGGGTTTCGCCAGGGCCTGGGCCCAGCGACCAGGCGGAGACGTCGCGCGAGCCTTGTAGTCTCCAGGGAAATGCGGGTTTGCCTGCAATGAGATTTCATTTTCTGCAGTTAAAGGACATCCTTTTCTGAGCTGCTGTGAATAAATTTGGGATGATACTGTATATTTTCATCTAATGGAGAATTAGCTGTATTTTGAATAAGGATTGCTGCACTGGACGACTTCAGAACATTACTCACAATGTCATCAAACAGGAGTCAGAATCCCCATGGACTGAAGCAGATTGGCCTTGACCAGATCTGGGACGACCTCAGAGCTGGAATCCAGCAAGTGTACACCAGACAGAGTATGGCGAAGTCCAGATACATGGAACTCTACACGTATCCTCCTGCTTGAACTGAGATAATTTGCTTTCGAATTTTGATACTTAGTGGTAGGATCTATGAATTATTAGAAATTTGACATCATGTTTTCTCTTCTCAGTTCATCCTTGAAATGTAGTCACAGAATTCATCTTTAGCTTTAAGTTTTTTGAATAGAGGTACTGTTTTTCGGTTTTTTGAACAGAGGTAATAAAATTGGCTAGTTAGTTGTCTAATGCAGTGCTGGTCAGGACAGTAGCCACTAGTCACATGTATCTGTTTACATTTAAAATAATTTAAAAATTCAGTTTCTTAGTCACAGTAGCCATAGTTTAAGGGCTTAATAGTCAGATAATAAAATATTTCTATTACTGTGGAAAGATCCGTTGGACAGCACTGGTCTAAAGCAGGGGATCATTTGTTTAAATGTTGTCCATTTGTTTATATATTGTCTACAGCTGCTTTCATGTTACTCGGAGGGAGTTGAGTAGTTCTGTCAGAAACAGTCTTGTCCAAAAGCCTAAAATATTTGCTATCTGGTCCTTTACATAAGAAGTTTGTTGACCTGATCTAACGGGATAGCACAGAGAACAAAAGTTTAACTGTTCTGGTCCTGTTTTACAAGTATGGTATTTAAAAAGTATCTCCCTCATTTGTCATGTGGCCTGCCATGTGTGCGAGGGACAGTGCCGCGTGCTGCAAAGGTCACGAGGGTGTAAAAGACGCGGCCCTGCTCTTCCATACCCAGTGATGTGCTGTTCACCTTTGTAGAGTTTCTTGGTTCCGTGCAAATATGAAATTGGAACTAGAGCTAAGCCAACTCAGTAGTGAGCAGGTTGCTGCAGATTCTAGGATTTCAAAGTTCAATGGAGATTTAAGTTTAAATCTTTAGTATGTATCTGTAATTATCAAACTAGGTTATGTGATATTGTAGTGTTCTCTCAAATATGTTAGCATCTTAAAATCCTTAAGAAGAATTTAAACATTGATTTAGATGGATATGAAGCTGTCTATTTCTAAATTAACTTACAATTTATTGTATGTATGTACACATATTCATATATGTACTCATATATACTTACATGTAGAACACTTTTCTAAAAAAATCAGCTTGATTGAGATAATTCACATACCATAAAATTCACCCTTTAGAAAGTCAGAAAAAAAAAAAAAAAAAAAGAACCAACTTTCAATCTACCTAGTGACTGCTGACGTCACTCCGCAACCATTGGTCAAGCCGGGGCCCCGCAGGAGACCTCTTAGAACCCTTGGGCGCGAGCGGTGTGTGCGCGGGCTCACTTGTGTTTAGCACTGCTCCTTGGTTACCGTTCGATCGGGAGGCTTTTGAGTGGTGCGGTCGTGGCAGAGAGGTTGGCTTCTACAGAATAGTACCGAGTAATCGCTGGTAGTAGGTTTACAAGTGGCTCAGAGTCGAGGGGGCAGGTGAGCGGGCTGGCCAGTTAAGCTGCTGTCTCCTGCCATGAAGACGGTTTTTGACTTTGGACCGTAGAAGAAAACGTCACTCTCTGGCACCTCCACCGGGCTGCAGGAGGCGAGCGCGGACGCGGTTTGTTCATGAAAGAGAATCGGGTTTCGGCTGAGCTGGCAGATCCGACTCAGACATCTGGGAAAGATCCATCACGCTGCCAAACAGGGTGATGTGGAAAGAGGACAGCTGATCTTTCCGTGTGGAGTAGGGGTCGGGAACCTCCACCAGGCTGCAGGAGGCGAGCGCGGGAGCGGTTTGGTTGAGAAATGGAATCGGATTACGGCTGAGCTACCAGATCCGACACAGACATCTGGGAAAGATCCATCAAGCTGCAAAAGGGGTCATGTTAAAAGTGGATAGCAGATCTTTCCGTGTGGAATAGGGTAAGTGGATGACAGAGTGGATGGAGAAGTAGGGGGCGGAGCCAGGCCCAAGCTTAGGAAAGAACCTATCGGTAGCCATGGCAAGATATAGCCCGTGAGAAACAACTGTCATTCCCCCTAGGGACCACTGACGGCAATCAGCAACCATTGGTCCACCCGGGGCCCCGCAGGACACCTCTTAGAACCCTTGGGCGCGAGCGGTGTGTGCGCGTGCTCACCTGTGTTTAGCACTGCTCCTTGGTTAGCGTTCGATCGGGAGGATTTTGAGTGGTGCTGTTGTGGCAGAGATGTTGTCTTCGAGAAAATAGTACTGAGTAATATTCGCTCATAGCGGCTTCACGAGTGGGTATGAGCCGAGGGGCCAGGTGAGGGGACGGGCCTCTGAAGCTGCTGTCTTCTCCCATGAAGAAGCTTTTTGACTTTTGACGGTAGATGAAAGAGTCACTCTCAGGCACCGCCACCAGGTGGCAGGAGGCGAGCTCGGACGAGGTTTATTTCAGACAGAGAATCGGCTTTGGCCTAGCTCCCAGATCCACTCAGACATCTGGGAAAGATCAATCACGCTGCCTAAAGGGGCCAGGTTGAAAGAGTACACCAGATCCTTTCGTGTGGAGTAGGGGACAGGGATGACAGAGCGGAACGAGAGGTAGGGGGCGGAGCTAGGCCCAATCTTAGAAAAGAACTGATCTGTAGCCACGTCAAGAAATAGCCCATTAGAACCAACTTTCGGCACTCAGCTCCAGGCGGGGCGGCCCCTGCGCTGAGGGACGCTGCCCGACCTTGGCGGGACGGGGGTTTCGCCAGGGCCTGGGCCCAGCGACCAGGCGGAGACGTCGCGCGAGCCTTGTAGTCTCCAGGGAAATGCGGGTTTGCCTGCAATGAGATTTCATTTTCTGCAGTTAAAGGACATCCTTTTCTGAGCTGCTGTGAATAAATTTGGGATGATACTGTATATTTTCATCTAATGGAGAATTAGCTGTATTTTGAATAAGGATTGCTGCACTGGACGACTTCAGAACATTACTCACAATGTCATCAAACAGGAGTCAGAATCCCCATGGACTGAAGCAGATTGGCCTTGACCAGATCTGGGACGACCTCAGAGCTGGAATCCAGCAAGTGTACACCAGACAGAGTATGGCGAAGTCCAGATACATGGAACTCTACACGTATCCTCCTGCTTGAACTGAGATAATTTGCTTTCGAATTTTGATACTTAGTGGTAGGATCTATGAATTATTAGAAATTTGACATCATGTTTTCTCTTCTCAGTTCATCCTTGAAATGTAGTCACAGAATTCATCTTTAGCTTTAAGTTTTTTGAATAGAGGTACTGTTTTTCGGTTTTTTGAACAGAGGTAATAAAATTGGCTAGTTAGTTGTCTAATGCAGTGCTGGTCAGGACAGTAGCCACTAGTCACATGTATCTGTTTACATTTAAAATAATTTAAAAATTCAGTTTCTTAGTCACAGTAGCCATAGTTTAAGGGCTTAATAGTCAGATAATAAAATATTTCTATTACTGTGGAAAGATCCGTTGGACAGCACTGGTCTAAAGCAGGGGATCATTTGTTTAAATGTTGTCCATTTGTTTATATATTGTCTACAGCTGCTTTCATGTTACTCGGAGGGAGTTGAGTAGTTCTGTCAGAAACAGTCTTGTCCAAAAGCCTAAAATATTTGCTATCTGGTCCTTTACATAAGAAGTTTGTTGACCTGATCTAACGGGATAGCACAGAGAACAAAAGTTTAACTGTTCTGGTCCTGTTTTACAAGTATGGTATTTAAAAAGTATCTCCCTCATTTGTCATGTGGCCTGCCATGTGTGCGAGGGACAGTGCCGCGTGCTGCAAAGGTCACGAGGGTGTAAAAGACGCGGCCCTGCTCTTCCATACCCAGTGATGTGCTGTTCACCTTTGTAGAGTTTCTTGGTTCCGTGCAAATATGAAATTGGAACTAGAGCTAAGCCAACTCAGTAGTGAGCAGGTTGCTGCAGATTCTAGGATTTCAAAGTTCAATGGAGATTTAAGTTTAAATCTTTAGTATGTATCTGTAATTATCAAACTAGGTTATGTGATATTGTAGTGTTCTCTCAAATATGTTAGCATCTTAAAATCCTTAAGAAGAATTTAAACATTGATTTAGATGGATATGAAGCTGTCTATTTCTAAATTAACTTACAATTTATTGTATGTATGTACACATATTCATATATGTACTCATATATACTTACATGTAGAACACTTTTCTAAAAAAATCAGCTTGATTGAGATAATTCACATACCATAAAATTCACCCTTTAGAAAGTCAAAAAAAAAAAAAAAAAAAAAAGAACCAACTTTCAATCTACCTAGTGACTGCTGACGTCACTCCGCAACCATTGGTCAACCCGGGGCCCCGCAGGAGACCTCTTAGAACCCTTGGGCGCGAGCGGTGTGTGCGCGGGCTCACTTGTGTTTAGCACTGCTCCTTGGTTACCGTTCGATCGGGAGGCTTTTGAGTGGTGCGGTCGTGGCAGAGAGGTTGGCTTCTACAGAATAGTACCGAGTAATCGCTGGTAGTAGGGTTTACAAGTGGCTCAGAGTCGAGGGGGCAGGTGAGCGGGCTGGCCAGTTAAGCTGCTGTCTCCTGCCATGAAGACGGTTTTTGACTTTGGACCGTAGAAGAAAACGTCACTCTCTGGCACCTCCACCGGGCTGCAGGAGGCGAGCGCGGACGCGGTTTGTTCATGAAAGAGAATCGGGTTTCGGCTGAGCTGGCAGATCCGACTCAGACATCTGGGAAAGATCCATCACGCTGCCAAACAGGGTGATGTGGAAAGAGGACAGCTGATCTTTCCGTGTGGAGTAGGGGTCGGGAACCTCCACCAGGCTGCAGGAGGCGAGCGCGGGAGCGGTTTGGTTGAGAAATGGAATCGGATTACGGCTGAGCTACCAGATCCGACACAGACATCTGGGAAAGATCCATCAAGCTGCAAAAGGGGTCATGTTAAAAGTGGATAGCAGATCTTTCCGTGTGGAATAGGGTAAGTGGATGACAGAGTGGATGGAGAAGTAGGGGGCGGAGCCAGGCCCAAGCTTAGGAAAGAACCTATCGGTAGCCATGGCAAGATATAGCCCGTGAGAAACAACTGTCATTCCCCCTAGGGACCACTGACGGCAATCAGCAACCATTGGTCCACCCGGGGCCCCGCAGGACACCTCTTAGAACCCTTGGGCGCGAGCGGTGTGTGCGCGTGCTCACCTGTGTTTAGCACTGCTCCTTGGTTAGCGTTCGATCGGGAGGATTTTGAGTGGTGCTGTTGTGGCAGAGATGTTGTCTTCGAGAAAATAGTACTGAGTAATATTCGCTCATAGCGGCTTCACGAGTGGGTATGAGCCGAGGGGCCAGGTGAGGGGACGGGCCTCTGAAGCTGCTGTCTTCTCCCATGAAGAAGCTTTTTGACTTTTGACGGTAGATGAAAGAGTCACTCTCAGGCACCGCCACCAGGTTGCAGGAGGCGAGCTCGGACGAGGTTTATTTCAGACAGAGAATCGGCTTTGGCCTAGCTCCCAGATCCACTCAGACATCTGGGAAAGATCAATCACGCTGCCTAAAGGGGCCAGGTTGAAAGAGTACACCAGATCCTTTCGTGTGGAGTAGGGGACAGGGATGACAGAGCGGAACGAGAGGTAGGGGGCGGAGCTAGGCCCAATCTTAGAAAAGAACTGATCTGTAGCCACGTCAAGAAATAGCCCATTAGAACCAACTTTCGGCACTCAGCTCCAGGCGGGGCGGCCCCTGCGCTGAGGGACGCTGCCCGACCTTGGCGGGACGGGGGTTTCGCCAGGGCCTGGGCCCAGCGACCAGGCGGAGACGTCGCGCGAGCCTTGTAGTCTCCAGGGAAATGCGGGTTTGCCTGCAATGAGATTTCATTTTCTGCAGTTAAAGGACATCCTTTTCTGAGCTGCTGTGAATAAATTTGGGATGATACTGTATATTTTCATCTAATGGAGAATTAGCTGTATTTTGAATAAGGATTGCTGCACTGGACGACTTCAGAACATTACTCACAATGTCATCAAACAGGAGTCAGAATCCCCATGGACTGAAGCAGATTGGCCTTGACCAGATCTGGGACGACCTCAGAGCTGGAATCCAGCAAGTGTACACCAGACAGAGTATGGCGAAGTCCAGATACATGGAACTCTACACGTATCCTCCTGCTTGAACTGAGATAATTTGCTTTCGAATTTTGATACTTAGTGGTAGGATCTATGAATTATTAGAAATTTGACATCATGTTTTCTCTTCTCAGTTCATCCTTGAAATGTAGTCACAGAATTCATCTTTAGCTTTAAGTTTTTTGAATAGAGGTACTGTTTTTCGGTTTTTTGAACAGAGGTAATAAAATTGGCTAGTTAGTTGTCTAATGCAGTGCTGGTCAGGACAGTAGCCACTAGTCACATGTATCTGTTTACATTTAAAATAATTTAAAAATTCAGTTTCTTAGTCACAGTAGCCATAGTTTAAGGGCTTAATAGTCAGATAATAAAATATTTCTATTACTGTGGAAAGATCCGTTGGACAGCACTGGTCTAAAGCAGGGGATCATTTGTTTAAATGTTGTCCATTTGTTTATATATTGTCTACAGCTGCTTTCATGTTACTCGGAGGTTGTTGAGTAGTTCTGTCAGAAACAGTCTTGTCCAAAAGCCTAAAATATTTGCTATCTGGTCCTTTACATAAGAAGTTTGTTGACCTGATCTAACGGGATAGCACAGAGAACAAAAGTTTAACTGTTCTGGTCCTGTTTTACAAGTATGGTATTTAAAAAGTATCTCCCTCATTTGTCATGTGGCCTGCCATGTGTGCGAGGGACAGTGCCGCGTGCTGCAAAGGTCACGAGGGTGTAAAAGACGCGGCCCTGCTCTTCCATACCCAGTGATGTGCTGTTCACCTTTGTAGAGTTTCTTGGTTCCGTGCAAATATGAAATTGGAACTAGAGCTAAGCCAACTCAGTAGTGAGCAGGTTGCTGCAGATTCTAGGATTTCAAAGTTCAATGGAGATTTAAGTTTAAATCTTTAGTATGTATCTGTAATTATCAAACTAGGTTATGTGATATTGTAGTGTTCTCTCAAATATGTTAGCATCTTAAAATCCTTAAGAAGAATTTAAACATTGATTTAGATGTATATGGAGCTGACTATTTCTAAATTAACTTACAATTTATTGTATGTATGTACACATATTCATATATGTACTCATATATACTTACATGTAGAACACTTTTCTAAAAAAATCAGCTTGATTGAGATAATTCACATACCATAAAATTCACCCTTTAGAAAGTCAGAAAAAAAAAAAAAAAAAAAAGAACCAACTTTCAATCTACCTAGTGACTGCTGACGTCACTCCGCAACCATTGGTCAACCCGGGGCCCCGCAGGAGACCTCTTAGAACCCTTGAGCGCGAGCGGTGTGTGCGCGGGCTCACTTGTGTTTAGCACTGCTCCTTGGTTACCGTTCGATCGGGAGGCTTTTGAGTGGTGCGGTCGTGGCAGAGAGGTTGGCTTCTACAGAATAGTACCGAGTAATCGCTGGTAGTAGGTTTACAAGTGGCTCAGAGTCGAGGGGGCAGGTGAGCGGGCTGGCCAGTTAAGCTGCTGTCTCCTGCCATGAAGACGGTTTTTGACTTTGGACCGTAGAAGAAAACGTCACTCTCTGGCACCTCCACCGGGCTGCAGGAGGCGAGCGCGGACGCGGTTTGTTCATGAAAGAGAATCGGGTTTCGGCTGAGCTGGCAGATCCGACTCAGACATCTGGGAAAGATCCATCACGCTGCCAAACAGGGTGATGTGGAAAGAGGACAGCTGATCTTTCCGTGTGGAGTAGGGGTCGGGAACCTCCACCAGGCTGCAGGAGGCGAGCGCGGGAGCGGTTTGGTTGAGAAATGGAATCGGATTACGGCTGAGCTACCAGATCCGACACAGACATCTGGGAAAGATCCATCAAGCTGCAAAAGGGGTCATGTTAAAAGTGGATAGCAGATCTTTCCGTGTGGAATAGGGTAAGTGGATGACAGAGTGGATGGAGAAGTAGGGGGCGGAGCCAGGCCCAAGCTTAGGAAAGAACCTATCGGTAGCCATGGCAAGATATAGCCCGTGAGAAACAACTGTCATTCCCCCTAGGGACCACTGACGGCAATCAGCAACCATTGGTCCACCCGGGGCCCCGCAGGACACCTCTTAGAACCCTTGGGCGCGAGCGGTGTGTGCACGTGCTCACCTGTGTTTAGCACTGCTCCTTGGTTAACGTTCGATCGGGAGGATTTTGAGTGGTGCTGTTGTGGCAGAGATGTTGTCTTCGAGAAAATAGTACTGAGTAATATTCGCTCATAGCGGCTTCACGAGTGGGTATGAGCCGAGGGGCCAGGTGAGGGGACGGGCCTCTGAAGCTGCTGTCTTCTCCCATGAAGAAGCTTTTTGACTTTTGACGGTAGATGAAAGAGTCACTCTCAGGCACCGCCACCAGGTTGCAGGAGGCGAGCTCGGACGAGGTTTATTTCAGACAGAGAATCGGCTTTGGCCTAGCTCCTAGATCCACTCAGATATCTGGGAAAGATCAATCACGCTGCCTAAAGGGGCCAGGTTGAAAGAGTACACCAGATCCTTTCGTGTGGAGTAGGGGACAGGGATGACAGAGCGGAACGAGAGGTAGGGGGCGGAGCTAGGCCCAATCTTAGAAAAGAACTGATCTGTAGCCACGTCAAGAAATAGCCCATTAGAACCAACTTTCGGCACTCAGCTCCAGGCGGGGCGGCCCCTGCGCTGAGGGACGCTGCCCGACCTTGGCGGGACGGGGGTTTCGCCAGGGCCTGGGCCCAGCGACCAGGCGGAGACGTCGCCCGAGCCTTGTAGTCTCCAGGGAAATGCGGGTTTGCCTGCAATGAGATTTCATTTTCTGCAGTTAAAGGACATCCTTTTCTGAGCTGCTGTGAATAAATTTGGGATGATACTGTATATTTTCATCTAATGGAGAATTAGCTGTATTTTGAATAAGGATTGCTGCACTGGACGACTTCAGAACATTACTCACAATGTCATCAAACAGGAGTCAGAATCCCCATGGACTGAAGCAGATTGGCCTTGACCAGATCTGGGACGACCTCAGAGCTGGAATCCAGCAAGTGTACACCAGACAGAGTATGGCGAAGTCCAGATACATGGAACTCTACACGTATCCTCCTGCTTGAACTGAGATAATTTGCTTTCGAATTTTGATACTTAGTGGTAGGATCTATGAATTATTAGAAATTTGACATCATGTTTTCTCTTCTCAGTTCATCCTTGAAATGTAGTCACAGAATTCATCTTTAGCTTTAAGTTTTTTGAATAGAGGTACTGTTTTTCGGTTTTTTGAACAGAGGTAATAAAATTGGCTAGTTAGTTGTCTAATGCAGTGCTGGTCAGGACAGTAGCCACTAGTCACATGTATCTGTTTACATTTAAAATAATTTAAAAATTCAGCTTCTTAGTCACAGTAGCCATAGTTTAAGGGCTTAATAGTCAGATAATAAAATATTTCTATTACTGTGGAAAGATCCGTTGGACAGCACTGGTCTAAAGCAGGGGATCATTTGTTTAAATGTTGTCCATTTGTTTATATATTGTCTACAGCTGCTTTCATGTTACTCGGAGGGAGTTGAGTAGTTCTGTCAGAAACAGTCTTGTCCAAAAGCCTAAAATATTTGCTATCTGGTCCTTTACATAAGAAGTTTGTTGACCTGATCTAACGGGATAGCACAGAGAACAAAAGTTTAACTGTTCTGGTCCTGTTTTACAAGTATGGTATTTAAAAAGTATCTCCCTCATTTGTCATGTGGCCTGCCATGTGTGCGAGGGACAGTGCCGCGTGCTGCAAAGGTCACGAGGGTGTAAAAGACGCGGCCCTGCTCTTCCATACCCAGTGATGTGCTGTTCACCTTTGTAGAGTTTCTTGGTTCCGTGCAAATATGAAATTGGAACTAGAGCTAAGCCAACTCAGTAGTGAGCAGGTTGCTGCAGATTCTAGGATTTCAAAGTTCAATGGAGATTTAAGTTTAAATCTTTAGTATGTATCTGTAATTATCAAACTAGGTTATGTGATATTGTAGTGTTCTCTCAAATATGTTAGCATCTTAAAATCCTTAAGAAGAATTTAAACATTGATTTAGATGGATATGGAGCTGTCTATATCTAAATTAACTTACAATTTATTGTATGTATGTACACATATTCATATATGTACTCATATATACTTACATGTAGAACACTTTTCTAAAAAAATCAGCTTGATTGAGATAATTCACATACCATAAAATTCACCCTTTAGAAAGTCAGAAAAAAAAAAAAAAAAAAAAGAACCAACTTTCAATCTACCTAGTGACTGCTGACGTCACTCCGCAACCATTGGTCAACCCGGGGCCCCGCAGGAGACCTCTTAGAACCCTTGAGCGCGAGCGGTGTGTGCGCGGGCTCACTTGTGTTTAGCACTGCTCCTTGGTTACCGTTCGATCGGGAGGCTTTTGAGTGGTGCGGTCGTGGCAGAGAGGTTGGCTTCTACAGAATAGTACCGAGTAATCGCTGGTAGTAGGTTTACAAGTGGCTCAGAGTCGAGGGGGCAGGTGAGCGGGCTGGCCAGTTAAGCTGCTGTCTCCTGCCATGAAGACGGTTTTTGACTTTGGACCGTAGAAGAAAACGTCACTCTCTGGCACCTCCACCGGGCTGCAGGAGGCGAGCGCGGACGCGGTTTGTTCATGAAAGAGAATCGGGTTTCGGCTGAGCTGGCAGATCCGACTCAGACATCTGGGAAAGATCCATCACGCTGCCAAACAGGGTGATGTGGAAAGAGGACAGCTGATCTTTCCGTGTGGAGTAGGGGTCGGGAACCTCCACCAGGCTGCAGGAGGCGAGCGCGGGAGCGGTTTGGTTGAGAAATGGAATCGGATTACGGCTGAGCTACCAGATCCGACACAGACATCTGGGAAAGATCCATCAAGCTGCAAAAGGGGTCATGTTAAAAGTGGATAGCAGATCTTTCCGTGTGGAATAGGGTAAGTGGATGACAGAGTGGATGGAGAAGTAGGGGGCGGAGCCAGGCCCAAGCTTAGGAAAGAACCTATCGGTAGCCATGGCAAGATATAGCCCGTGAGAAACAACTGTCATTCCCCCTAGGGACCACTGACGGCAATCAGCAACCATTGGTCCACCCGGGGCCCCGCAGGACACCTCTTAGAACCCTTGGGCGCGAGCGGTGTGTGCGCGTGCTCACCTGTGTTTAGCACTGCTCCTTGGTTAGCGTTCGATCGGGAGGATTTTGAGTGGTGCTGTTGTGGCAGAGATGTTGTCTTCGAGAAAATAGTACTGAGTAATATTCGCTCATAGCGGCTTCACGAGTGGGTATGAGCCGAGGGGCCAGGTGAGGGGACGGGCCTCTGAAGCTGCTGTCTTCTCCCATGAAGAAGCTTTTTGACTTTTGACGGTAGATGAAAGAGTCACTCTCAGGCACCGCCACCAGGTTGCAGGAGGCGAGCTCGGACGAGGTTTATTTCAGACAGAGAATCGGCTTTGGCCTAGCTCCCAGATCCACTCAGACATCTGGGAAAGATCAATCACGCTGCCTAAAGGGGCCAGGTTGAAAGAGTACACCAGATCCTTTCGTGTGGAGTAGGGGACAGGGATGACAGAGCGGAACGAGAGGTAGGGGGCGGAGCTAGGCCCAATCTTAGAAAAGAACTGATCTGTAGCCACGTCAAGAAATAGCCCATTAGAACCAACTTTCGGCACTCAGCTCCAGGCGGGGCGGCCCCTGCGCTGAGGGACGCTGCCCGACCTTGGCGGGACGGGGGTTTCGCCAGGGCCTGGGCCCAGCGACCAGGCGGAGACGTCGCCCGAGCCTTGTAGTCTCCAGGGAAATGCGGGTTTGCCTGCAATGAGATTTCATTTTCTGCAGTTAAAGGACATCCTTTTCTGAGCTGCTGTGAATAAATTTGGGATGATACTGTATATTTTCATCTAATGGAGAATTAGCTGTATTTTGAATAAGGATTGCTGCACTGGACGACTTCAGAACATTACTCACAATGTCATCAAACAGGAGTCAGAATCCCCATGGACTGAAGCAGATTGGCCTTGACCAGATCTGGGACGACCTCAGAGCTGGAATCCAGCAAGTGTACACCAGACAGAGTATGGCGAAGTCCAGATACATGGAACTCTACACGTATCCTCCTGCTTGAACTGAGATAATTTGCTTTCGAATTTTGATACTTAGTGGTAGGATCTATGAATTATTAGAAATTTGACATCATGTTTTCTCTTCTCAGTTCATCCTTGAAATGTAGTCACAGAATTCATCTTTAGCTTTAAGTTTTTTGAATAGAGGTACTGTTTTTCGGTGTTTTGAACAGAGGTAATAAAATTGGCTAGTTAGTTGTCTAATGCAGTGCTGGTCAGGACAGTAGCCACTAGTCACATGTATCTGTTTACATTTAAAATAATTTAAAAATTCAGTTTCTTAGTCACAGTAGCCATAGTTTAAGGGCTTAATAGTCAGATAATAAAATATTTCTATTACTGTGGAAAGATCCGTTGGACAGCACTGGTCTAAAGCAGGGGATCATTTGTTTAAATGTTGTCCATTTGTTTATATATTGTCTACAGCTGCTTTCATGTTACTCGGAGGGAGTTGAGTAGTTCTGTCAGAAACAGTCTTGTCCAAAAGCCTAAAGTATTTGCTATCTGGTCCTTTACATAAGAAGTTTGTTGACCTGATCTAACGGGATAGCACAGAGAACAAAAGTTTAACTGTTCTGGTCCTGTTTTACAAGTATGGTATTTAAAAAGTATCTCCCTCATTTGTCATGTGGCCTGCCATGTGTGCGAGGGACAGTGCCGCGTGCTGCAAAGGTCACGAGGGTGTAAAAGACGCGGCCCTGCTCTTCCATACCCAGTGATGTGCTGTTCACCTTTGTAGAGTTTCTTGGTTCCGTGCAAATATGAAATTGGAACTAGAGCTAAGCCAACTCAGTAGTGAGCAGGTTGCTGCAGATTCTAGGATTTCAAAGTTCAATGGAGATTTAAGTTTAAATCTTTAGTATGTATCTGTAATTATCAAACTAGGTTATGTGATATTGTAGTGTTCTCTCAAATATGTTAGCATCTTAAAATCCTTAAGAAGAATTTAAACATTGATTTAGATGGATATGAAGCTGTCTATTTCTAAATTAACTTACAATTTATTGTATGTATGTACACATATTCATATATGTACTCATATATACTTACATGTAGAACACTTTTCTAAAAAAATCAGCTTGATTGAGATAATTCACATACCATAAAATTCACCCTTTAGAAAGTCAGAAAAAAAAAAAAAAAAAAAAGAACCAACTTTCAATCTACCTAGTGACTGCTGACGTCACTCCGCAACCATTGGTCAACCCGGGGCCCCGCAGGAGACCTCTTAGAACCCTTGGGCGCGAGCGGTGTGTGCGCGGGCTCACTTGTGTTTAGCACTGCTCCTTGGTTACCGTTCGATCGGGAGGCTTTTGAGTGGTGCGGTCGTGGCAGAGAGGTTGGCTTCTACAGAATAGTACCGAGTAATCGCTGGTAGTAGGTTTACAAGTGGCTCAGAGTCGAGGGGGCAGGTGAGCGGGCTGGCCAGTTAAGCTGCTGTCTCCTGCCATGAAGACGGTTTTTGACTTTGGACCGTAGAAGAAAACGTCACTCTCTGGCACCTCCACCGGGCTGCAGGAGGCGAGCGCGGACGCGGTTTGTTCATGAAAGAGAATCGGGTTTCGGCTGAGCTGGCAGATCCGACTCAGACATCTGGGAAAGATCCATCACGCTGCCAAACAGGGTGATGTGGAAAGAGGACAGCTGATCTTTCCGTGTGGAGTAGGGGTCGGGAACCTCCACCAGGCTGCAGGAGGCGAGCGCGGGAGCGGTTTGGTTGAGAAATGGAATCGGATTACGGCTGAGCTACCAGATCCGACACAGACATCTGGGAAAGATCCATCAAGCTGCAAAAGGGGTCATGTTAAAAGTGGATAGCAGATCTTTCCGTGTGGAATAGGGTAAGTGGATGACAGAGTGGATGGAGAAGTAGGGGGCGGAGCCAGGCCCAAGCTTAGGAAAGAACCTATCGGTAGCCATGGCAAGATATAGCCCGTGAGAAACAACTGTCATTCCCCCTAGGGACCACTGACGGCAATCAGCAACCATTGGTCCACCCGGGGCCCCGCAGGACACCTCTTAGAACCCTTGGGCGCGAGCGGTGTGTGCGCGTGCTCACCTGTGTTTAGCACTGCTCCTTGGTTAACGTTCGATCGGGAGGATTTTGAGTGGTGCTGTTGTGGCAGAGATGTTGTCTTCGAGAAAATAGTACTGAGTAATATTCGCTCATAGCGGCTTCACGAGTGGGTATGAGCCGAGGGGCCAGGTGAGGGGACGGGCCTCTGAAGCTGCTGTCTTCTCCCATGAAGAAGCTTTTTGACTTTTGACGGTAGATGAAAGAGTCACTCTCAGGCACCGCCACCAGGTGGCAGGATGCGAGCTCGGACGAGGTTTATTTCAGACAGAGAATCGGCTTTGGCCTAGCTCCCAGATCCACTCAGACATCTGGGAAAGATCAATCACGCTGCCTAAAGGGGCCAGGTTGAAAGAGTACACCAGATCCTTTCGTGTGGAGTAGGGGACAGGGATGACAGAGCGGAACGAGAGGTAGGGGGCGGAGCTAGGCCCAATCTTAGAAAAGAACTGATCTGTAGCCACGTCAAGAAATAGCCCATTAGAACCAACTTTCGGCACTCAGCTCCAGGCGGGGCGGCCCCTGCGCTGAGGGACGCTGCCCGACCTTGGCGGGACGGGGGTTTCGCCAGGGCCTGGGCCCAGCGACCAGGCGGAGACGTCGCGCGAGCCTTGTAGTCTCCAGGGAAATGCGGGTTTGCCTGCAATGAGATTTCATTTTCTGCAGTTAAAGGACATCCTTTTCTGAGCTGCTGTGAATAAATTTGGGATGATACTGTATATTTTCATCTAATGGAGAATTAGCTGTATTTTGAATAAGGATTGCTGCACTGGACGACTTCAGAACATTACTCACAATGTCATCAAACAGGAGTCAGAATCCCCATGGACTGAAGCAGATTGGCCTTGACCAGATCTGGGACGACCTCAGAGCTGGAATCCAGCAAGTGTACACCAGACAGAGTATGGCGAAGTCCAGATACATGGAACTCTACACGTATCCTCCTGCTTGAACTGAGATAATTTGCTTTCGAATTTTGATACTTAGTGGTAGGATCTATGAATTATTAGAAATTTGACATCATGTTTTCTCTTCTCAGTTCATCCTTGAAATGTAGTCACAGAATTCATCTTTAGCTTTAAGTTTTTTGAATAGAGGTACTGTTTTTCGGTGTTTTGAACAGAGGTAATAAAATTGGCTAGTTAGTTGTCTAATGCAGTGCTGGTCAGGACAGTAGCCACTAGTCACATGTATCTGTTTACATTTAAAATAATTTAAAAATTCAGTTTCTTAGTCACAGTAGCCATAGTTTAAGGGCTTAATAGTCAGATAATAAAATATTTCTATTACTGTGGAAAGATCCGTTGGACAGCACTGGTCTAAAGCAGGGGATCATTTGTTTAAATGTTGTCCATTTGTTTATATATTGTCTACAGCTGCTTTCATGTTACTCGGAGGGAGTTGAGTAGTTCTGTCAGAAACAGTCTTGTCCAAAAGCCTAAAATATTTGCTATCTGGTCCTTTACATAAGAAGTTTGTTGACCTGATCTAACGGGATAGCACAGAGAACAAAAGTTTAACTGTTCTGGTCCTGTTTTACAAGTATGGTATTTAAAAAGTATCTCCCTCATTTGTCATGTGGCCTGCCATGTGTGCGAGGGACAGTGCCGCGTGCTGCAAAGGTCACGAGGGTGTAAAAGACGCGGCCCTGCTCTTCCATACCCAGTGATGTGCTGTTCACCTTTGTAGAGTTTCTTGGTTCCGTGCAAATATGAAATTGGAACTAGAGCTAAGCCAACTCAGTAGTGAGCAGGTTGCTGCAGATTCTAGGATTTCAAAGTTCAATGGAGATTTAAGTTTAAATCTTTAGTATGTATCTGTAATTATCAAACTAGGTTATGTGATATTGTAGTGTTCTCTCAAATATGTTAGCATCTTAAAATCCTTAAGAAGAATTTAAACATTGATTTAGATGGATATGAAGCTGTCTATTTCTAAATTAACTTACAATTTATTGTATGTATGTACACATATTCATATATGTACTCATATATACTTACATGTAGAACACTTTTCTAAAAAAATCAGCTTGATTGAGATAATTCACATACCATAAAATTCACCCTTTAGAAAGTCAAAAAAAAAAAAAAAAAAAAAAGAACCAACTTTCAATCTACCTAGTGACTGCTGACGTCACTCCGCAACCATTGGTCAACCCGGGGCCCCGCAGGAGACCTCTTAGAACCCTTGGGCGCGAGCGGTGTGTGCGCGGGCTCACTTGTGTTTAGCACTGCTCCTTGGTTACCGTTCGATCGGGAGGCTTTTGAGTGGTGCGGTCGTGGCAGAGAGGTTGGCTTCTACAGAATAGTACCGAGTAATCGCTGGTAGTAGGGTTTACAAGTGGCTCAGAGTCGAGGGGGCAGGTGAGCGGGCTGGCCAGTTAAGCTGCTGTCTCCTGCCATGAAGACGGTTTTTGACTTTGGACCGTAGAAGAAAACGTCACTCTCTGGCACCTCCACCGGGCTGCAGGAGGCGAGCGCGGACGCGGTTTGTTCATGAAAGAGAATCGGGTTTCGGCTGAGCTGGCAGATCCGACTCAGACATCTGGGAAAGATCCATCACGCTGCCAAACAGGGTGATGTGGAAAGAGGACAGCTGATCTTTCCGTGTGGAGTAGGGGTCGGGAACCTCCACCAGGCTGCAGGAGGCGAGCGCGGGAGCGGTTTGGTTGAGAAATGGAATCGGATTACGGCTGAGCTACCAGATCCGACACAGACATCTGGGAAAGATCCATCAAGCTGCAAAAGGGGTCATGTTAAAAGTGGATAGCAGATCTTTCCGTGTGGAATAGGGTAAGTGGATGACAGAGTGGATGGAGAAGTAGGGGGCGGAGCCAGGCCCAAGCTTAGGAAAGAACCTATCGGTAGCCATGGCAAGATATAGCCCGTGAGAAACAACTGTCATTCCCCCTAGGGACCACTGACGGCAATCAGCAACCATTGGTCCACCCGGGGCCCCGCAGGACACCTCTTAGAACCCTTGGGCGCGAGCGGTGTGTGCGCGTGCTCACCTGTGTTTAGCACTGCTCCTTGGTTAGCGTTCGATCGGGAGGATTTTGAGTGGTGCTGTTGTGGCAGAGATGTTGTCTTCGAGAAAATAGTACTGAGTAATATTCGCTCATAGCGGCTTCACGAGTGGGTATGAGCCGAGGGGCCAGGTGAGGGGACGGGCCTCTGAAGCTGCTGTCTTCTCCCATGAAGAAGCTTTTTGACTTTTGACGGTAGATGAAAGAGTCACTCTCAGGCACCGCCACCAGGTTGCAGGAGGCGAGCTCGGACGAGGTTTATTTCAGACAGAGAATCGGCTTTGGCCTAGCTCCCAGATCCACTCAGACATCTGGGAAAGATCAATCACGCTGCCTAAAGGGGCCAGGTTGAAAGAGTACACCAGATCCTTTCGTGTGGAGTAGGGGACAGGGATGACAGAGCGGAACGAGAGGTAGGGGGCGGAGCTAGGCCCAATCTTAGAAAAGAACTGATCTGTAGCCACGTCAAGAAATAGCCCATTAGAACCAACTTTCGGCACTCAGCTCCAGGCGGGGCGGCCCCTGCGCTGAGGGACGCTGCCCGACCTTGGCGGGACGGGGGTTTCGCCAGGGCCTGGGCCCAGCGACCAGGCGGAGACGTCGCGCGAGCCTTGTAGTCTCCAGGGAAATGCGGGTTTGCCTGCAATGAGATTTCATTTTCTGCAGTTAAAGGACATCCTTTTCTGAGCTGCTGTGAATAAATTTGGGATGATACTGTATATTTTCATCTAATGGAGAATTAGCTGTATTTTGAATAAGGATTGCTGCACTGGACGACTTCAGAACATTACTCACAATGTCATCAAACAGGAGTCAGAATCCCCATGGACTGAAGCAGATTGGCCTTGACCAGATCTGGGACGACCTCAGAGCTGGAATCCAGCAAGTGTACACCAGACAGAGTATGGCGAAGTCCAGATACATGGAACTCTACACGTATCCTCCTGCTTGAACTGAGATAATTTGCTTTCGAATTTTGATACTTAGTGGTAGGATCTATGAATTATTAGAAATTTGACATCATGTTTTCTCTTCTCAGTTCATCCTTGAAATGTAGTCACAGAATTCATCTTTAGCTTTAAGTTTTTTGAATAGAGGTACTGTTTTTCGGTTTTTTGAACAGAGGTAATAAAATTGGCTAGTTAGTTGTCTAATGCAGTGCTGGTCAGGACAGTAGCCACTAGTCACATGTATCTGTTTACATTTAAAATAATTTAAAAATTCAGTTTCTTAGTCACAGTAGCCATAGTTTAAGGGCTTAATAGTCAGATAATAAAATATTTCTATTACTGTGGAAAGATCCGTTGGACAGCACTGGTCTAAAGCAGGGGATCATTTGTTTAAATGTTGTCCATTTGTTTATATATTGTCTACAGCTGCTTTCATGTTACTCGGAGGTTGTTGAGTAGTTCTGTCAGAAACAGTCTTGTCCAAAAGCCTAAAATATTTGCTATCTGGTCCTTTACATAAGAAGTTTGTTGACCTGATCTAACGGGATAGCACAGAGAACAAAAGTTTAACTGTTCTGGTCCTGTTTTACAAGTATGGTATTTAAAAAGTATCTCCCTCATTTGTCATGTGGCCTGCCATGTGTGCGAGGGACAGTGCCGCGTGCTGCAAAGGTCACGAGGGTGTAAAAGACGCGGCCCTGCTCTTCCATACCCAGTGATGTGCTGTTCACCTTTGTAGAGTTTCTTGGTTCCGTGCAAATATGAAATTGGAACTAGAGCTAAGCCAACTCAGTAGTGAGCAGGTTGCTGCAGATTCTAGGATTTCAAAGTTCAATGGAGATTTAAGTTTAAATCTTTAGTATGTATCTGTAATTATCAAACTAGGTTATGTGATATTGTAGTGTTCTCTCAAATATGTTAGCATCTTAAAATCCTTAAGAAGAATTTAAACATTGATTTAGATGTATATGGAGCTGACTATTTCTAAATTAACTTACAATTTATTGTATGTATGTACACATATTCATATATGTACTCATATATACTTACATGTAGAACACTTTTCTAAAAAAATCAGCTTGATTGAGATAATTCACATACCATAAAATTCACCCTTTAGAAAGTCAGAAAAAAAAAAAAAAAAAAAAGAACCAACTTTCAATCTACCTAGTGACTGCTGACGTCACTCCGCAACCATTGGTCAACCCGGGGCCCCGCAGGAGACCTCTTAGAACCCTTGAGCGCGAGCGGTGTGTGCGCGGGCTCACTTGTGTTTAGCACTGCTCCTTGGTTACCGTTCGATCGGGAGGCTTTTGAGTGGTGCGGTCGTGGCAGAGAGGTTGGCTTCTACAGAATAGTACCGAGTAATCGCTGGTAGTAGGTTTACAAGTGGCTCAGAGTCGAGGGGGCAGGTGAGCGGGCTGGCCAGTTAAGCTGCTGTCTCCTGCCATGAAGACGGTTTTTGACTTTGGACCGTAGAAGAAAACGTCACTCTCTGGCACCTCCACCGGGCTGCAGGAGGCGAGCGCGGACGCGGTTTGTTCATGAAAGAGAATCGGGTTTCGGCTGAGCTGGCAGATCCGACTCAGACATCTGGGAAAGATCCATCACGCTGCCAAACAGGGTGATGTGGAAAGAGGACAGCTGATCTTTCCGTGTGGAGTAGGGGTCGGGAACCTCCACCAGGCTGCAGGAGGCGAGCGCGGGAGCGGTTTGGTTGAGAAATGGAATCGGATTACGGCTGAGCTACCAGATCCGACACAGACATCTGGGAAAGATCCATCAAGCTGCAAAAGGGGTCATGTTAAAAGTGGATAGCAGATCTTTCCGTGTGGAATAGGGTAAGTGGATGACAGAGTGGATGGAGAAGTAGGGGGCGGAGCCAGGCCCAAGCTTAGGAAAGAACCTATCGGTAGCCATGGCAAGATATAGCCCGTGAGAAACAACTGTCATTCCCCCTAGGGACCACTGACGGCAATCAGCAACCATTGGTCCACCCGGGGCCCCGCAGGACACCTCTTAGAACCCTTGGGCGCGAGCGGTGTGTGCGCGTGCTCACCTGTGTTTAGCACTGCTCCTTGGTTAGCGTTCGATCGGGAGGATTTTGAGTGGTGCTGTTGTGGCAGAGATGTTGTCTTCGAGAAAATAGTACTGAGTAATATTCGCTCATAGCGGCTTCACGAGTGGGTATGAGCCGAGGGGCCAGGTGAGGGGACGGGCCTCTGAAGCTGCTGTCTTCTCCCATGAAGAAGCTTTTTGACTTTTGACGGTAGATGAAAGAGTCACTCTCAGGCACCGCCACCAGGTGGCAGGAGGCGAGCTCGGACGAGGTTTATTTCAGACAGAGAATCGGCTTTGGCCTAGCTCCCAGATCCACTCAGACATCTGGGAAAGATCAATCACGCTGCCTAAAGGGGCCAGGTTGAAAGAGTACACCAGATCCTTTCGTGTGGAGTAGGGGACAGGGATGACAGAGCGGAACGAGAGGTAGGGGGCGGAGCTAGGCCCAATCTTAGAAAAGAACTGATCTGTAGCCACGTCAAGAAATAGCCCATTAGAACCAACTTTCGGCACTCAGCTCCAGGCGGGGCGGCCCCTGCGCTGAGGGACGCTGCCCGACCTTGGCGGGACGGGGGTTTCGCCAGGGCCTGGGCCCAGCGACCAGGCGGAGACGTCGCGCGAGCCTTGTAGTCTCCAGGGAAATGCGGGTTTGCCTGCAATGAGATTTCATTTTCTGCAGTTAAAGGACATCCTTTTCTGAGCTGCTGTGAATAAATTTGGGATGATACTGTATATTTTCATCTAATGGAGAATTAGCTGTATTTTGAATAAGGATTGCTGCACTGGACGACTTCAGAACATTACTCACAATGTCATCAAACAGGAGTCAGAATCCCCATGGACTGAAGCAGATTGGCCTTGACCAGATCTGGGACGACCTCAGAGCTGGAATCCAGCAAGTGTACACCAGACAGAGTATGGCGAAGTCCAGATACATGGAACTCTACACGTATCCTCCTGCTTGAACTGAGATAATTTGCTTTCGAATTTTGATACTTAGTGGTAGGATCTATGAATTATTAGAAATTTGACATCATGTTTTCTCTTCTCAGTTCATCCTTGAAATGTAGTCACAGAATTCATCTTTAGCTTTAAGTTTTTTGAATAGAGGTACTGTTTTTCGGTGTTTTGAACAGAGGTAATAAAATTGGCTAGTTAGTTGTCTAATGCAGTGCTGGTCAGGACAGTAGCCACTAGTCACATGTATCTGTTTACATTTAAAATAATTTAAAAATTCAGTTTCTTAGTCACAGTAGCCATAGTTTAAGGGCTTAATAGTCAGATAATAAAATATTTCTATTACTGTGGAAAGATCCGTTGGACAGCACTGGTCTAAAGCAGGGGATCATTTGTTTAAATGTTGTCCATTTGTTTATATATTGTCTACAGCTGCTTTCATGTTACTCGGAGGGAGTTGAGTAGTTCTGTCAGAAACAGTCTTGTCCAAAAGCCTAAAATATTTGCTATCTGGTCCTTTACATAAGAAGTTTGTTGACCTGATCTAACGGGATAGCACAGAGAACAAAAGTTTAACTGTTCTGGTCCTGTTTTACAAGTATGGTATTTAAAAAGTATCTCCCTCATTTGTCATGTGGCCTGCCATGTGTGCGAGGGACAGTGCCGCGTGCTGCAAAGGTCACGAGGGTGTAAAAGACGCGGCCCTGCTCTTCCATACCCAGTGATGTGCTGTTCACCTTTGTAGAGTTTCTTGGTTCCGTGCAAATATGAAATTGGAACTAGAGCTAAGCCAACTCAGTAGTGAGCAGGTTGCTGCAGATTCTAGGATTTCAAAGTTCAATGGAGATTTAAGTTTAAATCTTTAGTATGTATCTGTAATTATCAAACTAGGTTATGTGATATTGTAGTGTTCTCTCAAATATGTTAGCATCTTAAAATCCTTAAGAAGAATTTAAACATTGATTTAGATGGATATGAAGCTGTCTATTTCTAAATTAACTTACAATTTATTGTATGTATGTACACATATTCATATATGTACTCATATATACTTACATGTAGAACACTTTTCTAAAAAAATCAGCTTGATTGAGATAATTCACATACCATAAAATTCACCCTTTAGAAAGTCAAAAAAAAAAAAAAAAAAAAAAGAACCAACTTTCAATCTACCTAGTGACTGCTGACGTCACTCCGCAACCATTGGTCAACCCGGGGCCCCGCAGGAGACCTCTTAGAACCCTTGGGCGCGAGCGGTGTGTGCGCGGGCTCACTTGTGTTTAGCACTGCTCCTTGGTTACCGTTCGATCGGGAGGCTTTTGAGTGGTGCGGTCGTGGCAGAGAGGTTGGCTTCTACAGAATAGTACCGAGTAATCGCTGGTAGTAGGGTTTACAAGTGGCTCAGAGTCGAGGGGGCAGGTGAGCGGGCTGGCCAGTTAAGCTGCTGTCTCCTGCCATGAAGACGGTTTTTGACTTTGGACCGTAGAAGAAAACGTCACTCTCTGGCACCTCCACCGGGCTGCAGGAGGCGAGCGCGGACGCGGTTTGTTCATGAAAGAGAATCGGGTTTCGGCTGAGCTGGCAGATCCGACTCAGACATCTGGGAAAGATCCATCACGCTGCCAAACAGGGTGATGTGGAAAGAGGACAGCTGATCTTTCCGTGTGGAGTAGGGGTCGGGAACCTCCACCAGGCTGCAGGAGGCGAGCGCGGGAGCGGTTTGGTTGAGAAATGGAATCGGATTACGGCTGAGCTACCAGATCCGACACAGACATCTGGGAAAGATCCATCAAGCTGCAAAAGGGGTCATGTTAAAAGTGGATAGCAGATCTTTCCGTGTGGAATAGGGTAAGTGGATGACAGAGTGGATGGAGAAGTAGGGGGCGGAGCCAGGCCCAAGCTTAGGAAAGAACCTATCGGTAGCCATGGCAAGATATAGCCCGTGAGAAACAACTGTCATTCCCCCTAGGGACCACTGACGGCAATCAGCAACCATTGGTCCACCCGGGGCCCCGCAGGACACCTCTTAGAACCCTTGGGCGCGAGCGGTGTGTGCGCGTGCTCACCTGTGTTTAGCACTGCTCCTTGGTTAGCGTTCGATCGGGAGGATTTTGAGTGGTGCTGTTGTGGCAGAGATGTTGTCTTCGAGAAAATAGTACTGAGTAATATTCGCTCATAGCGGCTTCACGAGTGGGTATGAGCCGAGGGGCCAGGTGAGGGGACGGGCCTCTGAAGCTGCTGTCTTCTCCCATGAAGAAGCTTTTTGACTTTTGACGGTAGATGAAAGAGTCACTCTCAGGCACCGCCACCAGGTTGCAGGAGGCGAGCTCGGACGAGGTTTATTTCAGACAGAGAATCGGCTTTGGCCTAGCTCCCAGATCCACTCAGACATCTGGGAAAGATCAATCACGCTGCCTAAAGGGGCCAGGTTGAAAGAGTACACCAGATCCTTTCGTGTGGAGTAGGGGACAGGGATGACAGAGCGGAACGAGAGGTAGGGGGCGGAGCTAGGCCCAATCTTAGAAAAGAACTGATCTGTAGCCACGTCAAGAAATAGCCCATTAGAACCAACTTTCGGCACTCAGCTCCAGGCGGGGCGGCCCCTGCGCTGAGGGACGCTGCCCGACCTTGGCGGGACGGGGGTTTCGCCAGGGCCTGGGCCCAGCGACCAGGCGGAGACGTCGCGCGAGCCTTGTAGTCTCCAGGGAAATGCGGGTTTGCCTGCAATGAGATTTCATTTTCTGCAGTTAAAGGACATCCTTTTCTGAGCTGCTGTGAATAAATTTGGGATGATACTGTATATTTTCATCTAATGGAGAATTAGCTGTATTTTGAATAAGGATTGCTGCACTGGACGACTTCAGAACATTACTCACAATGTCATCAAACAGGAGTCAGAATCCCCATGGACTGAAGCAGATTGGCCTTGACCAGATCTGGGACGACCTCAGAGCTGGAATCCAGCAAGTGTACACCAGACAGAGTATGGCGAAGTCCAGATACATGGAACTCTACACGTATCCTCCTGCTTGAACTGAGATAATTTGCTTTCGAATTTTGATACTTAGTGGTAGGATCTATGAATTATTAGAAATTTGACATCATGTTTTCTCTTCTCAGTTCATCCTTGAAATGTAGTCACAGAATTCATCTTTAGCTTTAAGTTTTTTGAATAGAGGTACTGTTTTTCGGTTTTTTGAACAGAGGTAATAAAATTGGCTAGTTAGTTGTCTAATGCAGTGCTGGTCAGGACAGTAGCCACTAGTCACATGTATCTGTTTACATTTAAAATAATTTAAAAATTCAGTTTCTTAGTCACAGTAGCCATAGTTTAAGGGCTTAATAGTCAGATAATAAAATATTTCTATTACTGTGGAAAGATCCGTTGGACAGCACTGGTCTAAAGCAGGGGATCATTTGTTTAAATGTTGTCCATTTGTTTATATATTGTCTACAGCTGCTTTCATGTTACTCGGAGGGAGTTGAGTAGTTCTGTCAGAAACAGTCTTGTCCAAAAGCCTAAAATATTTGCTATCTGGTCCTTTACATAAGAAGTTTGTTGACCTGATCTAACGGGATAGCACAGAGAACAAAAGTTTAACTGTTCTGGTCCTGTTTTACAAGTATGGTATTTAAAAAGTATCTCCCTCATTTGTCATGTGGCCTGCCATGTGTGCGAGGGACAGTGCCGCGTGCTGCAAAGGTCACGAGGGTGTAAAAGACGCGGCCCTGCTCTTCCATACCCAGTGATGTGCTGTTCACCTTTGTAGAGTTTCTTGGTTCCGTGCAAATATGAAATTGGAACTAGAGCTAAGCCAACTCAGTAGTGAGCAGGTTGCTGCAGATTCTAGGATTTCAAAGTTCAATGGAGATTTAAGTTTAAATCTTTAGTATGTATCTGTAATTATCAAACTAGGTTATGTGATATTGTAGTGTTCTCTCAAATATGTTAGCATCTTAAAATCCTTAAGAAGAATTTAAACATTGATTTAGATGGATATGAAGCTGTCTATTTCTAAATTAACTTACAATTTATTGTATGTATGTACACATATTCATATATGTACTCATATATACTTACATGTAGAACACTTTTCTAAAAAAATCAGCTTGATTGAGATAATTCACATACCATAAAATTCACCCTTTAGAAAGTCAGAAAAAAAAAAAAAAAAAAAAGAACCAACTTTCAATCTACCTAGTGACTGCTGACGTCACTCCGCAACCATTGGTCAACCCGGGGCCCCGCAGGAGACCTCTTAGAACCCTTGGGCGCGAGCGGTGTGTGCGCGGGCTCACTTGTGTTTAGCACTGCTCCTTGGTTACCGTTCGATCGGGAGGCTTTTGAGTGGTGCGGTCGTGGCAGAGAGGTTGGCTTCTACAGAATAGTACCGAGTAATCGCTGGTAGTAGGTTTACAAGTGGCTCAGAGTCGAGGGGGCAGGTGAGCGGGCTGGCCAGTTAAGCTGCTGTCTCCTGCCATGAAGACGGTTTTTGACTTTGGACCGTAGAAGAAAACGTCACTCTCTGGCACCTCCACCGGGCTGCAGGAGGCGAGCGCGGACGCGGTTTGTTCATGAAAGAGAATCGGGTTTCGGCTGAGCTGGCAGATCCGACTCAGACATCTGGGAAAGATCCATCACGCTGCCAAACAGGGTGATGTGGAAAGAGGACAGCTGATCTTTCCGTGTGGAGTAGGGGTCGGGAACCTCCACCAGGCTGCAGGAGGCGAGCGCGGGAGCGGTTTGGTTGAGAAATGGAATCGGATTACGGCTGAGCTACCAGATCCGACACAGACATCTGGGAAAGATCCATCAAGCTGCAAAAGGGGTCATGTTAAAAGTGGATAGCAGATCTTTCCGTGTGGAATAGGGTAAGTGGATGACAGAGTGGATGGAGAAGTAGGGGGCGGAGCCAGGCCCAAGCTTAGGAAAGAACCTATCGGTAGCCATGGCAAGATATAGCCCGTGAGAAACAACTGTCATTCCCCCTAGGGACCACTGACGGCAATCAGCAACCATTGGTCCACCCGGGGCCCCGCAGGACACCTCTTAGAACCCTTGGGCGCGAGCGGTGTGTGCGCGTGCTCACCTGTGTTTAGCACTGCTCCTTGGTTAGCGTTCGATCGGGAGGATTTTGAGTGGTGCTGTTGTGGCAGAGATGTTGTCTTCGAGAAAATAGTACTGAGTAATATTCGCTCATAGCGGCTTCACGAGTGGGTATGAGCCGAGGGGCCAGGTGAGGGGACGGGCCTCTGAAGCTGCTGTCTTCTCCCATGAAGAAGCTTTTTGACTTTTGACGGTAGATGAAAGAGTCACTCTCAGGCACCGCCACCAGGTTGCAGGAGGCGAGCTCGGACGAGGTTTATTTCAGACAGAGAATCGGCTTTGGCCTAGCTCCCAGATCCACTCAGACATCTGGGAAAGATCAATCACGCTGCCTAAAGGGGCCAGGTTGAAAGAGTACACCAGATCCTTTCGTGTGGAGTAGGGGACAGGGATGACAGAGCGGAACGAGAGGTAGGGGGCGGAGCTAGGCCCAATCTTAGAAAAGAACTGATCTGTAGCCACGTCAAGAAATAGCCCATTAGAACCAACTTTCGGCACTCAGCTCCAGGCGGGGCGGCCCCTGCGCTGAGGGACGCTGCCCGACCTTGGCGGGACGGGGGTTTCGCCAGGGCCTGGGCCCAGCGACCAGGCGGAGACGTCGCGCGAGCCTTGTAGTCTCCAGGGAAATGCGGGTTTGCCTGCAATGAGATTTCATTTTCTGCAGTTAAAGGACATCCTTTTCTGAGCTGCTGTGAATAAATTTGGGATGATACTGTATATTTTCATCTAATGGAGAATTAGCTGTATTTTGAATAAGGATTGCTGCACTGGACGACTTCAGAACATTACTCACAATGTCATCAAACAGGAGTCAGAATCCCCATGGACTGAAGCAGATTGGCCTTGACCAGATCTGGGACGACCTCAGAGCTGGAATCCAGCAAGTGTACACCAGACAGAGTATGGCGAAGTCCAGATACATGGAACTCTACACGTATCCTCCTGCTTGAACTGAGATAATTTGCTTTCGAATTTTGATACTTAGTGGTAGGATCTATGAATTATTAGAAATTTGACATCATGTTTTCTCTTCTCAGTTCATCCTTGAAATGTAGTCACAGAATTCATCTTTAGCTTTAAGTTTTTTGAATAGAGGTACTGTTTTTCGGTTTTTTGAACAGAGGTAATAAAATTGGCTAGTTAGTTGTCTAATGCAGTGCTGGTCAGGACAGTAGCCACTAGTCACATGTATCTGTTTACATTTAAAATAATTTAAAAATTCAGCTTCTTAGTCACAGTAGCCATAGTTTAAGGGCTTAATAGTCAGATAATAAAATATTTCTATTACTGTGGAAAGATCCGTTGGACAGCACTGGTCTAAAGCAGGGGATCATTTGTTTAAATGTTGTCCATTTGTTTATATATTGTCTACAGCTGCTTTCATGTTACTCGGAGGGAGTTGAGTAGTTCTGTCAGAAACAGTCTTGTCCAAAAGCCTAAAATATTTGCTATCTGGTCCTTTACATAAGAAGTTTGTTGACCTGATCTAACGGGATAGCACAGAGAACAAAAGTTTAACTGTTCTGGTCCTGTTTTACAAGTATGGTATTTAAAAAGTATCTCCCTCATTTGTCATGTGGCCTGCCATGTGTGCGAGGGACAGTGCCGCGTGCTGCAAAGGTCACGAGGGTGTAAAAGACGCGGCCCTGCTCTTCCATACCCAGTGATGTGCTGTTCACCTTTGTAGAGTTTCTTGGTTCCGTGCAAATATGAAATTGGAACTAGAGCTAAGCCAACTCAGTAGTGAGCAGGTTGCTGCAGATTCTAGGATTTCAAAGTTCAATGGAGATTTAAGTTTAAATCTTTAGTATGTATCTGTAATTATCAAACTAGGTTATGTGATATTGTAGTGTTCTCTCAAATATGTTAGCATCTTAAAATCCTTAAGAAGAATTTAAACATTGATTTAGATGGATATGGAGCTGTCTATATCTAAATTAACTTACAATTTATTGTATGTATGTACACATATTCATATATGTACTCATATATACTTACATGTAGAACACTTTTCTAAAAAAATCAGCTTGATTGAGATAATTCACATACCATAAAATTCACCCTTTAGAAAGTCAGAAAAAAAAAAAAAAAAAAAAGAACCAACTTTCAATCTACCTAGTGACTGCTGACGTCACTCCGCAACCATTGGTCAACCCGGGGCCCCGCAGGAGACCTCTTAGAACCCTTGAGCGCGAGCGGTGTGTGCGCGGGCTCACTTGTGTTTAGCACTGCTCCTTGGTTACCGTTCGATCGGGAGGCTTTTGAGTGGTGCGGTCGTGGCAGAGAGGTTGGCTTCTACAGAATAGTACCGAGTAATCGCTGGTAGTAGGTTTACAAGTGGCTCAGAGTCGAGGGGGCAGGTGAGCGGGCTGGCCAGTTAAGCTGCTGTCTCCTGCCATGAAGACGGTTTTTGACTTTGGACCGTAGAAGAAAACGTCACTCTCTGGCACCTCCACCGGGCTGCAGGAGGCGAGCGCGGACGCGGTTTGTTCATGAAAGAGAATCGGGTTTCGGCTGAGCTGGCAGATCCGACTCAGACATCTGGGAAAGATCCATCACGCTGCCAAACAGGGTGATGTGGAAAGAGGACAGCTGATCTTTCCGTGTGGAGTAGGGGTCGGGAACCTCCACCAGGCTGCAGGAGGCGAGCGCGGGAGCGGTTTGGTTGAGAAATGGAATCGGATTACGGCTGAGCTACCAGATCCGACACAGACATCTGGGAAAGATCCATCAAGCTGCAAAAGGGGTCATGTTAAAAGTGGATAGCAGATCTTTCCGTGTGGAATAGGGTAAGTGGATGACAGAGTGGATGGAGAAGTAGGGGGCGGAGCCAGGCCCAAGCTTAGGAAAGAACCTATCGGTAGCCATGGCAAGATATAGCCCGTGAGAAACAACTGTCATTCCCCCTAGGGACCACTGACGGCAATCAGCAACCATTGGTCCACCCGGGGCCCCGCAGGACACCTCTTAGAACCCTTGGGCGCGAGCGGTGTGTGCGCGTGCTCACCTGTGTTTAGCACTGCTCCTTGGTTAGCGTTCGATCGGGAGGATTTTGAGTGGTGCTGTTGTGGCAGAGATATTGTCTTCGAGAAAATAGTACTGAGTAATATTCGCTCATAGCGGCTTCACGAGTGGGTATGAGCCGAGGGGCCAGGTGAGGGGACGGGCCTCTGAAGCTGCTGTCTTCTCCCATGAAGAAGCTTTTTGACTTTTGACGGTAGATGAAAGAGTCACTCTCAGGCACCGCCACCAGGTTGCAGGAGGCGAGCTCGGACGAGGTTTATTTCAGACAGAGAATCGGCTTTGGCCTAGCTCCTAGATCCACTCAGACATCTGGGAAAGATCAATCACGCTGCCTAAAGGGGCCAGGTTGAAAGAGTACACCAGATCCTTTCGTGTGGAGTAGGGGACAGGGATGACAGAGCGGAACGAGAGGTAGGGGGCGGAGCTAGGCCCAATCTTAGAAAAGAACTGATCTGTAGCCACGTCAAGAAATAGCCCATTAGAACCAACTTTCGGCACTCAGCTCCAGGCGGGGCGGCCCCTGCGCTGAGGGACGCTGCCCGACCTTGGCGGGACGGGGGTTTCGCCAGGGCCTGGGCCCAGCGACCAGGCGGAGACGTCGCCCGAGCCTTGTAGTCTCCAGGGAAATGCGGGTTTGCCTGCAATGAGATTTCATTTTCTGCAGTTAAAGGACATCCTTTTCTGAGCTGCTGTGAATAAATTTGGGATGATACTGTATATTTTCATCTAATGGAGAATTAGCTGTATTTTGAATAAGGATTGCTGCACTGGACGACTTCAGAACATTACTCACAATGTCATCAAACAGGAGTCAGAATCCCCATGGACTGAAGCAGATTGGCCTTGACCAGATCTGGGACGACCTCAGAGCTGGAATCCAGCAAGTGTACACCAGACAGAGTATGGCGAAGTCCAGATACATGGAACTCTACACGTATCCTCCTGCTTGAACTGAGATAATTTGCTTTCGAATTTTGATACTTAGTGGTAGGATCTATGAATTATTAGAAATTTGACATCATGTTTTCTCTTCTCAGTTCATCCTTGAAATGTAGTCACAGAATTCATCTTTAGCTTTAAGTTTTTTGAATAGAGGTACTGTTTTTCGGTTTTTTGAACAGAGGTAATAAAATTGGCTAGTTAGTTGTCTAATGCAGTGCTGGTCAGGACAGTAGCCACTAGTCACATGTATCTGTTTACATTTAAAATAATTTAAAAATTCAGTTTCTTAGTCACAGTAGCCATAGTTTAAGGGCTTAATAGTCAGATAATAAAATATTTCTATTACTGTGGAAAGATCCGTTGGACAGCACTGGTCTAAAGCAGGGGATCATTTGTTTAAATGTTGTCCATTTGTTTATATATTGTCTACAGCTGCTTTCATGTTACTCGGAGGGAGTTGAGTAGTTCTGTCAGAAACAGTCTTGTCCAAAAGCCTAAAATATTTGCTATCTGGTCCTTTACATAAGAAGTTTGTTGACCTGATCTAACGGGATAGCACAGAGAACAAAAGTTTAACTGTTCTGGTCCTGTTTTACAAGTATGGTATTTAAAAAGTATCTCCCTCATTTGTCATGTGGCCTGCCATGTGTGCGAGGGACAGTGCCGCGTGCTGCAAAGGTCACGAGGGTGTAAAAGACGCGGCCCTGCTCTTCCATACCCAGTGATGTGCTGTTCACCTTTGTAGAGTTTCTTGGTTCCGTGCAAATATGAAATTGGAACTAGAGCTAAGCCAACTCAGTAGTGAGCAGGTTGCTGCAGATTCTAGGATTTCAAAGTTCAATGGAGATTTAAGTTTAAATCTTTAGTATGTATCTGTAATTATCAAACTAGGTTATGTGATATTGTAGTGTTCTCTCAAATATGTTAGCATCTTAAAATCCTTAAGAAGAATTTAAACATTGATTTAGATGGATATGAAGCTGTCTATTTCTAAATTAACTTACAATTTATTGTATGTATGTACACATATTCATATATGTACTCATATATACTTACATGTAGAACACTTTTCTAAAAAAATCAGCTTGATTGAGATAATTCACATACCATAAAATTCACCCTTTAGAAAGTCAAAAAAAAAAGAAAAAAAAAAAGAACCAACTTTCAATCTACCTAGTGACTGCTGACGTCACTCCGCAACCATTGGTCAACCCGGGGCCCCGCAGGAGACCTCTTAGAACCCTTGGGCGCGAGCGGTGTGTGCGCGGGCTCACTTGTGTTTAGCACTGCTCCTTGGTTACCGTTCGATCGGGAGGCTTTTGAGTGGTGCGGTCGTGGCAGAGAGGTTGGCTTCTACAGAATAGTACCGAGTAATCGCTGGTAGTAGGTTTACAAGTGGCTCAGAGTCGAGGGGGCAGGTGAGCGGGCTGGCCAGTTAAGCTGCTGTCTCCTGCCATGAAGACGGTTTTTGACTTTGGACCGTAGAAGTAAACGTCACTCTCTGGCACCTCCACCGGGCTGCAGGAGGCGAGCGCGGACGCGGTTTGTTCATGAAAGAGAATCGGGTTTCGGCTGAGCTGGCAGATCCGACTCAGACATCTGGGAAAGATCCATCACGCTGCCAAACAGGGTGATGTGGAAAGAGGACAGCTGATCTTTCCGTGTGGAGTAGGGGTCGGGAACCTCCACCAGGCTGCAGGAGGCGAGCGCGGGAGCGGTTTGGTTGAGAAATGGAATCGGATTACGGCTGAGCTACCAGATCCGACACAGACATCTGGGAAAGATCCATCAAGCTGCAAAAGGGGTCATGTTAAAAGTGGATAGCAGATCTTTCCGTGTGGAATAGGGTAAGTGGATGACAGAGTGGATGGAGAAGTAGGGGGCGGAGCCAGGCCCAAGCTTAGGAAAGAACCTATCGGTAGCCATGGCAAGATATAGCCCGTGAGAAACAACTGTCATTCCCCCTAGGGACCACTGACGGCAATCAGCAACCATTGGTCCACCCGGGGCCCCGCAGGACACCTCTTAGAACCCTTGGGCGCGAGCGGTGTGTGCGCGTGCTCACCTGTGTTTAGCACTGCTCCTTGGTTAGCGTTCGATCGGGAGGATTTTGAGTGGTGCTGTTGTGGCAGAGATGTTGTCTTCGAGAAAATAGTACTGAGTAATATTCGCTCATAGCGGCTTCACGAGTGGGTATGAGCCGAGGGGCCAGGTGAGGGGACGGGCCTCTGAAGCTGCTGTCTTCTCCCATGAAGAAGCTTTTTGACTTTTGACGGTAGATGAAAGAGTCACTCTCAGGCACCGCCACCAGGTTGCAGGAGGCGAGCTCGGACGAGGTTTATTTCAGACAGAGAATCGGCTTTGGCCTAGCTCCCAGATCCACTCAGACATCTGGGAAAGATCAATCACGCTGCCTAAAGGGGCCAGGTTGAAAGAGTACACCAGATCCTTTCGTGTGGAGTAGGGGACAGGGATGACAGAGCGGAACGAGAGGTAGGGGGCGGAGCTAGGCCCAATCTTAGAAAAGAACTGATCTGTAGCCACGTCAAGAAATAGCCCATTAGAACCAACTTTCGGCACTCAGCTCCAGGCGGGGCGGCCCCTGCGCTGAGGGACGCTGCCCGACCTTGGCGGGACGGGGGTTTCGCCAGGGCCTGGGCCCAGCGACCAGGCGGAGACGTCGCGCGAGCCTTGTAGTCTCCAGGGAAATGCGGGTTTGCCTGCAATGAGATTTCATTTTCTGCAGTTAAAGGACATCCTTTTCTGAGCTGCTGTGAATAAATTTGGGATGATACTGTATATTTTCATCTAATGGAGAATTAGCTGTATTTTGAATAAGGATTGCTGCACTGGACGACTTCAGAACATTACTCACAATGTCATCAAACAGGAGTCAGAATCCCCATGGACTGAAGCAGATTGGCCTTGACCAGATCTGGGACGACCTCAGAGCTGGAATCCAGCAAGTGTACACCAGACAGAGTATGGCGAAGTCCAGATACATGGAACTCTACACGTATCCTCCTGCTTGAACTGAGATAATTTGCTTTCGAATTTTGATACTTAGTGGTAGGATCTATGAATTATTAGAAATTTGACATCATGTTTTCTCTTCTCAGTTCATCCTTGAAATGTAGTCACAGAATTCATCTTTAGCTTTAAGTTTTTTGAATAGAGGTACTGTTTTTCGGTGTTTTGAACAGAGGTAATAAAATTGGCTAGTTAGTTGTCTAATGCAGTGCTGGTCAGGACAGTAGCCACTAGTCACATGTATCTGTTTACATTTAAAATAATTTAAAAATTCAGTTTCTTAGTCACAGTAGCCATAGTTTAAGGGCTTAATAGTCAGATAATAAAATATTTCTATTACTGTGGAAAGATCCGTTGGACAGCACTGGTCTAAAGCAGGGGATCATTTGTTTAAATGTTGTCCATTTGTTTATATATTGTCTACAGCTGCTTTCATGTTACTCGGAGGGAGTTGAGTAGTTCTGTCAGAAACAGTCTTGTCCAAAAGCCTAAAATATTTGCTATCTGGTCCTTTACATAAGAAGTTTGTTGACCTGATCTAACGGGATAGCACAGAGAACAAAAGTTTAACTGTTCTGGTCCTGTTTTACAAGTATGGTATTTAAAAAGTATCTCCCTCATTTGTCATGTGGCCTGCCATGTGTGCGAGGGACAGTGCCGCGTGCTGCAAAGGTCACTAGGGTGTAAAAGACGCGGCCCTGCTCTTCCATACCCAGTGATGTGCTGTTCACCTTTGTAGAGTTTCTTGGTTCCGTGCAAATATGAAATTGGAACTAGAGCTAAGCCAACTCAGTAGTGAGCAGGTTGCTGCAGATTCTAGGATTTCAAAGTTCAATGGAGATTTAAGTTTAAATCTTTAGTATGTATCTGTAATTATCAAACTAGGTTATGTGATATTGTAGTGTTCTCTCAAATATGTTAGCATCTTAAAATCCTTAAGAAGAATTTAAACATTGATTTAGATGGATATGAAGCTGTCTATTTCTAAATTAACTTACAATTTATTGTATGTATGTACACATATTCATATATGTACTCATATATACTTACATGTAGAACACTTTTCTAAAAAAATCAGCTTGATTGAGATAATTCACATACCATAAAATTCACCCTTTAGAAAGTCAAAAAAAAAAAAAAAAAAAAAAAGAACCAACTTTCAATCTACCTAGTGACTGCTGACGTCACTCCGCAACCATTGGTCAACCCGGGGCCCCGCAGGAGACCTCTTAGAACCCTTGGGCGCGAGCGGTGTGTGCGCGGGCTCACTTGTGTTTAGCACTGCTCCTTGGTTACCGTTCGATCGGGAGGCTTTTGAGTGGTGCGGTCGTGGCAGAGAGGTTGGCTTCTACAGAATAGTACCGAGTAATCGCTGGTAGTAGGTTTACAAGTGGCTCAGAGTCGAGGGGGCAGGTGAGCGGGCTGGCCAGTTAAGCTGCTGTCTCCTGCCATGAAGACGGTTTTTGACTTTGGACCGTAGAAGAAAACGTCACTCTCTGGCACCTCCACCGGGCTGCAGGAGGCGAGCGCGGACGCGGTTTGTTCATGAAAGAGAATCGGGTTTCGGCTGAGCTGGCAGATCCGACTCAGACATCTGGGAAAGATCCATCACGCTGCCAAACAGGGTGATGTGGAAAGAGGACAGCTGATCTTTCCGTGTGGAGTAGGGGTCGGGAACCTCCACCAGGCTGCAGGAGGTGAGCGCGGGAGTGGTTTGGTTGAGAAATGGAATCGGATTACGGCTGAGCTACCAGATCCGACACAGACATCTGGGAAAGATCCATCAAGCTGCAAAAGGGGTCATGTTAAAAGTGGATAGCAGATCTTTCCGTGTGGAATAGGGTAAGTGGATGACAGAGTGGATGGAGAAGTAGGGGGCGGAGCCAGGCCCAAGCTTAGGAAAGAACCTATCGGTAGCCATGGCAAGATATAGCCCGTGAGAAACAACTGTCATTCCCCCTAGGGACCACTGACGGCAATCAGCAACCATTGGTCCACCCGGGGCCCCGCAGGACACCTCTTAGAACCCTTGGGCGCGAGCGGTGTGTGCGCGTGCTCACCTGTGTTTAGCACTGCTCCTTGGTTAGCGTTCGATCGGGAGGATTTTGAGTGGTGCTGTTGTGGCAGAGATGTTGTCTTCGAGAAAATAGTACTGAGTAATATTCGCTCATAGCGGCTTCACGAGTGGGTATGAGCCGAGGGGCCAGGTGAGGGGACGGGCCTCTGAAGCTGCTGTCTTCTCCCATGAAGAAGCTTTTTGACTTTTGACGGTAGATGAAAGAGTCACTCTCAGGCACCGCCACCAGGTTGCAGGAGGCGAGCTCGGACGAGGTTTATTTCAGACAGAGAATCGGCTTTGGCCTAGCTCCCAGATCCACTCAGACATCTGGGAAAGATCAATCACGCTGCCTTAAGGGGCCATGTTGAAAGAGTACATCAGATCCTTTCGTGTGGAGTAGGGGACCGGGATGACAGAGCGGAACGAGAAGTAGGGGGCGGAGCTCGGCCCAATCTTAGAAAAGACCTGATCTGTGGCCACGTCAAGAAATAGCCCATTAGAACCATCTTTCAATATCCTTAGTGACTGCTGACGTCACTCAGCATCCATTGGTCAACCCGGGGCCCCGCATGAGAGGTCTTAGAACCGTTCGGCGCGAGCGGTGTGTGCGCGTTGTCACTTATGTTTATCACTGCTCGTTGGTTACCGTTCCATCGGGAGGCTTTTGAGTGGTGCTGTCGTGGCAGAGAGGTTGGCTTGGACAGAATAGTACCGAGTAATCGCTGGTATTAGGTTTAGAAGTGGATAAGAGCCGAGGGGATAGGTGAGCGGGCTGGCCAGTTAAGCTGCTGTCTTCTGCCATGAAGACGCTTTTTGACTTTGGACCGTAGAAGAAAAAGTCACTCTCTGGCACCTCCACCGGGCTTCAGGAGGCGAGCGCGGACGCGGTTTGTTCGTGAAAGAGAATCGGCTTTCGGCTGAGCTGGCAGATCCACTCAGACATCTGGAAAAGATCAATCACGCTGCCTAAAGGGGCCAGGTTGAAAGAGTACACCAGATCCTTTCGTGTGGAGTAGGGGACAGGGATGACAGAGCGGAACGAGAGGTAGGGGGCGGAGCTAGGCCCAATCTTAGAAAAGAACTGATCTGTAGCCACGTCAAGAAATAGCCCATTAGAACCAACTTTCGGCACTCAGCTCCAGGCGGGGCGGCCCCTGCGCTGAGGGACGCTGCCCGACCTTGGCGGGACGGGGGTTTCGCCAGGGCCTGGGCCCAGCGACCAGGCGGAGACGTCGCGCGAGCCTTGTAGTCTCCAGGGAAATGCGGGTTTGCCTGCAATGAGATTTCATTTTCTGCAGTTAAAGGACATCCTTTTCTGAGCTGCTGTGAATAAATTTGGGATGATACTGTATATTTTCATCTAATGGAGAATTAGCTGTATTTTGAATAAGGATTGCTGCACTGGACGACTTCAGAACATTACTCACAATGTCATCAAACAGGAGTCAGAATCCCCATGGACTGAAGCAGATTGGCCTTGACCAGATCTGGGACGACCTCAGAGCTGGAATCCAGCAAGTGTACACCAGACAGAGTATGGCGAAGTCCAGATACATGGAACTCTACACGTATCCTCCTGCTTGAACTGAGATAATTTGCTTTCGAATTTTGATACTTAGTGGTAGGATCTATGAATTATTAGAAATTTGACATCATGTTTTCTCTTCTCAGTTCATCCTTGAAATGTAGTCACAGAATTCATCTTTAGCTTTAAGTTTTTTGAATAGAGGTACTGTTTTTCGGTGTTTTGAACAGAGGTAATAAAATTGGCTAGTTAGTTGTCTAATGCAGTGCTGGTCAGGACAGTAGCCACTAGTCACATGTATCTGTTTACATTTAAAATAATTTAAAAATTCAGTTTCTTAGTCACAGTAGCCATAGTTTAAGGGCTTAATAGTCAGATAATAAAATATTTCTATTACTGTGGAAAGATCCGTTGGACAGCACTGGTCTAAAGCAGGGGATCATTTGTTTAAATGTTGTCCATTTGTTTATATATTGTCTACAGCTGCTTTCATGTTACTCGGAGGGAGTTGAGTAGTTCTGTCAGAAACAGTCTTGTCCAAAAGCCTAAAATATTTGCTATCTGGTCCTTTACATAAGAAGTTTGTTGACCTGATCTAACGGGATAGCACAGAGAACAAAAGTTTAACTGTTCTGGTCCTGTTTTACAAGTATGGTATTTAAAAAGTATCTCCCTCATTTGTCATGTGGCCTGCCATGTGTGCGAGGGACAGTGCCGCGTGCTGCAAAGGTCACGAGGGTGTAAAAGACGCGGCCCTGCTCTTCCATACCCAGTGATGTGCTGTTCACCTTTGTAGAGTTTCTTGGTTCCGTGCAAATATGAAATTGGAACTAGAGCTAAGCCAACTCAGTAGTGAGCAGGTTGCTGCAGATTCTAGGATTTCAAAGTTCAATGGAGATTTAAGTTTAAATCTTTAGTATGTATCTGTAATTATCAAACTAGGTTATGTGATATTGTAGTGTTCTCTCAAATATGTTAGCATCTTAAAATCCTTAAGAAGAATTTAAACATTGATTTAGATGGATATGAAGCTGTCTATTTCTAAATTAACTTACAATTTATTGTATGTATGTACACATATTCATATATGTACTCATATATACTTACATGTAGAACACTTTTCTAAAAAAATCAGCTTGATTGAGATAATTCACATACCATAAAATTCACCCTTTAGAAAGTCAAAAAAAAAAAAAAAAAAAAAAGAACCAACTTTCAATCTACCTAGTGACTGCTGACGTCACTCCGCAACCATTGGTCAACCCGGGGCCCCGCAGGAGACCTCTTAGAACCCTTGGGCGCGAGCGGTGTGTGCGCGGGCTCACTTGTGTTTAGCACTGCTCCTTGGTTACCGTTCGATCGGGAGGCTTTTGAGTGGTGCGGTCGTGGCAGAGAGGTTGGCTTCTACAGAATAGTACCGAGTAATCGCTGGTAGTAGGTTTACAAGTGGCTCAGAGTCGAGGGGGCAGGTGAGCGGGCTGGCCAGTTAAGCTGCTGTCTCCTGCCATGAAGACGGTTTTTGACTTTGGACCGTAGAAGAAAACGTCACTCTCTGGCACCTCCACCGGGCTGCAGGAGGCGAGCGCGGACGCGGTTTGTTCATGAAAGAGAATCGGGTTTCGGCTGAGCTGGCAGATCCGACTCAGACATCTGGGAAAGATCCATCACGCTGCCAAACAGGGTGATGTGGAAAGAGGACAGCTGATCTTTCCGTGTGGAGTAGGGGTCGGGAACCTCCACCAGGCTGCAGGAGGCGAGCGCGGGAGCGGTTTGGTTGAGAAATGGAATCGGATTACGGCTGAGCTACCAGATCCGACACAGACATCTGGGAAAGATCCATCAAGCTGCAAAAGGGGTCATGTTAAAAGTGGATAGCAGATCTTTCCGTGTGGAATAGGGTAAGTGGATGACAGAGTGGATGGAGAAGTAGGGGGCGGAGCCAGGCCCAAGCTTAGGAAAGAACCTATCGGTAGCCATGGCAAGATATAGCCCGTGAGAAACAACTGTCATTCCCCCTAGGGACCACTGACGGCAATCAGCAACCATTGGTCCACCCGGGGCCCCGCAGGACACCTCTTAGAACCCTTGGGCGCGAGCGGTGTGTGCGCGTGCTCACCTGTGTTTAGCACTGCTCCTTGGTTAGCGTTCGATCGGGAGGATTTTGAGTGGTGCTGTTGTGGCAGAGATGTTGTCTTCGAGAAAATAGTACTGAGTAATATTCGCTCATAGCGGCTTCACGAGTGGGTATGAGCCGAGGGGCCAGGTGAGGGGACGGGCCTCTGAAGCTGCTGTCTTCTCCCATGAAGAAGCTTTTTGACTTTTGACGGTAGATGAAAGAGTCACTCTCAGGCACCGCCACCAGGTTGCAGGAGGCGAGCTCGGACGAGGTTTATTTCAGACAGAGAATCGGCTTTGGCCTAGCTCCCAGATCCACTCAGACATCTGGGAAAGATCAATCACGCTGCCTAAAGGGGCCAGGTTGAAAGAGTACACCAGATCCTTTCGTGTGGAGTAGGGGACAGGGATGACAGAGCGGAACGAGAGGTAGGGGGCGGAGCTAGGCCCAATCTTAGAAAAGAACTGATCTGTAGCCACGTCAAGAAATAGCCCATTAGAACCAACTTTCGGCACTCAGCTCCAGGCGGGGCGGCCCCTGCGCTGAGGGACGCTGCCCGACCTTGGCGGGACGGGGGTTTCGCCAGGGCCTGGGCCCAGCGACCAGGCGGAGACGTCGCCCGAGCCTTGTAGTCTCCAGGGAAATGCGGGTTTGCCTGCAATGAGATTTCATTTTCTGCAGTTAAAGGACATCCTTTTCTGAGCTGCTGTGAATAAATTTGGGATGATACTGTATATTTTCATCTAATGGAGAATTAGCTGTATTTTGAATAAGGATTGCTGCACTGGACGACTTCAGAACATTACTCACAATGTCATCAAACAGGAGTCAGAATCCCCATGGACTGAAGCAGATTGGCCTTGACCAGATCTGGGACGACCTCAGAGCTGGAATCCAGCAAGTGTACACCAGACAGAGTATGGCGAAGTCCAGATACATGGAACTCTACACGTATCCTCCTGCTTGAACTGAGATAATTTGCTTTCGAATTTTGATACTTAGTGGTAGGATCTATGAATTATTAGAAATTTGACATCATGTTTTCTCTTCTCAGTTCATCCTTGAAATGTAGTCACAGAATTCATCTTTAGCTTTAAGTTTTTTGAATAGAGGTACTGTTTTTCGGTGTTTTGAACAGAGGTAATAAAATTGGCTAGTTAGTTGTCTAATGCAGTGCTGGTCAGGACAGTAGCCACTAGTCACATGTATCTGTTTACATTTAAAATAATTTAAAAATTCAGTTTCTTAGTCACAGTAGCCATAGTTTAAGGGCTTAATAGTCAGATAATAAAATATTTCTATTACTGTGGAAAGATCCGTTGGACAGCACTGGTCTAAAGCAGGGGATCATTTGTTTAAATGTTGTCCATTTGTTTATATATTGTCTACAGCTGCTTTCATGTTACTCGGAGGGAGTTGAGTAGTTCTGTCAGAAACAGTCTTGTCCAAAAGCCTAAAATATTTGCTATCTGGTCCTTTACATAAGAAGTTTGTTGACCTGATCTAACGGGATAGCACAGAGAACAAAAGTTTAACTGTTCTGGTCCTGTTTTACAAGTATGGTATTTAAAAAGTATCTCCCTCATTTGTCATGTGGCCTGCCATGTGTGCGAGGGACAGTGCCGCGTGCTGCAAAGGTCACGAGGGTGTAAAAGACGCGGCCCTGCTCTTCCATACCCAGTGATGTGCTGTTCACCTTTGTAGAGTTTCTTGGTTCCGTGCAAATATGAAATTGGAACTAGAGCTAAGCCAACTCAGTAGTGAGCAGGTTGCTGCAGATTCTAGGATTTCAAAGTTCAATGGAGATTTAAGTTTAAATCTTTAGTATGTATCTGTAATTATCAAACTAGGTTATGTGATATTGTAGTGTTCTCTCAAATATGTTAGCATCTTAAAATCCTTAAGAAGAATTTAAACATTGATTTAGATGGATATGAAGCTGTCTATTTCTAAATTAACTTACAATTTATTGTATGTATGTACACATATTCATATATGTACTCATATATACTTACATGTAGAACACTTTTCTAAAAAAATCAGCTTGATTGAGATAATTCACATACCATAAAATTCACCCTTTAGAAAGTCAAAAAAAAAAAAAAAAAAAAAAGAACCAACTTTCAATCTACCTAGTGACTGCTGACGTCACTCCGCAACCATTGGTCAACCCGGGGCCCCGCAGGAGACCTCTTAGAACCCTTGGGCGCGAGCGGTGTGTGCGCGGGCTCACTTGTGTTTAGCACTGCTCCTTGGTTACCGTTCGATCGGGAGGCTTTTGAGTGGTGCGGTCGTGGCAGAGAGGTTGGCTTCTACAGAATAGTACCGAGTAATCGCTGGTAGTAGGTTTACAAGTGGCTCAGAGTCGAGGGGGCAGGTGAGCGGGCTGGCCAGTTAAGCTGCTGTCTCCTGCCATGAAGACGGTTTTTGACTTTGGACCGTAGAAGAAAACGTCACTCTCTGGCACCTCCACCGGGCTGCAGGAGGCGAGCGCGGACGCGGTTTGTTCATGAAAGAGAATCGGGTTTCGGCTGAGCTGGCAGATCCGACTCAGACATCTGGGAAAGATCCATCACGCTGCCAAACAGGGTGATGTGGAAAGAGGACAGCTGATCTTTCCGTGTGGAGTAGGGGTCGGGAACCTCCACCAGGCTGCAGGAGGTGAGCGCGGGAGTGGTTTGGTTGAGAAATGGAATCGGATTACGGCTGAGCTACCAGATCCGACACAGACATCTGGGAAAGATCCATCAAGCTGCAAAAGGGGTCATGTTAAAAGTGGATAGCAGATCTTTCCGTGTGGAATAGGGTAAGTGGATGACAGAGTGGATGGAGAAGTAGGGGGCGGAGCCAGGCCCAAGCTTAGGAAAGAACCTATCGGTAGCCATGGCAAGATATAGCCCGTGAGAAACAACTGTCATTCCCCCTAGGGACCACTGACGGCAATCAGCAACCATTGGTCCACCCGGGGCCCCGCAGGACACCTCTTAGAACCCTTGGGCGCGAGCGGTGTGTGCGCGTGCTCACCTGTGTTTAGCACTGCTCCTTGGTTAGCGTTCGATCGGGAGGATTTTGAGTGGTGCTGTTGTGGCAGAGATGTTGTCTTCGAGAAAATAGTACTGAGTAATATTCGCTCATAGCGGCTTCACGAGTGGGTATGAGCCGAGGGGCCAGGTGAGGGGACGGGCCTCTGAAGCTGCTGTCTTCTCCCATGAAGAAGCTTTTTGACTTTTGACGGTAGATGAAAGAGTCACTCTCAGGCACCGCCACCAGGTTGCAGGAGGCGAGCTCGGACGAGGTTTATTTCAGACAGAGAATCGGCTTTGGCCTAGCTCCCAGATCCACTCAGACATCTGGGAAAGATCAATCACGCTGCCTTAAGGGGCCATGTTGAAAGAGTACATCAGATCCTTTCGTGTGGAGTAGGGGACCGGGATGACAGAGCGGAACGAGAAGTAGGGGGCGGAGCTCGGCCCAATCTTAGAAAAGACCTGATCTGTGGCCACGTCAAGAAATAGCCCATTAGAACCATCTTTCAATATCCTTAGTGACTGCTGACGTCACTCAGCATCCATTGGTCAACCCGGGGCCCCGCATGAGAGGTCTTAGAACCGTTCGGCGCGAGCGGTGTGTGCGCGTTGTCACTTATGTTTATCACTGCTCGTTGGTTACCGTTCCATCGGGAGGCTTTTGAGTGGTGCTGTCGTGGCAGAGAGGTTGGCTTGGACAGAATAGTACCGAGTAATCGCTGGTATTAGGTTTAGAAGTGGATAAGAGCCGAGGGGATAGGTGAGCGGGCTGGCCAGTTAAGCTGCTGTCTTCTGCCATGAAGACGCTTTTTGACTTTGGACCGTAGAAGAAAAAGTCACTCTCTGGCACCTCCACCGGGCTTCAGGAGGCGAGCGCGGACGCGGTTTGTTCGTGAAAGAGAATCGGCTTTCGGCTGAGCTGGCAGATCCACTCAGACATCTGGAAAAGATCAATCACGCTGCCTAAAGGGGCCAGGTTGAAAGAGTACACCAGATCCTTTCGTGTGGAGTAGGGGACAGGGATGACAGAGCGGAACGAGAGGTAGGGGGCGGAGCTAGGCCCAATCTTAGAAAAGAACTGATCTGTAGCCACGTCAAGAAATAGCCCATTAGAACCAACTTTCGGCACTCAGCTCCAGGCGGGGCGGCCCCTGCGCTGAGGGACGCTGCCCGACCTTGGCGGGACGGGGGTTTCGCCAGGGCCTGGGCCCAGCGACCAGGCGGAGACGTCGCGCGAGCCTTGTAGTCTCCAGGGAAATGCGGGTTTGCCTGCAATGAGATTTCATTTTCTGCAGTTAAAGGACATCCTTTTCTGAGCTGCTGTGAATAAATTTGGGATGATACTGTATATTTTCATCTAATGGAGAATTAGCTGTATTTTGAATAAGGATTGCTGCACTGGACGACTTCAGAACATTACTCACAATGTCATCAAACAGGAGTCAGAATCCCCATGGACTGAAGCAGATTGGCCTTGACCAGATCTGGGACGACCTCAGAGCTGGAATCCAGCAAGTGTACACCAGACAGAGTATGGCGAAGTCCAGATACATGGAACTCTACACGTATCCTCCTGCTTGAACTGAGATAATTTGCTTTCGAATTTTGATACTTAGTGGTAGGATCTATGAATTATTAGAAATTTGACATCATGTTTTCTCTTCTCAGTTCATCCTTGAAATGTAGTCACAGAATTCATCTTTAGCTTTAAGTTTTTTGAATAGAGGTACTGTTTTTCGGTGTTTTGAACAGAGGTAATAAAATTGGCTAGTTAGTTGTCTAATGCAGTGCTGGTCAGGACAGTAGCCACTAGTCACATGTATCTGTTTACATTTAAAATAATTTAAAAATTCAGTTTCTTAGTCACAGTAGCCATAGTTTAAGGGCTTAATAGTCAGATAATAAAATATTTCTATTACTGTGGAAAGATCCGTTGGACAGCACTGGTCTAAAGCAGGGGATCATTTGTTTAAATGTTGTCCATTTGTTTATATATTGTCTACAGCTGCTTTCATGTTACTCGGAGGGAGTTGAGTAGTTCTGTCAGAAACAGTCTTGTCCAAAAGCCTAAAATATTTGCTATCTGGTCCTTTACATAAGAAGTTTGTTGACCTGATCTAACGGGATAGCACAGAGAACAAAAGTTTAACTGTTCTGGTCCTGTTTTACAAGTATGGTATTTAAAAAGTATCTCCCTCATTTGTCATGTGGCCTGCCATGTGTGCGAGGGACAGTGCCGCGTGCTGCAAAGGTCACGAGGGTGTAAAAGACGCGGCCCTGCTCTTCCATACCCAGTGATGTGCTGTTCACCTTTGTAGAGTTTCTTGGTTCCGTGCAAATATGAAATTGGAACTAGAGCTAAGCCAACTCAGTAGTGAGCAGGTTGCTGCAGATTCTAGGATTTCAAAGTTCAATGGAGATTTAAGTTTAAATCTTTAGTATGTATCTGTAATTATCAAACTAGGTTATGTGATATTGTAGTGTTCTCTCAAATATGTTAGCATCTTAAAATCCTTAAGAAGAATTTAAACATTGATTTAGATGGATATGAAGCTGTCTATTTCTAAATTAACTTACAATTTATTGTATGTATGTACACATATTCATATATGTACTCATATATACTTACATGTAGAACACTTTTCTAAAAAAATCAGCTTGATTGAGATAATTCACATACCATAAAATTCACCCTTTAGAAAGTCAAAAAAAAAAAAAAAAAAAAAAGAACCAACTTTCAATCTACCTAGTGACTGCTGACGTCACTCCGCAACCATTGGTCAACCCGGGGCCCCGCAGGAGACCTCTTAGAACCCTTGGGCGCGAGCGGTGTGTGCGCGGGCTCACTTGTGTTTAGCACTGCTCCTTGGTTACCGTTCGATCGGGAGGCTTTTGAGTGGTGCGGTCGTGGCAGAGAGGTTGGCTTCTACAGAATAGTACCGAGTAATCGCTGGTAGTAGGTTTACAAGTGGCTCAGAGTCGAGGGGGCAGGTGAGCGGGCTGGCCAGTTAAGCTGCTGTCTCCTGCCATGAAGACGGTTTTTGACTTTGGACCGTAGAAGAAAACGTCACTCTCTGGCACCTCCACCGGGCTGCAGGAGGCGAGCGCGGACGCGGTTTGTTCATGAAAGAGAATCGGGTTTCGGCTGAGCTGGCAGATCCGACTCAGACATCTGGGAAAGATCCATCACGCTGCCAAACAGGGTGATGTGGAAAGAGGACAGCTGATCTTTCCGTGTGGAGTAGGGGTCGGGAACCTCCACCAGGCTGCAGGAGGCGAGCGCGGGAGCGGTTTGGTTGAGAAATGGAATCGGATTACGGCTGAGCTACCAGATCCGACACAGACATCTGGGAAAGATCCATCAAGCTGCAAAAGGGGTCATGTTAAAAGTGGATAGCAGATCTTTCCGTGTGGAATAGGGTAAGTGGATGACAGAGTGGATGGAGAAGTAGGGGGCGGAGCCAGGCCCAAGCTTAGGAAAGAACCTATCGGTAGCCATGGCAAGATATAGCCCGTGAGAAACAACTGTCATTCCCCCTAGGGACCACTGACGGCAATCAGCAACCATTGGTCCACCCGGGGCCCCGCAGGACACCTCTTAGAACCCTTGGGCGCGAGCGGTGTGTGCGCGTGCTCACCTGTGTTTAGCACTGCTCCTTGGTTAGCGTTCGATCGGGAGGATTTTGAGTGGTGCTGTTGTGGCAGAGATGTTGTCTTCGAGAAAATAGTACTGAGTAATATTCGCTCATAGCGGCTTCACGAGTGGGTATGAGCCGAGGGGCCAGGTGAGGGGACGGGCCTCTGAAGCTGCTGTCTTCTCCCATGAAGAAGCTTTTTGACTTTTGACGGTAGATGAAAGAGTCACTCTCAGGCACCGCCACCAGGTTGCAGGAGGCGAGCTCGGACGAGGTTTATTTCAGACAGAGAATCGGCTTTGGCCTAGCTCCCAGATCCACTCAGACATCTGGGAAAGATCAATCACGCTGCCTAAAGGGGCCAGGTTGAAAGAGTACACCAGATCCTTTCGTGTGGAGTAGGGGACAGGGATGACAGAGCGGAACGAGAGGTAGGGGGCGGAGCTAGGCCCAATCTTAGAAAAGAACTGATCTGTAGCCACGTCAAGAAATAGCCCATTAGAACCAACTTTCGGCACTCAGCTCCAGGCGGGGCGGCCCCTGCGCTGAGGGACGCTGCCCGACCTTGGCGGGACGGGGGTTTCGCCAGGGCCTGGGCCCAGCGACCAGGCGGAGACGTCGCCCGAGCCTTGTAGTCTCCAGGGAAATGCGGGTTTGCCTGCAATGAGATTTCATTTTCTGCAGTTAAAGGACATCCTTTTCTGAGCTGCTGTGAATAAATTTGGGATGATACTGTATATTTTCATCTAATGGAGAATTAGCTGTATTTTGAATAAGGATTGCTGCACTGGACGACTTCAGAACATTACTCACAATGTCATCAAACAGGAGTCAGAATCCCCATGGACTGAAGCAGATTGGCCTTGACCAGATCTGGGACGACCTCAGAGCTGGAATCCAGCAAGTGTACACCAGACAGAGTATGGCGAAGTCCAGATACATGGAACTCTACACGTATCCTCCTGCTTGAACTGAGATAATTTGCTTTCGAATTTTGATACTTAGTGGTAGGATCTATGAATTATTAGAAATTTGACATCATGTTTTCTCTTCTCAGTTCATCCTTGAAATGTAGTCACAGAATTCATCTTTAGCTTTAAGTTTTTTGAATAGAGGTACTGTTTTTCGGTGTTTTGAACAGAGGTAATAAAATTGGCTAGTTAGTTGTCTAATGCAGTGCTGGTCAGGACAGTAGCCACTAGTCACATGTATCTGTTTACATTTAAAATAATTTAAAAATTCAGTTTCTTAGTCACAGTAGCCATAGTTTAAGGGCTTAATAGTCAGATAATAAAATATTTCTATTACTGTGGAAAGATCCGTTGGACAGCACTGGTCTAAAGCAGGGGATCATTTGTTTAAATGTTGTCCATTTGTTTATATATTGTCTACAGCTGCTTTCATGTTACTCGGAGGGAGTTGAGTAGTTCTGTCAGAAACAGTCTTGTCCAAAAGCCTAAAATATTTGCTATCTGGTCCTTTACATAAGAAGTTTGTTGACCTGATCTAACGGGATAGCACAGAGAACAAAAGTTTAACTGTTCTGGTCCTGTTTTACAAGTATGGTATTTAAAAAGTATCTCCCTCATTTGTCATGTGGCCTGCCATGTGTGCGAGGGACAGTGCCGCGTGCTGCAAAGGTCACGAGGGTGTAAAAGACGCGGCCCTGCTCTTCCATACCCAGTGATGTGCTGTTCACCTTTGTAGAGTTTCTTGGTTCCGTGCAAATATGAAATTGGAACTAGAGCTAAGCCAACTCAGTAGTGAGCAGGTTGCTGCAGATTCTAGGATTTCAAAGTTCAATGGAGATTTAAGTTTAAATCTTTAGTATGTATCTGTAATTATCAAACTAGGTTATGTGATATTGTAGTGTTCTCTCAAATATGTTAGCATCTTAAAATCCTTAAGAAGAATTTAAACATTGATTTAGATGGATATGAAGCTGTCTATTTCTAAATTAACTTACAATTTATTGTATGTATGTACACATATTCATATATGTACTCATATATACTTACATGTAGAACACTTTTCTAAAAAAATCAGCTTGATTGAGATAATTCACATACCATAAAATTCACCCTTTAGAAAGTCAAAAAAAAAAGAAAAAAAAAAAGAACCAACTTTCAATCTACCTAGTGACTGCTGACGTCACTCCGCAACCATTGGTCAACCCGGGGCCCCGCAGGAGACCTCTTAGAACCCTTGGGCGCGAGCGGTGTGTGCGCGGGCTCACTTGTGTTTAGCACTGCTCCTTGGTTACCGTTCGATCGGGAGGCTTTTGAGTGGTGCGGTCGTGGCAGAGAGGTTGGCTTCTACAGAATAGTACCGAGTAATCGCTGGTAGTAGGTTTACAAGTGGCTCAGAGTCGAGGGGGCAGGTGAGCGGGCTGGCCAGTTAAGCTGCTGTCTCCTGCCATGAAGACGGTTTTTGACTTTGGACCGTAGAAGAAAACGTCACTCTCTGGCACCTCCACCGGGCTGCAGGAGGCGAGCGCGGACGCGGTTTGTTCATGAAAGAGAATCGGGTTTCGGCTGAGCTGGCAGATCCGACTCAGACATCTGGGAAAGATCCATCACGCTGCCAAACAGGGTGATGTGGAAAGAGGACAGCTGATCTTTCCGTGTGGAGTAGGGGTCGGGAACCTCCACCAGGCTGCAGGAGGCGAGCGCGGGAGCGGTTTGGTTGAGAAATGGAATCGGATTACGGCTGAGCTACCAGATCCGACACAGACATCTGGGAAAGATCCATCAAGCTGCAAAAGGGGTCATGTTAAAAGTGGATAGCAGATCTTTCCGTGTGGAATAGGGTAAGTGGATGACAGAGTGGATGGAGAAGTAGGGGGCGGAGCCAGGCCCAAGCTTAGGAAAGAACCTATCGGTAGCCATGGCAAGATATAGCCCGTGAGAAACAACTGTCATTCCCCCTAGGGACCACTGACGGCAATCAGCAACCATTGGTCCACCCGGGGCCCCGCAGGACACCTCTTAGAACCCTTGGGCGCGAGCGGTGTGTGCGCGTGCTCACCTGTGTTTAGCACTGCTCCTTGGTTAGCGTTCGATCGGGAGGATTTTGAGTGGTGCTGTTGTGGCAGAGATGTTGTCTTCGAGAAAATAGTACTGAGTAATATTCGCTCATAGCGGCTTCACGAGTGGGTATGAGCCGAGGGGCCAGGTGAGGGGACGGGCCTCTGAAGCTGCTGTCTTCTCCCATGAAGAAGCTTTTTGACTTTTGACGGTAGATGAAAGAGTCACTCTCAGGCACCGCCACCAGGTTGCAGGAGGCGAGCTCGGACGAGGTTTATTTCAGACAGAGAATCGGCTTTGGCCTAGCTCCCAGATCCACTCAGACATCTGGGAAAGATCAATCACGCTGCCTAAAGGGGCCAGGTTGAAAGAGTACACCAGATCCTTTCGTGTGGAGTAGGGGACAGGGATGACAGAGCGGAACGAGAGGTAGGGGGCGGAGCTAGGCCCAATCTTAGAAAAGAACTGATCTGTAGCCACGTCAAGAAATAGCCCATTAGAACCAACTTTCGGCACTCAGCTCCAGGCGGGGCGGCCCCTGCGCTGAGGGACGCTGCCCGACCTTGGCGGGACGGGGGTTTCGCCAGGGCCTGGGCCCAGCGACCAGGCGGAGACGTCGCCCGAGCCTTGTAGTCTCCAGGGAAATGCGGGTTTGCCTGCAATGAGATTTCATTTTCTGCAGTTAAAGGACATCCTTTTCTGAGCTGCTGTGAATAAATTTGGGATGATACTGTATATTTTCATCTAATGGAGAATTAGCTGTATTTTGAATAAGGATTGCTGCACTGGACGACTTCAGAACATTACTCACAATGTCATCAAACAGGAGTCAGAATCCCCATGGACTGAAGCAGATTGGCCTTGACCAGATCTGGGACGACCTCAGAGCTGGAATCCAGCAAGTGTACACCAGACAGAGTATGGCGAAGTCCAGATACATGGAACTCTACACGTATCCTCCTGCTTGAACTGAGATAATTTGCTTTCGAATTTTGATACTTAGTGGTAGGATCTATGAATTATTAGAAATTTGACATCATGTTTTCTCTTCTCAGTTCATCCTTGAAATGTAGTCACAGAATTCATCTTTAGCTTTAAGTTTTTTGAATAGAGGTACTGTTTTTCGGTTTTTTGAACAGAGGTAATAAAATTGGCTAGTTAGTTGTCTAATGCAGTGCTGGTCAGGACAGTAGCCACTAGTCACATGTATCTGTTTACATTTAAAATAATTTAAAAATTCAGTTTCTTAGTCACAGTAGCCATAGTTTAAGGGCTTAATAGTCAGATAATAAAATATTTCTATTACTGTGGAAAGATCCGTTGGACAGCACTGGTCTAAAGCAGGGGATCATTTGTTTAAATGTTGTCCATTTGTTTATATATTGTCTACAGCTGCTTTCATGTTACTCGGAGGGAGTTGAGTAGTTCTGTCAGAAACAGTCTTGTCCAAAAGCCTAAAATATTTGCTATCTGGTCCTTTACATAAGAAGTTTGTTGACCTGATCTAACGGGATAGCACAGAGAACAAAAGTTTAACTGTTCTGGTCCTGTTTTACAAGTATGGTATTTAAAAAGTATCTCCCTCATTTGTCATGTGGCCTGCCATGTGTGCGAGGGACAGTGCCGCGTGCTGCAAAGGTCACGAGGGTGTAAAAGACGCGGCCCTGCTCTTCCATACCCAGTGATGTGCTGTTCACCTTTGTAGAGTTTCTTGGTTCCGTGCAAATATGAAATTGGAACTAGAGCTAAGCCAACTCAGTAGTGAGCAGGTTGCTGCAGATTCTAGGATTTCAAAGTTCAATGGAGATTTAAGTTTAAATCTTTAGTATGTATCTGTAATTATCAAACTAGGTTATGTGATATTGTAGTGTTCTCTCAAATATGTTAGCATCTTAAAATCCTTAAGAAGAATTTAAACATTGATTTAGATGGATATGAAGCTGTCTATTTCTAAATTAACTTACAATTTATTGTATGTATGTACACATATTCATATATGTACTCATATATACTTACATGTAGAACACTTTTCTAAAAAAATCAGCTTGATTGAGATAATTCACATACCATAAAATTCACCCTTTAGAAAGTCAAAAAAAAAAAAAAAAAAAAAGAACCAACTTTCAATCTACCTAGTGACTGCTGACGTCACTCCGCAACCATTGGTCAACCCGGGGCCCCGCAGGAGACCTCTTAGAACCCTTGGGCGCGAGCGGTGTGTGCGCGGGCTCACTTGTGTTTAGCACTGCTCCTTGGTTACCGTTCGATCGGGAGGCTTTTGAGTGGTGCGGTCGTGGCAGAGAGGTTGGCTTCTACAGAATAGTACCGAGTAATCGCTGGTAGTAGGGTTTACAAGTGGCTCAGAGTCGAGGGGGCAGGTGAGCGGGCTGGCCAGTTAAGCTGCTGTCTCCTGCCATGAAGACGGTTTTTGACTTTGGACCGTAGAAGAAAACGTCACTCTCTGGCACCTCCACCGGGCTGCAGGAGGCGAGCGCGGACGCGGTTTGTTCATGAAAGAGAATCGGGTTTCGGCTGAGCTGGCAGATCCGACTCAGACATCTGGGAAAGATCCATCACGCTGCCAAACAGGGTGATGTGGAAAGAGGACAGCTGATCTTTCCGTGTGGAGTAGGGGTCGGGAACCTCCACCAGGCTGCAGGAGGCGAGCGCGGGAGCGGTTTGGTTGAGAAATGGAATCGGATTACGGCTGAGCTACCAGATCCGACACAGACATCTGGGAAAGATCCATCAAGCTGCAAAAGGGGTCATGTTAAAAGTGGATAGCAGATCTTTCCGTGTGGAATAGGGTAAGTGGATGACAGAGTGGATGGAGAAGTAGGGGGCGGAGCCAGGCCCAAGCTTAGGAAAGAACCTATCGGTAGCCATGGCAAGATATAGCCCGTGAGAAACAACTGTCATTCCCCCTAGGGACCACTGACGGCAATCAGCAACCATTGGTCCACCCGGGGCCCCGCAGGACACCTCTTAGAACCCTTGGGCGCGAGCGGTGTGTGCGCGTGCTCACCTGTGTTTAGCACTGCTCCTTGGTTAGCGTTCGATCGGGAGGATTTTGAGTGGTGCTGTTGTGGCAGAGATGTTGTCTTCGAGAAAATAGTACTGAGTAATATTCGCTCATAGCGGCTTCACGAGTGGGTATGAGCCGAGGGGCCAGGTGAGGGGACGGGCCTCTGAAGCTGCTGTCTTCTCCCATGAAGAAGCTTTTTGACTTTTGACGGTAGATGAAAGAGTCACTCTCAGGCACCGCCACCAGGTTGCAGGAGGCGAGCTCGGACGAGGTTTATTTCAGACAGAGAATCGGCTTTGGCCTAGCTCCCAGATCCACTCAGACATCTGGGAAAGATCAATCACGCTGCCTAAAGGGGCCAGGTTGAAAGAGTACACCAGATCCTTTCGTGTGGAGTAGGGGACAGGGATGACAGAGCGGAACGAGAGGTAGGGGGCGGAGCTAGGCCCAATCTTAGAAAAGAACTGATCTGTAGCCACGTCAAGAAATAGCCCATTAGAACCAACTTTCGGCACTCAGCTCCAGGCGGGGCGGCCCCTGCGCTGAGGGACGCTGCCCGACCTTGGCGGGACGGGGGTTTCGCCAGGGCCTGGGCCCAGCGACCAGGCGGAGACGTCGCCCGAGCCTTGTAGTCTCCAGGGAAATGCGGGTTTGCCTGCAATGAGATTTCATTTTCTGCAGTTAAAGGACATCCTTTTCTGAGCTGCTGTGAATAAATTTGGGATGATACTGTATATTTTCATCTAATGGAGAATTAGCTGTATTTTGAATAAGGATTGCTGCACTGGACGACTTCAGAACATTACTCACAATGTCATCAAACAGGAGTCAGAATCCCCATGGACTGAAGCAGATTGGCCTTGACCAGATCTGGGACGACCTCAGAGCTGGAATCCAGCAAGTGTACACCAGACAGAGTATGGCGAAGTCCAGATACATGGAACTCTACACGTATCCTCCTGCTTGAACTGAGATAATTTGCTTTCGAATTTTGATACTTAGTGGTAGGATCTATGAATTATTAGAAATTTGACATCATGTTTTCTCTTCTCAGTTCATCCTTGAAATGTAGTCACAGAATTCATCTTTAGCTTTAAGTTTTTTGAATAGAGGTACTGTTTTTCGGTGTTTTGAACAGAGGTAATAAAATTGGCTAGTTAGTTGTCTAATGCAGTGCTGGTCAGGACAGTAGCCACTAGTCACATGTATCTGTTTACATTTAAAATAATTTAAAAATTCAGTTTCTTAGTCACAGTAGCCATAGTTTAAGGGCTTAATAGTCAGATAATAAAATATTTCTATTACTGTGGAAAGATCCGTTGGACAGCACTGGTCTAAAGCAGGGGATCATTTGTTTAAATGTTGTCCATTTGTTTATATATTGTCTACAGCTGCTTTCATGTTACTCGGAGGGAGTTGAGTAGTTCTGTCAGAAACAGTCTTGTCCAAAAGCCTAAAATATTTGCTATCTGGTCCTTTACATAAGAAGTTTGTTGACCTGATCTAACGGGATAGCACAGAGAACAAAAGTTTAACTGTTCTGGTCCTGTTTTACAAGTATGGTATTTAAAAAGTATCTCCCTCATTTGTCATGTGGCCTGCCATGTGTGCGAGGGACAGTGCCGCGTGCTGCAAAGGTCACGAGGGTGTAAAAGACGCGGCCCTGCTCTTCCATACCCAGTGATGTGCTGTTCACCTTTGTAGAGTTTCTTGGTTCCGTGCAAATATGAAATTGGAACTAGAGCTAAGCCAACTCAGTAGTGAGCAGGTTGCTGCAGATTCTAGGATTTCAAAGTTCAATGGAGATTTAAGTTTAAATCTTTAGTATGTATCTGTAATTATCAAACTAGGTTATGTGATATTGTAGTGTTCTCTCAAATATGTTAGCATCTTAAAATCCTTAAGAAGAATTTAAACATTGATTTAGATGGATATGAAGCTGTCTATTTCTAAATTAACTTACAATTTATTGTATGTATGTACACATATTCATATATGTACTCATATATACTTACATGTAGAACACTTTTCTAAAAAAATCAGCTTGATTGAGATAATTCACATACCATAAAATTCACCCTTTAGAAAGTCAAAAAAAAAAGAAAAAAAAAAAGAACCAACTTTCAATCTACCTAGTGACTGCTGACGTCACTCCGCAACCATTGGTCAACCCGGGGCCCCGCAGGAGACCTCTTAGAACCCTTGGGCGCGAGCGGTGTGTGCGCGGGCTCACTTGTGTTTAGCACTGCTCCTTGGTTACCGTTCGATCGGGAGGCTTTTGAGTGGTGCGGTCGTGGCAGAGAGGTTGGCTTCTACAGAATAGTACCGAGTAATCGCTGGTAGTAGGTTTACAAGTGGCTCAGAGTCGAGGGGGCAGGTGAGCGGGCTGGCCAGTTAAGCTGCTGTCTCCTGCCATGAAGACGGTTTTTGACTTTGGACCGTAGAAGAAAACGTCACTCTCTGGCACCTCCACCGGGCTGCAGGAGGCGAGCGCGGACGCGGTTTGTTCATGAAAGAGAATCGGGTTTCGGCTGAGCTGGCAGATCCGACTCAGACATCTGGGAAAGATCCATCACGCTGCCAAACAGGGTGATGTGGAAAGAGGACAGCTGATCTTTCCGTGTGGAGTAGGGGTCGGGAACCTCCACCAGGCTGCAGGAGGCGAGCGCGGGAGCGGTTTGGTTGAGAAATGGAATCGGATTACGGCTGAGCTACCAGATCCGACACAGACATCTGGGAAAGATCCATCAAGCTGCAAAAGGGGTCATGTTAAAAGTGGATAGCAGATCTTTCCGTGTGGAATAGGGTAAGTGGATGACAGAGTGGATGGAGAAGTAGGGGGCGGAGCCAGGCCCAAGCTTAGGAAAGAACCTATCGGTAGCCATGGCAAGATATAGCCCGTGAGAAACAACTGTCATTCCCCCTAGGGACCACTGACGGCAATCAGCAACCATTGGTCCACCCGGGGCCCCGCAGGACACCTCTTAGAACCCTTGGGCGCGAGCGGTGTGTGCGCGTGCTCACCTGTGTTTAGCACTGCTCCTTGGTTAGCGTTCGATCGGGAGGATTTTGAGTGGTGCTGTTGTGGCAGAGATGTTGTCTTCGAGAAAATAGTACTGAGTAATATTCGCTCATAGCGGCTTCACGAGTGGGTATGAGCCGAGGGGCCAGGTGAGGGGACGGGCCTCTGAAGCTGCTGTCTTCTCCCATGAAGAAGCTTTTTGACTTTTGACGGTAGATGAAAGAGTCACTCTCAGGCACCGCCACCAGGTTGCAGGAGGCGAGCTCGGACGAGGTTTATTTCAGACAGAGAATCGGCTTTGGCCTAGCTCCCAGATCCACTCAGACATCTGGGAAAGATCAATCACGCTGCCTAAAGGGGCCAGGTTGAAAGAGTACACCAGATCCTTTCGTGTGGAGTAGGGGACAGGGATGACAGAGCGGAACGAGAGGTAGGGGGCGGAGCTAGGCCCAATCTTAGAAAAGAACTGATCTGTAGCCACGTCAAGAAATAGCCCATTAGAACCAACTTTCGGCACTCAGCTCCAGGCGGGGCGGCCCCTGCGCTGAGGGACGCTGCCCGACCTTGGCGGGACGGGGGTTTCGCCAGGGCCTGGGCCCAGCGACCAGGCGGAGACGTCGCCCGAGCCTTGTAGTCTCCAGGGAAATGCGGGTTTGCCTGCAATGAGATTTCATTTTCTGCAGTTAAAGGACATCCTTTTCTGAGCTGCTGTGAATAAATTTGGGATGATACTGTATATTTTCATCTAATGGAGAATTAGCTGTATTTTGAATAAGGATTGCTGCACTGGACGACTTCAGAACATTACTCACAATGTCATCAAACAGGAGTCAGAATCCCCATGGACTGAAGCAGATTGGCCTTGACCAGATCTGGGACGACCTCAGAGCTGGAATCCAGCAAGTGTACACCAGACAGAGTATGGCGAAGTCCAGATACATGGAACTCTACACGTATCCTCCTGCTTGAACTGAGATAATTTGCTTTCGAATTTTGATACTTAGTGGTAGGATCTATGAATTATTAGAAATTTGACATCATGTTTTCTCTTCTCAGTTCATCCTTGAAATGTAGTCACAGAATTCATCTTTAGCTTTAAGTTTTTTGAATAGAGGTACTGTTTTTCGGTGTTTTGAACAGAGGTAATAAAATTGGCTAGTTAGTTGTCTAATGCAGTGCTGGTCAGGACAGTAGCCACTAGTCACATGTATCTGTTTACATTTAAAATAATTTAAAAATTCAGTTTCTTAGTCACAGTAGCCATAGTTTAAGGGCTTAATAGTCAGATAATAAAATATTTCTATTACTGTGGAAAGATCCGTTGGACAGCACTGGTCTAAAGCAGGGGATCATTTGTTTAAATGTTGTCCATTTGTTTATATATTGTCTACAGCTGCTTTCATGTTACTCGGAGGGAGTTGAGTAGTTCTGTCAGAAACAGTCTTGTCCAAAAGCCTAAAATATTTGCTATCTGGTCCTTTACATAAGAAGTTTGTTGACCTGATCTAACGGGATAGCACAGAGAACAAAAGTTTAACTGTTCTGGTCCTGTTTTACAAGTATGGTATTTAAAAAGTATCTCCCTCATTTGTCATGTGGCCTGCCATGTGTGCGAGGGACAGTGCCGCGTGCTGCAAAGGTCACGAGGGTGTAAAAGACGCGGCCCTGCTCTTCCATACCCAGTGATGTGCTGTTCACCTTTGTAGAGTTTCTTGGTTCCGTGCAAATATGAAATTGGAACTAGAGCTAAGCCAACTCAGTAGTGAGCAGGTTGCTGCAGATTCTAGGATTTCAAAGTTCAATGGAGATTTAAGTTTAAATCTTTAGTATGTATCTGTAATTATCAAACTAGGTTATGTGATATTGTAGTGTTCTCTCAAATATGTTAGCATCTTAAAATCCTTAAGAAGAATTTAAACATTGATTTAGATGGATATGAAGCTGTCTATTTCTAAATTAACTTACAATTTATTGTATGTATGTACACATATTCATATATGTACTCATATATACTTACATGTAGAACACTTTTCTAAAAAAATCAGCTTGATTGAGATAATTCACATACCATAAAATTCACCCTTTAGAAAGTCAAAAAAAAAAGAAAAAAAAAAAGAACCAACTTTCAATCTACCTAGTGACTGCTGACGTCACTCCGCAACCATTGGTCAACCCGGGGCCCCGCAGGAGACCTCTTAGAACCCTTGGGCGCGAGCGGTGTGTGCGCGGGCTCACTTGTGTTTAGCACTGCTCCTTGGTTACCGTTCGATCGGGAGGCTTTTGAGTGGTGCGGTCGTGGCAGAGAGGTTGGCTTCTACAGAATAGTACCGAGTAATCGCTGGTAGTAGGTTTACAAGTGGCTCAGAGTCGAGGGGGCAGGTGAGCGGGCTGGCCAGTTAAGCTGCTGTCTCCTGCCATGAAGACGGTTTTTGACTTTGGACCGTAGAAGAAAACGTCACTCTCTGGCACCTCCACCGGGCTGCAGGAGGCGAGCGCGGACGCGGTTTGTTCATGAAAGAGAATCGGGTTTCGGCTGAGCTGGCAGATCCGACTCAGACATCTGGGAAAGATCCATCACGCTGCCAAACAGGGTGATGTGGAAAGAGGACAGCTGATCTTTCCGTGTGGAGTAGGGGTCGGGAACCTCCACCAGGCTGCAGGAGGCGAGCGCGGGAGCGGTTTGGTTGAGAAATGGAATCGGATTACGGCTGAGCTACCAGATCCGACACAGACATCTGGGAAAGATCCATCAAGCTGCAAAAGGGGTCATGTTAAAAGTGGATAGCAGATCTTTCCGTGTGGAATAGGGTAAGTGGATGACAGAGTGGATGGAGAAGTAGGGGGCGGAGCCAGGCCCAAGCTTAGGAAAGAACCTATCGGTAGCCATGGCAAGATATAGCCCGTGAGAAACAACTGTCATTCCCCCTAGGGACCACTGACGGCAATCAGCAACCATTGGTCCACCCGGGGCCCCGCAGGACACCTCTTAGAACCCTTGGGCGCGAGCGGTGTGTGCGCGTGCTCACCTGTGTTTAGCACTGCTCCTTGGTTAGCGTTCGATCGGGAGGATTTTGAGTGGTGCTGTTGTGGCAGAGATGTTGTCTTCGAGAAAATAGTACTGAGTAATATTCGCTCATAGCGGCTTCACGAGTGGGTATGAGCCGAGGGGCCAGGTGAGGGGACGGGCCTCTGAAGCTGCTGTCTTCTCCCATGAAGAAGCTTTTTGACTTTTGACGGTAGATGAAAGAGTCACTCTCAGGCACCGCCACCAGGTTGCAGGAGGCGAGCTCGGACGAGGTTTATTTCAGACAGAGAATCGGCTTTGGCCTAGCTCCCAGATCCACTCAGACATCTGGGAAAGATCAATCACGCTGCCTAAAGGGGCCAGGTTGAAAGAGTACACCAGATCCTTTCGTGTGGAGTAGGGGACAGGGATGACAGAGCGGAACGAGAGGTAGGGGGCGGAGCTAGGCCCAATCTTAGAAAAGAACTGATCTGTAGCCACGTCAAGAAATAGCCCATTAGAACCAACTTTCGGCACTCAGCTCCAGGCGGGGCGGCCCCTGCGCTGAGGGACGCTGCCCGACCTTGGCGGGACGGGGGTTTCGCCAGGGCCTGGGCCCAGCGACCAGGCGGAGACGTCGCCCGAGCCTTGTAGTCTCCAGGGAAATGCGGGTTTGCCTGCAATGAGATTTCATTTTCTGCAGTTAAAGGACATCCTTTTCTGAGCTGCTGTGAATAAATTTGGGATGATACTGTATATTTTCATCTAATGGAGAATTAGCTGTATTTTGAATAAGGATTGCTGCACTGGACGACTTCAGAACATTACTCACAATGTCATCAAACAGGAGTCAGAATCCCCATGGACTGAAGCAGATTGGCCTTGACCAGATCTGGGACGACCTCAGAGCTGGAATCCAGCAAGTGTACACCAGACAGAGTATGGCGAAGTCCAGATACATGGAACTCTACACGTATCCTCCTGCTTGAACTGAGATAATTTGCTTTCGAATTTTGATACTTAGTGGTAGGATCTATGAATTATTAGAAATTTGACATCATGTTTTCTCTTCTCAGTTCATCCTTGAAATGTAGTCACAGAATTCATCTTTAGCTTTAAGTTTTTTGAATAGAGGTACTGTTTTTCGGTGTTTTGAACAGAGGTAATAAAATTGGCTAGTTAGTTGTCTAATGCAGTGCTGGTCAGGACAGTAGCCACTAGTCACATGTATCTGTTTACATTTAAAATAATTTAAAAATTCAGTTTCTTAGTCACAGTAGCCATAGTTTAAGGGCTTAATAGTCAGATAATAAAATATTTCTATTACTGTGGAAAGATCCGTTGGACAGCACTGGTCTAAAGCAGGGGATCATTTGTTTAAATGTTGTCCATTTGTTTATATATTGTCTACAGCTGCTTTCATGTTACTCGGAGGGAGTTGAGTAGTTCTGTCAGAAACAGTCTTGTCCAAAAGCCTAAAATATTTGCTATCTGGTCCTTTACATAAGAAGTTTGTTGACCTGATCTAACGGGATAGCACAGAGAACAAAAGTTTAACTGTTCTGGTCCTGTTTTACAAGTATGGTATTTAAAAAGTATCTCCCTCATTTGTCATGTGGCCTGCCATGTGTGCGAGGGACAGTGCCGCGTGCTGCAAAGGTCACGAGGGTGTAAAAGACGCGGCCCTGCTCTTCCATACCCAGTGATGTGCTGTTCACCTTTGTAGAGTTTCTTGGTTCCGTGCAAATATGAAATTGGAACTAGAGCTAAGCCAACTCAGTAGTGAGCAGGTTGCTGCAGATTCTAGGATTTCAAAGTTCAATGGAGATTTAAGTTTAAATCTTTAGTATGTATCTGTAATTATCAAACTAGGTTATGTGATATTGTAGTGTTCTCTCAAATATGTTAGCATCTTAAAATCCTTAAGAAGAATTTAAACATTGATTTAGATGGATATGAAGCTGTCTATTTCTAAATTAACTTACAATTTATTGTATGTATGTACACATATTCATATATGTACTCATATATACTTACATGTAGAACACTTTTCTAAAAAAATCAGCTTGATTGAGATAATTCACATACCATAAAATTCACCCTTTAGAAAGTCAAAAAAAAAAGAAAAAAAAAAAGAACCAACTTTCAATCTACCTAGTGACTGCTGACGTCACTCCGCAACCATTGGTCAACCCGGGGCCCCGCAGGAGACCTCTTAGAACCCTTGGGCGCGAGCGGTGTGTGCGCGGGCTCACTTGTGTTTAGCACTGCTCCTTGGTTACCGTTCGATCGGGAGGCTTTTGAGTGGTGCGGTCGTGGCAGAGAGGTTGGCTTCTACAGAATAGTACCGAGTAATCGCTGGTAGTAGGTTTACAAGTGGCTCAGAGTCGAGGGGGCAGGTGAGCGGGCTGGCCAGTTAAGCTGCTGTCTCCTGCCATGAAGACGGTTTTTGACTTTGGACCGTAGAAGAAAACGTCACTCTCTGGCACCTCCACCGGGCTGCAGGAGGCGAGCGCGGACGCGGTTTGTTCATGAAAGAGAATCGGGTTTCGGCTGAGCTGGCAGATCCGACTCAGACATCTGGGAAAGATCCATCACGCTGCCAAACAGGGTGATGTGGAAAGAGGACAGCTGATCTTTCCGTGTGGAGTAGGGGTCGGGAACCTCCACCAGGCTGCAGGAGGCGAGCGCGGGAGCGGTTTGGTTGAGAAATGGAATCGGATTACGGCTGAGCTACCAGATCCGACACAGACATCTGGGAAAGATCCATCAAGCTGCAAAAGGGGTCATGTTAAAAGTGGATAGCAGATCTTTCCGTGTGGAATAGGGTAAGTGGATGACAGAGTGGATGGAGAAGTAGGGGGCGGAGCCAGGCCCAAGCTTAGGAAAGAACCTATCGGTAGCCATGGCAAGATATAGCCCGTGAGAAACAACTGTCATTCCCCCTAGGGACCACTGACGGCAATCAGCAACCATTGGTCCACCCGGGGCCCCGCAGGACACCTCTTAGAACCCTTGGGCGCGAGCGGTGTGTGCGCGTGCTCACCTGTGTTTAGCACTGCTCCTTGGTTAGCGTTCGATCGGGAGGATTTTGAGTGGTGCTGTTGTGGCAGAGATGTTGTCTTCGAGAAAATAGTACTGAGTAATATTCGCTCATAGCGGCTTCACGAGTGGGTATGAGCCGAGGGGCCAGGTGAGGGGACGGGCCTCTGAAGCTGCTGTCTTCTCCCATGAAGAAGCTTTTTGACTTTTGACGGTAGATGAAAGAGTCACTCTCAGGCACCGCCACCAGGTTGCAGGAGGCGAGCTCGGACGAGGTTTATTTCAGACAGAGAATCGGCTTTGGCCTAGCTCCCAGATCCACTCAGACATCTGGGAAAGATCAATCACGCTGCCTAAAGGGGCCAGGTTGAAAGAGTACACCAGATCCTTTCGTGTGGAGTAGGGGACAGGGATGACAGAGCGGAACGAGAGGTAGGGGGCGGAGCTAGGCCCAATCTTAGAAAAGAACTGATCTGTAGCCACGTCAAGAAATAGCCCATTAGAACCAACTTTCGGCACTCAGCTCCAGGCGGGGCGGCCCCTGCGCTGAGGGACGCTGCCCGACCTTGGCGGGACGGGGGTTTCGCCAGGGCCTGGGCCCAGCGACCAGGCGGAGACGTCGCCCGAGCCTTGTAGTCTCCAGGGAAATGCGGGTTTGCCTGCAATGAGATTTCATTTTCTGCAGTTAAAGGACATCCTTTTCTGAGCTGCTGTGAATAAATTTGGGATGATACTGTATATTTTCATCTAATGGAGAATTAGCTGTATTTTGAATAAGGATTGCTGCACTGGACGACTTCAGAACATTACTCACAATGTCATCAAACAGGAGTCAGAATCCCCATGGACTGAAGCAGATTGGCCTTGACCAGATCTGGGACGACCTCAGAGCTGGAATCCAGCAAGTGTACACCAGACAGAGTATGGCGAAGTCCAGATACATGGAACTCTACACGTATCCTCCTGCTTGAACTGAGATAATTTGCTTTCGAATTTTGATACTTAGTGGTAGGATCTATGAATTATTAGAAATTTGACATCATGTTTTCTCTTCTCAGTTCATCCTTGAAATGTAGTCACAGAATTCATCTTTAGCTTTAAGTTTTTTGAATAGAGGTACTGTTTTTCGGTGTTTTGAACAGAGGTAATAAAATTGGCTAGTTAGTTGTCTAATGCAGTGCTGGTCAGGACAGTAGCCACTAGTCACATGTATCTGTTTACATTTAAAATAATTTAAAAATTCAGTTTCTTAGTCACAGTAGCCATAGTTTAAGGGCTTAATAGTCAGATAATAAAATATTTCTATTACTGTGGAAAGATCCGTTGGACAGCACTGGTCTAAAGCAGGGGATCATTTGTTTAAATGTTGTCCATTTGTTTATATATTGTCTACAGCTGCTTTCATGTTACTCGGAGGGAGTTGAGTAGTTCTGTCAGAAACAGTCTTGTCCAAAAGCCTAAAATATTTGCTATCTGGTCCTTTACATAAGAAGTTTGTTGACCTGATCTAACGGGATAGCACAGAGAACAAAAGTTTAACTGTTCTGGTCCTGTTTTACAAGTATGGTATTTAAAAAGTATCTCCCTCATTTGTCATGTGGCCTGCCATGTGTGCGAGGGACAGTGCCGCGTGCTGCAAAGGTCACGAGGGTGTAAAAGACGCGGCCCTGCTCTTCCATACCCAGTGATGTGCTGTTCACCTTTGTAGAGTTTCTTGGTTCCGTGCAAATATGAAATTGGAACTAGAGCTAAGCCAACTCAGTAGTGAGCAGGTTGCTGCAGATTCTAGGATTTCAAAGTTCAATGGAGATTTAAGTTTAAATCTTTAGTATGTATCTGTAATTATCAAACTAGGTTATGTGATATTGTAGTGTTCTCTCAAATATGTTAGCATCTTAAAATCCTTAAGAAGAATTTAAACATTGATTTAGATGGATATGAAGCTGTCTATTTCTAAATTAACTTACAATTTATTGTATGTATGTACACATATTCATATATGTACTCATATATACTTACATGTAGAACACTTTTCTAAAAAAATCAGCTTGATTGAGATAATTCACATACCATAAAATTCACCCTTTAGAAAGTCAAAAAAAAAAGAAAAAAAAAAAGAACCAACTTTCAATCTACCTAGTGACTGCTGACGTCACTCCGCAACCATTGGTCAACCCGGGGCCCCGCAGGAGACCTCTTAGAACCCTTGGGCGCGAGCGGTGTGTGCGCGGGCTCACTTGTGTTTAGCACTGCTCCTTGGTTACCGTTCGATCGGGAGGCTTTTGAGTGGTGCGGTCGTGGCAGAGAGGTTGGCTTCTACAGAATAGTACCGAGTAATCGCTGGTAGTAGGTTTACAAGTGGCTCAGAGTCGAGGGGGCAGGTGAGCGGGCTGGCCAGTTAAGCTGCTGTCTCCTGCCATGAAGACGGTTTTTGACTTTGGACCGTAGAAGAAAACGTCACTCTCTGGCACCTCCACCGGGCTGCAGGAGGCGAGCGCGGACGCGGTTTGTTCATGAAAGAGAATCGGGTTTCGGCTGAGCTGGCAGATCCGACTCAGACATCTGGGAAAGATCCATCACGCTGCCAAACAGGGTGATGTGGAAAGAGGACAGCTGATCTTTCCGTGTGGAGTAGGGGTCGGGAACCTCCACCAGGCTGCAGGAGGCGAGCGCGGGAGCGGTTTGGTTGAGAAATGGAATCGGATTACGGCTGAGCTACCAGATCCGACACAGACATCTGGGAAAGATCCATCAAGCTGCAAAAGGGGTCATGTTAAAAGTGGATAGCAGATCTTTCCGTGTGGAATAGGGTAAGTGGATGACAGAGTGGATGGAGAAGTAGGGGGCGGAGCCAGGCCCAAGCTTAGGAAAGAACCTATCGGTAGCCATGGCAAGATATAGCCCGTGAGAAACAACTGTCATTCCCCCTAGGGACCACTGACGGCAATCAGCAACCATTGGTCCACCCGGGGCCCCGCAGGACACCTCTTAGAACCCTTGGGCGCGAGCGGTGTGTGCGCGTGCTCACCTGTGTTTAGCACTGCTCCTTGGTTAGCGTTCGATCGGGAGGATTTTGAGTGGTGCTGTTGTGGCAGAGATGTTGTCTTCGAGAAAATAGTACTGAGTAATATTCGCTCATAGCGGCTTCACGAGTGGGTATGAGCCGAGGGGCCAGGTGAGGGGACGGGCCTCTGAAGCTGCTGTCTTCTCCCATGAAGAAGCTTTTTGACTTTTGACGGTAGATGAAAGAGTCACTCTCAGGCACCGCCACCAGGTTGCAGGAGGCGAGCTCGGACGAGGTTTATTTCAGACAGAGAATCGGCTTTGGCCTAGCTCCCAGATCCACTCAGACATCTGGGAAAGATCAATCACGCTGCCTAAAGGGGCCAGGTTGAAAGAGTACACCAGATCCTTTCGTGTGGAGTAGGGGACAGGGATGACAGAGCGGAACGAGAGGTAGGGGGCGGAGCTAGGCCCAATCTTAGAAAAGAACTGATCTGTAGCCACGTCAAGAAATAGCCCATTAGAACCAACTTTCGGCACTCAGCTCCAGGCGGGGCGGCCCCTGCGCTGAGGGACGCTGCCCGACCTTGGCGGGACGGGGGTTTCGCCAGGGCCTGGGCCCAGCGACCAGGCGGAGACGTCGCCCGAGCCTTGTAGTCTCCAGGGAAATGCGGGTTTGCCTGCAATGAGATTTCATTTTCTGCAGTTAAAGGACATCCTTTTCTGAGCTGCTGTGAATAAATTTGGGATGATACTGTATATTTTCATCTAATGGAGAATTAGCTGTATTTTGAATAAGGATTGCTGCACTGGACGACTTCAGAACATTACTCACAATGTCATCAAACAGGAGTCAGAATCCCCATGGACTGAAGCAGATTGGCCTTGACCAGATCTGGGACGACCTCAGAGCTGGAATCCAGCAAGTGTACACCAGACAGAGTATGGCGAAGTCCAGATACATGGAACTCTACACGTATCCTCCTGCTTGAACTGAGATAATTTGCTTTCGAATTTTGATACTTAGTGGTAGGATCTATGAATTATTAGAAATTTGACATCATGTTTTCTCTTCTCAGTTCATCCTTGAAATGTAGTCACAGAATTCATCTTTAGCTTTAAGTTTTTTGAATAGAGGTACTGTTTTTCGGTTTTTTGAACAGAGGTAATAAAATTGGCTAGTTAGTTGTCTAATGCAGTGCTGGTCAGGACAGTAGCCACTAGTCACATGTATCTGTTTACATTTAAAATAATTTAAAAATTCAGTTTCTTAGTCACAGTAGCCATAGTTTAAGGGCTTAATAGTCAGATAATAAAATATTTCTATTACTGTGGAAAGATCCGTTGGACAGCACTGGTCTAAAGCAGGGGATCATTTGTTTAAATGTTGTCCATTTGTTTATATATTGTCTACAGCTGCTTTCATGTTACTCGGAGGGAGTTGAGTAGTTCTGTCAGAAACAGTCTTGTCCAAAAGCCTAAAATATTTGCTATCTGGTCCTTTACATAAGAAGTTTGTTGACCTGATCTAACGGGATAGCACAGAGAACAAAAGTTTAACTGTTCTGGTCCTGTTTTACAAGTATGGTATTTAAAAAGTATCTCCCTCATTTGTCATGTGGCCTGCCATGTGTGCGAGGGACAGTGCCGCGTGCTGCAAAGGTCACGAGGGTGTAAAAGACGCGGCCCTGCTCTTCCATACCCAGTGATGTGCTGTTCACCTTTGTAGAGTTTCTTGGTTCCGTGCAAATATGAAATTGGAACTAGAGCTAAGCCAACTCAGTAGTGAGCAGGTTGCTGCAGATTCTAGGATTTCAAAGTTCAATGGAGATTTAAGTTTAAATCTTTAGTATGTATCTGTAATTATCAAACTAGGTTATGTGATATTGTAGTGTTCTCTCAAATATGTTAGCATCTTAAAATCCTTAAGAAGAATTTAAACATTGATTTAGATGGATATGAAGCTGTCTATTTCTAAATTAACTTACAATTTATTGTATGTATGTACACATATTCATATATGTACTCATATATACTTACATGTAGAACACTTTTCTAAAAAAATCAGCTTGATTGAGATAATTCACATACCATAAAATTCACCCTTTAGAAAGTCAAAAAAAAAAGAAAAAAAAAAAGAACCAACTTTCAATCTACCTAGTGACTGCTGACGTCACTCCGCAACCATTGGTCAACCCGGGGCCCCGCAGGAGACCTCTTAGAACCCTTGGGCGCGAGCGGTGTGTGCGCGGGCTCACTTGTGTTTAGCACTGCTCCTTGGTTACCGTTCGATCGGGAGGCTTTTGAGTGGTGCGGTCGTGGCAGAGAGGTTGGCTTCTACAGAATAGTACCGAGTAATCGCTGGTAGTAGGTTTACAAGTGGCTCAGAGTCGAGGGGGCAGGTGAGCGGGCTGGCCAGTTAAGCTGCTGTCTCCTGCCATGAAGACGGTTTTTGACTTTGGACCGTAGAAGTAAACGTCACTCTCTGGCACCTCCACCGGGCTGCAGGAGGCGAGCGCGGACGCGGTTTGTTCATGAAAGAGAATCGGGTTTCGGCTGAGCTGGCAGATCCGACTCAGACATCTGGGAAAGATCCATCACGCTGCCAAACAGGGTGATGTGGAAAGAGGACAGCTGATCTTTCCGTGTGGAGTAGGGGTCGGGAACCTCCACCAGGCTGCAGGAGGCGAGCGCGGGAGCGGTTTGGTTGAGAAATGGAATCGGATTACGGCTGAGCTACCAGATCCGACACAGACATCTGGGAAAGATCCATCAAGCTGCAAAAGGGGTCATGTTAAAAGTGGATAGCAGATCTTTCCGTGTGGAATAGGGTAAGTGGATGACAGAGTGGATGGAGAAGTAGGGGGCGGAGCCAGGCCCAAGCTTAGGAAAGAACCTATCGGTAGCCATGGCAAGATATAGCCCGTGAGAAACAACTGTCATTCCCCCTAGGGACCACTGACGGCAATCAGCAACCATTGGTCCACCCGGGGCCCCGCAGGACACCTCTTAGAACCCTTGGGCGCGAGCGGTGTGTGCGCGTGCTCACCTGTGTTTAGCACTGCTCCTTGGTTAGCGTTCGATCGGGAGGATTTTGAGTGGTGCTGTTGTGGCAGAGATGTTGTCTTCGAGAAAATAGTACTGAGTAATATTCGCTCATAGCGGCTTCACGAGTGGGTATGAGCCGAGGGGCCAGGTGAGGGGACGGGCCTCTGAAGCTGCTGTCTTCTCCCATGAAGAAGCTTTTTGACTTTTGACGGTAGATGAAAGAGTCACTCTCAGGCACCGCCACCAGGTTGCAGGAGGCGAGCTCGGACGAGGTTTATTTCAGACAGAGAATCGGCTTTGGCCTAGCTCCCAGATCCACTCAGACATCTGGGAAAGATCAATCACGCTGCCTAAAGGGGCCAGGTTGAAAGAGTACACCAGATCCTTTCGTGTGGAGTAGGGGACAGGGATGACAGAGCGGAACGAGAGGTAGGGGGCGGAGCTAGGCCCAATCTTAGAAAAGAACTGATCTGTAGCCACGTCAAGAAATAGCCCATTAGAACCAACTTTCGGCACTCAGCTCCAGGCGGGGCGGCCCCTGCGCTGAGGGACGCTGCCCGACCTTGGCGGGACGGGGGTTTCGCCAGGGCCTGGGCCCAGCGACCAGGCGGAGACGTCGCGCGAGCCTTGTAGTCTCCAGGGAAATGCGGGTTTGCCTGCAATGAGATTTCATTTTCTGCAGTTAAAGGACATCCTTTTCTGAGCTGCTGTGAATAAATTTGGGATGATACTGTATATTTTCATCTAATGGAGAATTAGCTGTATTTTGAATAAGGATTGCTGCACTGGACGACTTCAGAACATTACTCACAATGTCATCAAACAGGAGTCAGAATCCCCATGGACTGAAGCAGATTGGCCTTGACCAGATCTGGGACGACCTCAGAGCTGGAATCCAGCAAGTGTACACCAGACAGAGTATGGCGAAGTCCAGATACATGGAACTCTACACGTATCCTCCTGCTTGAACTGAGATAATTTGCTTTCGAATTTTGATACTTAGTGGTAGGATCTATGAATTATTAGAAATTTGACATCATGTTTTCTCTTCTCAGTTCATCCTTGAAATGTAGTCACAGAATTCATCTTTAGCTTTAAGTTTTTTGAATAGAGGTACTGTTTTTCGGTGTTTTGAACAGAGGTAATAAAATTGGCTAGTTAGTTGTCTAATGCAGTGCTGGTCAGGACAGTAGCCACTAGTCACATGTATCTGTTTACATTTAAAATAATTTAAAAATTCAGTTTCTTAGTCACAGTAGCCATAGTTTAAGGGCTTAATAGTCAGATAATAAAATATTTCTATTACTGTGGAAAGATCCGTTGGACAGCACTGGTCTAAAGCAGGGGATCATTTGTTTAAATGTTGTCCATTTGTTTATATATTGTCTACAGCTGCTTTCATGTTACTCGGAGGGAGTTGAGTAGTTCTGTCAGAAACAGTCTTGTCCAAAAGCCTAAAATATTTGCTATCTGGTCCTTTACATAAGAAGTTTGTTGACCTGATCTAACGGGATAGCACAGAGAACAAAAGTTTAACTGTTCTGGTCCTGTTTTACAAGTATGGTATTTAAAAAGTATCTCCCTCATTTGTCATGTGGCCTGCCATGTGTGCGAGGGACAGTGCCGCGTGCTGCAAAGGTCACGAGGGTGTAAAAGACGCGGCCCTGCTCTTCCATACCCAGTGATGTGCTGTTCACCTTTGTAGAGTTTCTTGGTTCCGTGCAAATATGAAATTGGAACTAGAGCTAAGCCAACTCAGTAGTGAGCAGGTTGCTGCAGATTCTAGGATTTCAAAGTTCAATGGAGATTTAAGTTTAAATCTTTAGTATGTATCTGTAATTATCAAACTAGGTTATGTGATATTGTAGTGTTCTCTCAAATATGTTAGCATCTTAAAATCCTTAAGAAGAATTTAAACATTGATTTAGATGGATATGAAGCTGTCTATTTCTAAATTAACTTACAATTTATTGTATGTATGTACACATATTCATATATGTACTCATATATACTTACATGTAGAACACTTTTCTAAAAAAATCAGCTTGATTGAGATAATTCACATACCATAAAATTCACCCTTTAGAAAGTCAGAAAAAAAAAAAAAAAAAAAAGAACCAACTTTCAATCTACCTAGTGACTGCTGACGTCACTCCGCAACCATTGGTCAACCCGGGGCCCCGCAGGAGACCTCTTAGAACCCTTGGGCGCGAGCGGTGTGTGCGCGGGCTCACTTGTGTTTAGCACTGCTCCTTGGTTACCGTTCGATCGGGAGGCTTTTGAGTGGTGCGGTCGTGGCAGAGAGGTTGGCTTCTACAGAATAGTACCGAGTAATCGCTGGTAGTAGGGTTTACAAGTGGCTCAGAGTCGAGGGGGCAGGTGAGCGGGCTGGCCAGTTAAGCTGCTGTCTCCTGCCATGAAGACGGTTTTTGACTTTGGACCGTAGAAGAAAACGTCACTCTCTGGCACCTCCACCGGGCTGCAGGAGGCGAGCGCGGACGCGGTTTGTTCATGAAAGAGAATCGGGTTTCGGCTGAGCTGGCAGATCCGACTCAGACATCTGGGAAAGATCCATCACGCTGCCAAACAGGGTGATGTGGAAAGAGGACAGCTGATCTTTCCGTGTGGAGTAGGGGTCGGGAACCTCCACCAGGCTGCAGGAGGCGAGCGCGGGAGCGGTTTGGTTGAGAAATGGAATCGGATTACGGCTGAGCTACCAGATCCGACACAGACATCTGGGAAAGATCCATCAAGCTGCAAAAGGGGTCATGTTAAAAGTGGATAGCAGATCTTTCCGTGTGGAATAGGGTAAGTGGATGACAGAGTGGATGGAGAAGTAGGGGGCGGAGCCAGGCCCAAGCTTAGGAAAGAACCTATCGGTAGCCATGGCAAGATATAGCCCGTGAGAAACAACTGTCATTCCCCCTAGGGACCACTGACGGCAATCAGCAACCATTGGTCCACCCGGGGCCCCGCAGGACACCTCTTAGAACCCTTGGGCGCGAGCGGTGTGTGCGCGTGCTCACCTGTGTTTAGCACTGCTCCTTGGTTAGCGTTCGATCGGGAGGATTTTGAGTGGTGCTGTTGTGGCAGAGATGTTGTCTTCGAGAAAATAGTACTGAGTAATATTCGCTCATAGCGGCTTCACGAGTGGGTATGAGCCGAGGGGCCAGGTGAGGGGACGGGCCTCTGAAGCTGCTGTCTTCTCCCATGAAGAAGCTTTTTGACTTTTGACGGTAGATGAAAGAGTCACTCTCAGGCACCGCCACCAGGTTGCAGGAGGCGAGCTCGGACGAGGTTTATTTCAGACAGAGAATCGGCTTTGGCCTAGCTCCCAGATCCACTCAGACATCTGGGAAAGATCAATCACGCTGCCTAAAGGGGCCAGGTTGAAAGAGTACACCAGATCCTTTCGTGTGGAGTAGGGGACAGGGATGACAGAGCGGAACGAGAGGTAGGGGGCGGAGCTAGGCCCAATCTTAGAAAAGAACTGATCTGTAGCCACGTCAAGAAATAGCCCATTAGAACCAACTTTCGGCACTCAGCTCCAGGCGGGGCGGCCCCTGCGCTGAGGGACGCTGCCCGACCTTGGCGGGACGGGGGTTTCGCCAGGGCCTGGGCCCAGCGACCAGGCGGAGACGTCGCGCGAGCCTTGTAGTCTCCAGGGAAATGCGGGTTTGCCTGCAATGAGATTTCATTTTCTGCAGTTAAAGGACATCCTTTTCTGAGCTGCTGTGAATAAATTTGGGATGATACTGTATATTTTCATCTAATGGAGAATTAGCTGTATTTTGAATAAGGATTGCTGCACTGGACGACTTCAGAACATTACTCACAATGTCATCAAACAGGAGTCAGAATCCCCATGGACTGAAGCAGATTGGCATTGACCAGATCTGGGACGACCTCAGAGCTGGAATCCAGCAAGTGTACACCAGACAGAGTATGGCGAAGTCCAGATACATGGAACTCTACACGTATCCTCCTGCTTGAACTGAGATAATTTGCTTTCGAATTTTGATACTTAGTGGTAGGATCTATGAATTATTAGAAATTTGACATCATGTTTTCTCTTCTCAGTTCATCCTTGAAATGTAGTCACAGAATTCATCTTTAGCTTTAAGTTTTTTGAATAGAGGTACTGTTTTTCGGTTTTTTGAACAGAGGTAATAAAATTGGCTAGTTAGTTGTCTAATGCAGTGCTGGTCAGGACAGTAGCCACTAGTCACATGTATCTGTTTACATTTAAAATAATTTAAAAATTCAGTTTCTTAGTCACAGTAGCCATAGTTTAAGGGCTTAATAGTCAGATAATAAAATATTTCTATTACTGTGGAAAGATCCGTTGGACAGCACTGGTCTAAAGCAGGGGATCATTTGTTTAAATGTTGTCCATTTGTTTATATATTGTCTACAGCTGCTTTCATGTTACTCGGAGGGAGTTGAGTAGTTCTGTCAGAAACAGTCTTGTCCAAAAGCCTAAAATATTTGCTATCTGGTCCTTTACATAAGAAGTTTGTTGACCTGATCTAACGGGATAGCACAGAGAACAAAAGTTTAACTGTTCTGGTCCTGTTTTACAAGTATGGTATTTAAAAAGTATCTCCCTCATTTGTCATGTGGCCTGCCATGTGTGCGAGGGACAGTGCCGCGTGCTGCAAAGGTCACGAGGGTGTAAAAGACGCGGCCCTGCTCTTCCATACCCAGTGATGTGCTGTTCACCTTTGTAGAGTTTCTTGGTTCCGTGCAAATATGAAATTGGAACTAGAGCTAAGCCAACTCAGTAGTGAGCAGGTTGCTGCAGATTCTAGGATTTCAAAGTTCAATGGAGATTTAAGTTTAAATCTTTAGTATGTATCTGTAATTATCAAACTAGGTTATGTGATATTGTAGTGTTCTCTCAAATATGTTAGCATCTTAAAATCCTTAAGAAGAATTTAAACATTGATTTAGATGGATATGAAGCTGTCTATTTCTAAATTAACTTACAATTTATTGTATGTATGTACACATATTCATATATGTACTCATATATACTTACATGTAGAACACTTTTCTAAAAAAATCAGCTTGATTGAGATAATTCACATACCATAAAATTCACCCTTTAGAAAGTCAGAAAAAAAAAAAAAAAAAAAAGAACCAACTTTCAATCTACCTAGTGACTGCTGACGTCACTCCGCAACCATTGGTCAACCCGGGGCCCCGCAGGAGACCTCTTAGAACCCTTGGGCGCGAGCGGTGTGTGCGCGGGCTCACTTGTGTTTAGCACTGCTCCTTGGTTACCGTTCGATCGGGAGGCTTTTGAGTGGTGCGGTCGTGGCAGAGAGGTTGGCTTCTACAGAATAGTACCGAGTAATCGCTGGTAGTAGGTTTACAAGTGGCTCAGAGTCGAGGGGGCAGGTGAGCGGGCTGGCCAGTTAAGCTGCTGTCTCCTGCCATGAAGACGGTTTTTGACTTTGGACCGTAGAAGAAAACGTCACTCTCTGGCACCTCCACCGGGCTGCAGGAGGCGAGCGCGGACGCGGTTTGTTCATGAAAGAGAATCGGGTTTCGGCTGAGCTGGCAGATCCGACTCAGACATCTGGGAAAGATCCATCACGCTGCCAAACAGGGTGATGTGGAAAGAGGACAGCTGATCTTTCCGTGTGGAGTAGGGGTCGGGAACCTCCACCAGGCTGCAGGAGGCGAGCGCGGGAGCGGTTTGGTTGAGAAATGGAATCGGATTACGGCTGAGCTACCAGATCCGACACAGACATCTGGGAAAGATCCATCAAGCTGCAAAAGGGGTCATGTTAAAAGTGGATAGCAGATCTTTCCGTGTGGAATAGGGTAAGTGGATGACAGAGTGGATGGAGAAGTAGGGGGCGGAGCCAGGCCCAAGCTTAGGAAAGAACCTATCGGTAGCCATGGCAAGATATAGCCCGTGAGAAACAACTGTCATTCCCCCTAGGGACCACTGACGGCAATCAGCAACCATTGGTCCACCCGGGGCCCCGCAGGACACCTCTTAGAACCCTTGGGCGCGAGCGGTGTGTGCGCGTGCTCACCTGTGTTTAGCACTGCTCCTTGGTTAGCGTTCGATCGGGAGGATTTTGAGTGGTGCTGTTGTGGCAGAGATGTTGTCTTCGAGAAAATAGTACTGAGTAATATTCGCTCATAGCGGCTTCACGAGTGGGTATGAGCCGAGGGGCCAGGTGAGGGGACGGGCCTCTGAAGCTGCTGTCTTCTCCCATGAAGAAGCTTTTTGACTTTTGACGGTAGATGAAAGAGTCACTCTCAGGCACCGCCACCAGGTTGCAGGAGGCGAGCTCGGACGAGGTTTATTTCAGACAGAGAATCGGCTTTGGCCTAGCTCCCAGATCCACTCAGACATCTGGGAAAGATCAATCACGCTGCCTAAAGGGGCCAGGTTGAAAGAGTACACCAGATCCTTTCGTGTGGAGTAGGGGACAGGGATGACAGAGCGGAACGAGAGGTAGGGGGCGGAGCTAGGCCCAATCTTAGAAAAGAACTGATCTGTAGCCACGTCAAGAAATAGCCCATTAGAACCAACTTTCGGCACTCAGCTCCAGGCGGGGCGGCCCCTGCGCTGAGGGACGCTGCCCGACCTTGGCGGGACGGGGGTTTCGCCAGGGCCTGGGCCCAGCGACCAGGCGGAGACGTCGCGCGAGCCTTGTAGTCTCCAGGGAAATGCGGGTTTGCCTGCAATGAGATTTCATTTTCTGCAGTTAAAGGACATCCTTTTCTGAGCTGCTGTGAATAAATTTGGGATGATACTGTATATTTTCATCTAATGGAGAATTAGCTGTATTTTGAATAAGGATTGCTGCACTGGACGACTTCAGAACATTACTCACAATGTCATCAAACAGGAGTCAGAATCCCCATGGACTGAAGCAGATTGGCCTTGACCAGATCTGGGACGACCTCAGAGCTGGAATCCAGCAAGTGTACACCAGACAGAGTATGGCGAAGTCCAGATACATGGAACTCTACACGTATCCTCCTGCTTGAACTGAGATAATTTGCTTTCGAATTTTGATACTTAGTGGTAGGATCTATGAATTATTAGAAATTTGACATCATGTTTTCTCTTCTCAGTTCATCCTTGAAATGTAGTCACAGAATTCATCTTTAGCTTTAAGTTTTTTGAATAGAGGTACTGTTTTTCGGTTTTTTGAACAGAGGTAATAAAATTGGCTAGTTAGTTGTCTAATGCAGTGCTGGTCAGGACAGTAGCCACTAGTCACATGTATCTGTTTACATTTAAAATAATTTAAAAATTCAGTTTCTTAGTCACAGTAGCCATAGTTTAAGGGCTTAATAGTCAGATAATAAAATATTTCTATTACTGTGGAAAGATCCGTTGGACAGCACTGGTCTAAAGCAGGGGATCATTTGTTTAAATGTTGTCCATTTGTTTATATATTGTCTACAGCTGCTTTCATGTTACTCGGAGGGAGTTGAGTAGTTCTGTCAGAAACAGTCTTGTCCAAAAGCCTAAAATATTTGCTATCTGGTCCTTTACATAAGAAGTTTGTTGACCTGATCTAACGGGATAGCACAGAGAACAAAAGTTTAACTGTTCTGGTCCTGTTTTACAAGTATGGTATTTAAAAAGTATCTCCCTCATTTGTCATGTGGCCTGCCATGTGTGCGAGGGACAGTGCCGCGTGCTGCAAAGGTCACGAGGGTGTAAAAGACGCGGCCCTGCTCTTCCATACCCAGTGATGTGCTGTTCACCTTTGTAGAGTTTCTTGGTTCCGTGCAAATATGAAATTGGAACTAGAGCTAAGCCAACTCAGTAGTGAGCAGGTTGCTGCAGATTCTAGGATTTCAAAGTTCAATGGAGATTTAAGTTTAAATCTTTAGTATGTATCTGTAATTATCAAACTAGGTTATGTGATATTGTAGTGTTCTCTCAAATATGTTAGCATCTTAAAATCCTTAAGAAGAATTTAAACATTGATTTAGATGGATATGAAGCTGTCTATTTCTAAATTAACTTACAATTTATTGTATGTATGTACACATATTCATATATGTACTCATATATACTTACATGTAGAACACTTTTCTAAAAAAATCAGCTTGATTGAGATAATTCACATACCATAAAATTCACCCTTTAGAAAGTCAAAAAAAAAAGAAAAAAAAAAAGAACCAACTTTCAATCTACCTAGTGACTGCTGACGTCACTCCGCAACCATTGGTCAACCCGGGGCCCCGCAGGAGACCTCTTAGAACCCTTGGGCGCGAGCGGTGTGTGCGCGGGCTCACTTGTGTTTAGCACTGCTCCTTGGTTACCGTTCGATCGGGAGGCTTTTGAGTGGTGCGGTCGTGGCAGAGAGGTTGGCTTCTACAGAATAGTACCGAGTAATCGCTGGTAGTAGGTTTACAAGTGGCTCAGAGTCGAGGGGGCAGGTGAGCGGGCTGGCCAGTTAAGCTGCTGTCTCCTGCCATGAAGACGGTTTTTGACTTTGGACCGTAGAAGTAAACGTCACTCTCTGGCACCTCCACCGGGCTGCAGGAGGCGAGCGCGGACGCGGTTTGTTCATGAAAGAGAATCGGGTTTCGGCTGAGCTGGCAGATCCGACTCAGACATCTGGGAAAGATCCATCACGCTGCCAAACAGGGTGATGTGGAAAGAGGACAGCTGATCTTTCCGTGTGGAGTAGGGGTCGGGAACCTCCACCAGGCTGCAGGAGGCGAGCGCGGGAGCGGTTTGGTTGAGAAATGGAATCGGATTACGGCTGAGCTACCAGATCCGACACAGACATCTGGGAAAGATCCATCAAGCTGCAAAAGGGGTCATGTTAAAAGTGGATAGCAGATCTTTCCGTGTGGAATAGGGTAAGTGGATGACAGAGTGGATGGAGAAGTAGGGGGCGGAGCCAGGCCCAAGCTTAGGAAAGAACCTATCGGTAGCCATGGCAAGATATAGCCCGTGAGAAACAACTGTCATTCCCCCTAGGGACCACTGACGGCAATCAGCAACCATTGGTCCACCCGGGGCCCCGCAGGACACCTCTTAGAACCCTTGGGCGCGAGCGGTGTGTGCGCGTGCTCACCTGTGTTTAGCACTGCTCCTTGGTTAGCGTTCGATCGGGAGGATTTTGAGTGGTGCTGTTGTGGCAGAGATGTTGTCTTCGAGAAAATAGTACTGAGTAATATTCGCTCATAGCGGCTTCACGAGTGGGTATGAGCCGAGGGGCCAGGTGAGGGGACGGGCCTCTGAAGCTGCTGTCTTCTCCCATGAAGAAGCTTTTTGACTTTTGACGGTAGATGAAAGAGTCACTCTCAGGCACCGCCACCAGGTTGCAGGAGGCGAGCTCGGACGAGGTTTATTTCAGACAGAGAATCGGCTTTGGCCTAGCTCCCAGATCCACTCAGACATCTGGGAAAGATCAATCACGCTGCCTAAAGGGGCCAGGTTGAAAGAGTACACCAGATCCTTTCGTGTGGAGTAGGGGACAGGGATGACAGAGCGGAACGAGAAGTAGGGGGCGGAGCTAGGCCCAATCTTAGAAAAGAACTGATCTGTAGCCACGTCAAGAAATAGCCCATTAGAACCAACTTTCGGCACTCAGCTCCAGGCGGGGCGGCCCCTGCGCTGAGGGACGCTGCCCGACCTTGGCGGGACGGGGGTTTCGCCAGGGCCTGGGCCCAGCGACCAGGCGGAGACGTCGCGCGAGCCTTGTAGTCTCCAGGGAAATGCGGGTTTGCCTGCAATGAGATTTCATTTTCTGCAGTTAAAGGACATCCTTTTCTGAGCTGCTGTGAATAAATTTGGGATGATACTGTATATTTTCATCTAATGGAGAATTAGCTGTATTTTGAATAAGGATTGCTGCACTGGACGACTTCAGAACATTACTCACAATGTCATCAAACAGGAGTCAGAATCCCCATGGACTGAAGCAGATTGGCCTTGACCAGATCTGGGACGACCTCAGAGCTGGAATCCAGCAAGTGTACACCAGACAGAGTATGGCGAAGTCCAGATACATGGAACTCTACACGTATCCTCCTGCTTGAACTGAGATAATTTGCTTTCGAATTTTGATACTTAGTGGTAGGATCTATGAATTATTAGAAATTTGACATCATGTTTTCTCTTCTCAGTTCATCCTTGAAATGTAGTCACAGAATTCATCTTTAGCTTTAAGTTTTTTGAATAGAGGTACTGTTTTTCGGTTTTTTGAACAGAGGTAATAAAATTGGCTAGTTAGTTGTCTAATGCAGTGCTGGTCAGGACAGTAGCCACTAGTCACATGTATCTGTTTACATTTAAAATAATTTAAAAATTCAGTTTCTTAGTCACAGTAGCCATAGTTTAAGGGCTTAATAGTCAGATAATAAAATATTTCTATTACTGTGGAAAGATCCGTTGGACAGCACTGGTCTAAAGCAGGGGATCATTTGTTTAAATGTTGTCCATTTGTTTATATATTGTCTACAGCTGCTTTCATGTTACTCGGAGGGAGTTGAGTAGTTCTGTCAGAAACAGTCTTGTCCAAAAGCCTAAAATATTTGCTATCTGGTCCTTTACATAAGAAGTTTGTTGACCTGATCTAACGGGATAGCACAGAGAACAAAAGTTTAACTGTTCTGGTCCTGTTTTACAAGTATGGTATTTAAAAAGTATCTCCCTCATTTGTCATGTGGCCTGCCATGTGTGCGAGGGACAGTGCCGCGTGCTGCAAAGGTCACGAGGGTGTAAAAGACGCGGCCCTGCTCTTCCATACCCAGTGATGTGCTGTTCACCTTTGTAGAGTTTCTTGGTTCCGTGCAAATATGAAATTGGAACTAGAGCTAAGCCAACTCAGTAGTGAGCAGGTTGCTGCAGATTCTAGGATTTCAAAGTTCAATGGAGATTTAAGTTTAAATCTTTAGTATGTATCTGTAATTATCAAACTAGGTTATGTGATATTGTAGTGTTCTCTCAAATATGTTAGCATCTTAAAATCCTTAAGAAGAATTTAAACATTGATTTAGATGGATATGAAGCTGTCTATTTCTAAATTAACTTACAATTTATTGTATGTATGTACACATATTCATATATGTACTCATATATACTTACATGTAGAACACTTTTCTAAAAAAATCAGCTTGATTGAGATAATTCACATACCATAAAATTCACCCTTTAGAAAGTCAAAAAAAAAAGAAAAAAAAAAAGAACCAACTTTCAATCTACCTAGTGACTGCTGACGTCACTCCGCAACCATTGGTCAACCCGGGGCCCCGCAGGAGACCTCTTAGAACCCTTGGGCGCGAGCGGTGTGTGCGCGGGCTCACTTGTGTTTAGCACTGCTCCTTGGTTACCGTTCGATCGGGAGGCTTTTGAGTGGTGCGGTCGTGGCAGAGAGGTTGGCTTCTACAGAATAGTACCGAGTAATCGCTGGTAGTAGGTTTACAAGTGGCTCAGAGTCGAGGGGGCAGGTGAGCGGGCTGGCCAGTTAAGCTGCTGTCTCCTGCCATGAAGACGGTTTTTGACTTTGGACCGTAGAAGTAAACGTCACTCTCTGGCACCTCCACCGGGCTGCAGGAGGCGAGCGCGGACGCGGTTTGTTCATGAAAGAGAATCGGGTTTCGGCTGAGCTGGCAGATCCGACTCAGACATCTGGGAAAGATCCATCACGCTGCCAAACAGGGTGATGTGGAAAGAGGACAGCTGATCTTTCCGTGTGGAGTAGGGGTCGGGAACCTCCACCAGGCTGCAGGAGGCGAGCGCGGGAGCGGTTTGGTTGAGAAATGGAATCGGATTACGGCTGAGCTACCAGATCCGACACAGACATCTGGGAAAGATCCATCAAGCTGCAAAAGGGGTCATGTTAAAAGTGGATAGCAGATCTTTCCGTGTGGAATAGGGTAAGTGGATGACAGAGTGGATGGAGAAGTAGGGGGCGGAGCCAGGCCCAAGCTTAGGAAAGAACCTATCGGTAGCCATGGCAAGATATAGCCCGTGAGAAACAACTGTCATTCCCCCTAGGGACCACTGACGGCAATCAGCAACCATTGGTCCACCCGGGGCCCCGCAGGACACCTCTTAGAACCCTTGGGCGCGAGCGGTGTGTGCGCGTGCTCACCTGTGTTTAGCACTGCTCCTTGGTTAGCGTTCGATCGGGAGGATTTTGAGTGGTGCTGTTGTGGCAGAGATGTTGTCTTCGAGAAAATAGTACTGAGTAATATTCGCTCATAGCGGCTTCACGAGTGGGTATGAGCCGAGGGGCCAGGTGAGGGGACGGGCCTCTGAAGCTGCTGTCTTCTCCCATGAAGAAGCTTTTTGACTTTTGACGGTAGATGAAAGAGTCACTCTCAGGCACCGCCACCAGGTTGCAGGAGGCGAGCTCGGACGAGGTTTATTTCAGACAGAGAATCGGCTTTGGCCTAGCTCCCAGATCCACTCAGACATCTGGGAAAGATCAATCACGCTGCCTAAAGGGGCCAGGTTGAAAGAGTACACCAGATCCTTTCGTGTGGAGTAGGGGACAGGGATGACAGAGCGGAACGAGAGGTAGGGGGCGGAGCTAGGCCCAATCTTAGAAAAGAACTGATCTGTAGCCACGTCAAGAAATAGCCCATTAGAACCAACTTTCGGCACTCAGCTCCAGGCGGGGCGGCCCCTGCGCTGAGGGACGCTGCCCGACCTTGGCGGGACGGGGGTTTCGCCAGGGCCTGGGCCCAGCGACCAGGCGGAGACGTCGCGCGAGCCTTGTAGTCTCCAGGGAAATGCGGGTTTGCCTGCAATGAGATTTCATTTTCTGCAGTTAAAGGACATCCTTTTCTGAGCTGCTGTGAATAAATTTGGGATGATACTGTATATTTTCATCTAATGGAGAATTAGCTGTATTTTGAATAAGGATTGCTGCACTGGACGACTTCAGAACATTACTCACAATGTCATCAAACAGGAGTCAGAATCCCCATGGACTGAAGCAGATTGGCCTTGACCAGATCTGGGACGACCTCAGAGCTGGAATCCAGCAAGTGTACACCAGACAGAGTATGGCGAAGTCCAGATACATGGAACTCTACACGTATCCTCCTGCTTGAACTGAGATAATTTGCTTTCGAATTTTGATACTTAGTGGTAGGATCTATGAATTATTAGAAATTTGACATCATGTTTTCTCTTCTCAGTTCATCCTTGAAATGTAGTCACAGAATTCATCTTTAGCTTTAAGTTTTTTGAATAGAGGTACTGTTTTTCGGTGTTTTGAACAGAGGTAATAAAATTGGCTAGTTAGTTGTCTAATGCAGTGCTGGTCAGGACAGTAGCCACTAGTCACATGTATCTGTTTACATTTAAAATAATTTAAAAATTCAGTTTCTTAGTCACAGTAGCCATAGTTTAAGGGCTTAATAGTCAGATAATAAAATATTTCTATTACTGTGGAAAGATCCATTGGACAGCACTGGTCTAAAGCAGGGGATCATTTGTTTAAATGTTGTCCATTTGTTTATATATTGTCTACAGCTGCTTTCATGTTACTCGGAGGGAGTTGAGTAGTTCTGTCAGAAACAGTCTTGTCCAAAAGCCTAAAATATTTGCTATCTGGTCCTTTACATAAGAAGTTTGTTGACCTGATCTAACGGGATAGCACAGAGAACAAAAGTTTAACTGTTCTGGTCCTGTTTTACAAGTATGGTATTTAAAAAGTATCTCCCTCATTTGTCATGTGGCCTGCCATGTGTGCGAGGGACAGTGCCGCGTGCTGCAAAGGTCACTAGGGTGTAAAAGACGCGGCCCTGCTCTTCCATACCCAGTGATGTGCTGTTCACCTTTGTAGAGTTTCTTGGTTCCGTGCAAATATGAAATTGGAACTAGAGCTAAGCCAACTCAGTAGTGAGCAGGTTGCTGCAGATTCTAGGATTTCAAAGTTCAATGGAGATTTAAGTTTAAATCTTTAGTATGTATCTGTAATTATCAAACTAGGTTATGTGATATTGTAGTGTTCTCTCAAATATGTTAGCATCTTAAAATCCTTAAGAAGAATTTAAACATTGATTTAGATGGATATGAAGCTGTCTATTTCTAAATTAACTTACAATTTATTGTATGTATGTACACATATTCATATATGTACTCATATATACTTACATGTAGAACACTTTTCTAAAAAAATCAGCTTGATTGAGATAATTCACATACCATAAAATTCACCCTTTAGAAAGTCAAAAAAAAAAAAAAAAAAAAAAAGAACCAACTTTCAATCTACCTAGTGACTGCTGACGTCACTCCGCAACCATTGGTCAACCCGGGGCCCCGCAGGAGACCTCTTAGAACCCTTGGGCGCGAGCGGTGTGTGCGCGGGCTCACTTGTGTTTAGCACTGCTCCTTGGTTACCGTTCGATCGGGAGGCTTTTGAGTGGTGCGGTCGTGGCAGAGAGGTTGGCTTCTACAGAATAGTACCGAGTAATCGCTGGTAGTAGGTTTACAAGTGGCTCAGAGTCGAGGGGGCAGGTGAGCGGGCTGGCCAGTTAAGCTGCTGTCTCCTGCCATGAAGACGGTTTTTGACTTTGGACCGTAGAAGAAAACGTCACTCTCTGGCACCTCCACCGGGCTGCAGGAGGCGAGCGCGGACGCGGTTTGTTCATGAAAGAGAATCGGGTTTCGGCTGAGCTGGCAGATCCGACTCAGACATCTGGGAAAGATCCATCACGCTGCCAAACAGGGTGATGTGGAAAGAGGACAGCTGATCTTTCCGTGTGGAGTAGGGGTCGGGAACCTCCACCAGGCTGCAGGAGGTGAGCGCGGGAGTGGTTTGGTTGAGAAATGGAATCGGATTACGGCTGAGCTACCAGATCCGACACAGACATCTGGGAAAGATCCATCAAGCTGCAAAAGGGGTCATGTTAAAAGTGGATAGCAGATCTTTCCGTGTGGAATAGGGTAAGTGGATGACAGAGTGGATGGAGAAGTAGGGGGCGGAGCCAGGCCCAAGCTTAGGAAAGAACCTATCGGTAGCCATGGCAAGATATAGCCCGTGAGAAACAACTGTCATTCCCCCTAGGGACCACTGACGGCAATCAGCAACCATTGGTCCACCCGGGGCCCCGCAGGACACCTCTTAGAACCCTTGGGCGCGAGCGGTGTGTGCGCGTGCTCACCTGTGTTTAGCACTGCTCCTTGGTTAGCGTTCGATCGGGAGGATTTTGAGTGGTGCTGTTGTGGCAGAGATGTTGTCTTCGAGAAAATAGTACTGAGTAATATTCGCTCATAGCGGCTTCACGAGTGGGTATGAGCCGAGGGGCCAGGTGAGGGGACGGGCCTCTGAAGCTGCTGTCTTCTCCCATGAAGAAGCTTTTTGACTTTTGACGGTAGATGAAAGAGTCACTCTCAGGCACCGCCACCAGGTTGCAGGAGGCGAGCTCGGACGAGGTTTATTTCAGACAGAGAATCGGCTTTGGCCTAGCTCCCAGATCCACTCAGACATCTGGGAAAGATCAATCACGCTGCCTTAAGGGGCCATGTTGAAAGAGTACATCAGATCCTTTCGTGTGGAGTAGGGGACCGGGATGACAGAGCGGAACGAGAAGTAGGGGGCGGAGCTCGGCCCAATCTTAGAAAAGACCTGATCTGTGGCCACGTCAAGAAATAGCCCATTAGAACCATCTTTCAATATCCTTAGTGACTGCTGACGTCACTCAGCATCCATTGGTCAACCCGGGGCCCCGCATGAGAGGTCTTAGAACCGTTCGGCGCGAGCGGTGTGTGCGCGTTGTCACTTATGTTTATCACTGCTCGTTGGTTACCGTTCCATCGGGAGGCTTTTGAGTGGTGCTGTCGTGGCAGAGAGGTTGGCTTGGACAGAATAGTACCGAGTAATCGCTGGTATTAGGTTTAGAAGTGGATAAGAGCCGAGGGGATAGGTGAGCGGGCTGGCCAGTTAAGCTGCTGTCTTCTGCCATGAAGACGCTTTTTGACTTTGGACCGTAGAAGAAAAAGTCACTCTCTGGCACCTCCACCGGGCTTCAGGAGGCGAGCGCGGACGCGGTTTGTTCGTGAAAGAGAATCGGCTTTCGGCTGAGCTGGCAGATCCACTCAGACATCTGGAAAAGATCAATCACGCTGCCTAAAGGGGCCAGGTTGAAAGAGTACACCAGATCCTTTCGTGTGGAGTAGGGGACAGGGATGACAGAGCGGAACGAGAGGTAGGGGGCGGAGCTAGGCCCAATCTTAGAAAAGAACTGATCTGTAGCCACGTCAAGAAATAGCCCATTAGAACCAACTTTCGGCACTCAGCTCCAGGCGGGGCGGCCCCTGCGCTGAGGGACGCTGCCCGACCTTGGCGGGACGGGGGTTTCGCCAGGGCCTGGGCCCAGCGACCAGGCGGAGACGTCGCGCGAGCCTTGTAGTCTCCAGGGAAATGCGGGTTTGCCTGCAATGAGATTTCATTTTCTGCAGTTAAAGGACATCCTTTTCTGAGCTGCTGTGAATAAATTTGGGATGATACTGTATATTTTCATCTAATGGAGAATTAGCTGTATTTTGAATAAGGATTGCTGCACTGGACGACTTCAGAACATTACTCACAATGTCATCAAACAGGAGTCAGAATCCCCATGGACTGAAGCAGATTGGCCTTGACCAGATCTGGGACGACCTCAGAGCTGGAATCCAGCAAGTGTACACCAGACAGAGTATGGCGAAGTCCAGATACATGGAACTCTACACGTATCCTCCTGCTTGAACTGAGATAATTTGCTTTCGAATTTTGATACTTAGTGGTAGGATCTATGAATTATTAGAAATTTGACATCATGTTTTCTCTTCTCAGTTCATCCTTGAAATGTAGTCACAGAATTCATCTTTAGCTTTAAGTTTTTTGAATAGAGGTACTGTTTTTCGGTGTTTTGAACAGAGGTAATAAAATTGGCTAGTTAGTTGTCTAATGCAGTGCTGGTCAGGACAGTAGCCACTAGTCACATGTATCTGTTTACATTTAAAATAATTTAAAAATTCAGTTTCTTAGTCACAGTAGCCATAGTTTAAGGGCTTAATAGTCAGATAATAAAATATTTCTATTACTGTGGAAAGATCCGTTGGACAGCACTGGTCTAAAGCAGGGGATCATTTGTTTAAATGTTGTCCATTTGTTTATATATTGTCTACAGCTGCTTTCATGTTACTCGGAGGGAGTTGAGTAGTTCTGTCAGAAACAGTCTTGTCCAAAAGCCTAAAATATTTGCTATCTGGTCCTTTACATAAGAAGTTTGTTGACCTGATCTAACGGGATAGCACAGAGAACAAAAGTTTAACTGTTCTGGTCCTGTTTTACAAGTATGGTATTTAAAAAGTATCTCCCTCATTTGTCATGTGGCCTGCCATGTGTGCGAGGGACAGTGCCGCGTGCTGCAAAGGTCACGAGGGTGTAAAAGACGCGGCCCTGCTCTTCCATACCCAGTGATGTGCTGTTCACCTTTGTAGAGTTTCTTGGTTCCGTGCAAATATGAAATTGGAACTAGAGCTAAGCCAACTCAGTAGTGAGCAGGTTGCTGCAGATTCTAGGATTTCAAAGTTCAATGGAGATTTAAGTTTAAATCTTTAGTATGTATCTGTAATTATCAAACTAGGTTATGTGATATTGTAGTGTTCTCTCAAATATGTTAGCATCTTAAAATCCTTAAGAAGAATTTAAACATTGATTTAGATGGATATGAAGCTGTCTATTTCTAAATTAACTTACAATTTATTGTATGTATGTACACATATTCATATATGTACTCATATATACTTACATGTAGAACACTTTTCTAAAAAAATCAGCTTGATTGAGATAATTCACATACCATAAAATTCACCCTTTAGAAAGTCAAAAAAAAAAAAAAAAAAAAAAGAACCAACTTTCAATCTACCTAGTGACTGCTGACGTCACTCCGCAACCATTGGTCAACCCGGGGCCCCGCAGGAGACCTCTTAGAACCCTTGGGCGCGAGCGGTGTGTGCGCGGGCTCACTTGTGTTTAGCACTGCTCCTTGGTTACCGTTCGATCGGGAGGCTTTTGAGTGGTGCGGTCGTGGCAGAGAGGTTGGCTTCTACAGAATAGTACCGAGTAATCGCTGGTAGTAGGTTTACAAGTGGCTCAGAGTCGAGGGGGCAGGTGAGCGGGCTGGCCAGTTAAGCTGCTGTCTCCTGCCATGAAGACGGTTTTTGACTTTGGACCGTAGAAGAAAACGTCACTCTCTGGCACCTCCACCGGGCTGCAGGAGGCGAGCGCGGACGCGGTTTGTTCATGAAAGAGAATCGGGTTTCGGCTGAGCTGGCAGATCCGACTCAGACATCTGGGAAAGATCCATCACGCTGCCAAACAGGGTGATGTGGAAAGAGGACAGCTGATCTTTCCGTGTGGAGTAGGGGTCGGGAACCTCCACCAGGCTGCAGGAGGCGAGCGCGGGAGCGGTTTGGTTGAGAAATGGAATCGGATTACGGCTGAGCTACCAGATCCGACACAGACATCTGGGAAAGATCCATCAAGCTGCAAAAGGGGTCATGTTAAAAGTGGATAGCAGATCTTTCCGTGTGGAATAGGGTAAGTGGATGACAGAGTGGATGGAGAAGTAGGGGGCGGAGCCAGGCCCAAGCTTAGGAAAGAACCTATCGGTAGCCATGGCAAGATATAGCCCGTGAGAAACAACTGTCATTCCCCCTAGGGACCACTGACGGCAATCAGCAACCATTGGTCCACCCGGGGCCCCGCAGGACACCTCTTAGAACCCTTGGGCGCGAGCGGTGTGTGCGCGTGCTCACCTGTGTTTAGCACTGCTCCTTGGTTAGCGTTCGATCGGGAGGATTTTGAGTGGTGCTGTTGTGGCAGAGATGTTGTCTTCGAGAAAATAGTACTGAGTAATATTCGCTCATAGCGGCTTCACGAGTGGGTATGAGCCGAGGGGCCAGGTGAGGGGACGGGCCTCTGAAGCTGCTGTCTTCTCCCATGAAGAAGCTTTTTGACTTTTGACGGTAGATGAAAGAGTCACTCTCAGGCACCGCCACCAGGTTGCAGGAGGCGAGCTCGGACGAGGTTTATTTCAGACAGAGAATCGGCTTTGGCCTAGCTCCCAGATCCACTCAGACATCTGGGAAAGATCAATCACGCTGCCTAAAGGGGCCAGGTTGAAAGAGTACACCAGATCCTTTCGTGTGGAGTAGGGGACCGGGATGACAGAGCGGAACGAGAGGTAGGGGGCGGAGCTCGGCCCAATCTTAGAAAAGACCTGATCTGTGGCCACGTCAAGAAATAGCCCATTAGAACCATCTTTCAATATCCTTAGTGACTGCTGACGTCACTCAGCATCCATTGGTCAACCCGGGGCCCCGCATGAGAGGTCTTAGAACCGTTCGGCGCGAGCGGTGTGTGCGCGTTGTCACTTATGTTTATCACTGCTCGTTGGTTACCGTTCCATCGGGAGGCTTTTGAGTGGTGCTGTCGTGGCAGAGAGGTTGGCTTGGACAGAATAGTACCGAGTAATCGCTGGTATTAGGTTTAGAAGTGGATAAGAGCCGAGGGGATAGGTGAGCGGGCTGGCCAGTTAAGCTGCTGTCTTCTGCCATGAAGACGCTTTTTGACTTTGGACCGTAGAAGAAAAAGTCACTCTCTGGCACCTCCACCGGGCTTCAGGAGGCGAGCGCGGACGCGGTTTGTTCGTGAAAGAGAATCGGCTTTCGGCTGAGCTGGCAGATCCACTCAGACATCTGGAAAAGATCAATCACGCTGCCTAAAGGGGCCAGGTTGAAAGAGTACACCAGATCCTTTCGTGTGGAGTAGGGGACAGGGATGACAGAGCGGAACGAGAGGTAGGGGGCGGAGCTAGGCCCAATCTTAGAAAAGAACTGATCTGTAGCCACGTCAAGAAATAGCCCATTAGAACCAACTTTCGGCACTCAGCTCCAGGCGGGGCGGCCCCTGCGCTGAGGGACGCTGCCCGACCTTGGCGGGACGGGGGTTTCGCCAGGGCCTGGGCCCAGCGACCAGGCGGAGACGTCGCGCGAGCCTTGTAGTCTCCAGGGAAATGCGGGTTTGCCTGCAATGAGATTTCATTTTCTGCAGTTAAAGGACATCCTTTTCTGAGCTGCTGTGAATAAATTTGGGATGATACTGTATATTTTCATCTAATGGAGAATTAGCTGTATTTTGAATAAGGATTGCTGCACTGGACGACTTCAGAACATTACTCACAATGTCATCAAACAGGAGTCAGAATCCCCATGGACTGAAGCAGATTGGCCTTGACCAGATCTGGGACGACCTCAGAGCTGGAATCCAGCAAGTGTACACCAGACAGAGTATGGCGAAGTCCAGATACATGGAACTCTACACGTATCCTCCTGCTTGAACTGAGATAATTTGCTTTCGAATTTTGATACTTAGTGGTAGGATCTATGAATTATTAGAAATTTGACATCATGTTTTCTCTTCTCAGTTCATCCTTGAAATGTAGTCACAGAATTCATCTTTAGCTTTAAGTTTTTTGAATAGAGGTACTGTTTTTCGGTGTTTTGAACAGAGGTAATAAAATTGGCTAGTTAGTTGTCTAATGCAGTGCTGGTCAGGACAGTAGCCACTAGTCACATGTATCTGTTTACATTTAAAATAATTTAAAAATTCAGTTTCTTAGTCACAGTAGCCATAGTTTAAGGGCTTAATAGTCAGATAATAAAATATTTCTATTACTGTGGAAAGATCCGTTGGACAGCACTGGTCTAAAGCAGGGGATCATTTGTTTAAATGTTGTCCATTTGTTTATATATTGTCTACAGCTGCTTTCATGTTACTCGGAGGGAGTTGAGTAGTTCTGTCAGAAACAGTCTTGTCCAAAAGCCTAAAATATTTGCTATCTGGTCCTTTACATAAGAAGTTTGTTGACCTGATCTAACGGGATAGCACAGAGAACAAAAGTTTAACTGTTCTGGTCCTGTTTTACAAGTATGGTATTTAAAAAGTATCTCCCTCATTTGTCATGTGGCCTGCCATGTGTGCGAGGGACAGTGCCGCGTGCTGCAAAGGTCACGAGGGTGTAAAAGACGCGGCCCTGCTCTTCCATACCCAGTGATGTGCTGTTCACCTTTGTAGAGTTTCTTGGTTCCGTGCAAATATGAAATTGGAACTAGAGCTAAGCCAACTCAGTAGTGAGCAGGTTGCTGCAGATTCTAGGATTTCAAAGTTCAATGGAGATTTAAGTTTAAATCTTTAGTATGTATCTGTAATTATCAAACTAGGTTATGTGATATTGTAGTGTTCTCTCAAATATGTTAGCATCTTAAAATCCTTAAGAAGAATTTAAACATTGATTTAGATGGATATGAAGCTGTCTATTTCTAAATTAACTTACAATTTATTGTATGTATGTACACATATTCATATATGTACTCATATATACTTACATGTAGAACACTTTTCTAAAAAAATCAGCTTGATTGAGATAATTCACATACCATAAAATTCACCCTTTAGAAAGTCAAAAAAAAAAAAAAAAAAAAAAGAACCAACTTTCAATCTACCTAGTGACTGCTGACGTCACTCCGCAACCATTGGTCAACCCGGGGCCCCGCAGGAGACCTCTTAGAACCCTTGGGCGCGAGCGGTGTGTGCGCGGGCTCACTTGTGTTTAGCACTGCTCCTTGGTTACCGTTCGATCGGGAGGCTTTTGAGTGGTGCGGTCGTGGCAGAGAGGTTGGCTTCTACAGAATAGTACCGAGTAATCGCTGGTAGTAGGTTTACAAGTGGCTCAGAGTCGAGGGGGCAGGTGAGCGGGCTGGCCAGTTAAGCTGCTGTCTCCTGCCATGAAGACGGTTTTTGACTTTGGACCGTAGAAGAAAACGTCACTCTCTGGCACCTCCACCGGGCTGCAGGAGGCGAGCGCGGACGCGGTTTGTTCATGAAAGAGAATCGGGTTTCGGCTGAGCTGGCAGATCCGACTCAGACATCTGGGAAAGATCCATCACGCTGCCAAACAGGGTGATGTGGAAAGAGGACAGCTGATCTTTCCGTGTGGAGTAGGGGTCGGGAACCTCCACCAGGCTGCAGGAGGCGAGCGCGGGAGCGGTTTGGTTGAGAAATGGAATCGGATTACGGCTGAGCTACCAGATCCGACACAGACATCTGGGAAAGATCCATCAAGCTGCAAAAGGGGTCATGTTAAAAGTGGATAGCAGATCTTTCCGTGTGGAATAGGGTAAGTGGATGACAGAGTGGATGGAGAAGTAGGGGGCGGAGCCAGGCCCAAGCTTAGGAAAGAACCTATCGGTAGCCATGGCAAGATATAGCCCGTGAGAAACAACTGTCATTCCCCCTAGGGACCACTGACGGCAATCAGCAACCATTGGTCCACCCGGGGCCCCGCAGGACACCTCTTAGAACCCTTGGGCGCGAGCGGTGTGTGCGCGTGCTCACCTGTGTTTAGCACTGCTCCTTGGTTAGCGTTCGATCGGGAGGATTTTGAGTGGTGCTGTTGTGGCAGAGATGTTGTCTTCGAGAAAATAGTACTGAGTAATATTCGCTCATAGCGGCTTCACGAGTGGGTATGAGCCGAGGGGCCAGGTGAGGGGACGGGCCTCTGAAGCTGCTGTCTTCTCCCATGAAGAAGCTTTTTGACTTTTGACGGTAGATGAAAGAGTCACTCTCAGGCACCGCCACCAGGTTGCAGGAGGCGAGCTCGGACGAGGTTTATTTCAGACAGAGAATCGGCTTTGGCCTAGCTCCCAGATCCACTCAGACATCTGGGAAAGATCAATCACGCTGCCTAAAGGGGCCAGGTTGAAAGAGTACACCAGATCCTTTCGTGTGGAGTAGGGGACAGGGATGACAGAGCGGAACGAGAGGTAGGGGGCGGAGCTAGGCCCAATCTTAGAAAAGAACTGATCTGTAGCCACGTCAAGAAATAGCCCATTAGAACCAACTTTCGGCACTCAGCTCCAGGCGGGGCGGCCCCTGCGCTGAGGGACGCTGCCCGACCTTGGCGGGACGGGGGTTTCGCCAGGGCCTGGGCCCAGCGACCAGGCGGAGACGTCGCCCGAGCCTTGTAGTCTCCAGGGAAATGCGGGTTTGCCTGCAATGAGATTTCATTTTCTGCAGTTAAAGGACATCCTTTTCTGAGCTGCTGTGAATAAATTTGGGATGATACTGTATATTTTCATCTAATGGAGAATTAGCTGTATTTTGAATAAGGATTGCTGCACTGGACGACTTCAGAACATTACTCACAATGTCATCAAACAGGAGTCAGAATCCCCATGGACTGAAGCAGATTGGCCTTGACCAGATCTGGGACGACCTCAGAGCTGGAATCCAGCAAGTGTACACCAGACAGAGTATGGCGAAGTCCAGATACATGGAACTCTACACGTATCCTCCTGCTTGAACTGAGATAATTTGCTTTCGAATTTTGATACTTAGTGGTAGGATCTATGAATTATTAGAAATTTGACATCATGTTTTCTCTTCTCAGTTCATCCTTGAAATGTAGTCACAGAATTCATCTTTAGCTTTAAGTTTTTTGAATAGAGGTACTGTTTTTCGGTGTTTTGAACAGAGGTAATAAAATTGGCTAGTTAGTTGTCTAATGCAGTGCTGGTCAGGACAGTAGCCACTAGTCACATGTATCTGTTTACATTTAAAATAATTTAAAAATTCAGTTTCTTAGTCACAGTAGCCATAGTTTAAGGGCTTAATAGTCAGATAATAAAATATTTCTATTACTGTGGAAAGATCCGTTGGACAGCACTGGTCTAAAGCAGGGGATCATTTGTTTAAATGTTGTCCATTTGTTTATATATTGTCTACAGCTGCTTTCATGTTACTCGGAGGGAGTTGAGTAGTTCTGTCAGAAACAGTCTTGTCCAAAAGCCTAAAATATTTGCTATCTGGTCCTTTACATAAGAAGTTTGTTGACCTGATCTAACGGGATAGCACAGAGAACAAAAGTTTAACTGTTCTGGTCCTGTTTTACAAGTATGGTATTTAAAAAGTATCTCCCTCATTTGTCATGTGGCCTGCCATGTGTGCGAGGGACAGTGCCGCGTGCTGCAAAGGTCACGAGGGTGTAAAAGACGCGGCCCTGCTCTTCCATACCCAGTGATGTGCTGTTCACCTTTGTAGAGTTTCTTGGTTCCGTGCAAATATGAAATTGGAACTAGAGCTAAGCCAACTCAGTAGTGAGCAGGTTGCTGCAGATTCTAGGATTTCAAAGTTCAATGGAGATTTAAGTTTAAATCTTTAGTATGTATCTGTAATTATCAAACTAGGTTATGTGATATTGTAGTGTTCTCTCAAATATGTTAGCATCTTAAAATCCTTAAGAAGAATTTAAACATTGATTTAGATGGATATGAAGCTGTCTATTTCTAAATTAACTTACAATTTATTGTATGTATGTACACATATTCATATATGTACTCATATATACTTACATGTAGAACACTTTTCTAAAAAAATCAGCTTGATTGAGATAATTCACATACCATAAAATTCACCCTTTAGAAAGTCAAAAAAAAAAGAAAAAAAAAAAGAACCAACTTTCAATCTACCTAGTGACTGCTGACGTCACTCCGCAACCATTGGTCAACCCGGGGCCCCGCAGGAGACCTCTTAGAACCCTTGGGCGCGAGCGGTGTGTGCGCGGGCTCACTTGTGTTTAGCACTGCTCCTTGGTTACCGTTCGATCGGGAGGCTTTTGAGTGGTGCGGTCGTGGCAGAGAGGTTGGCTTCTACAGAATAGTACCGAGTAATCGCTGGTAGTAGGTTTACAAGTGGCTCAGAGTCGAGGGGGCAGGTGAGCGGGCTGGCCAGTTAAGCTGCTGTCTCCTGCCATGAAGACGGTTTTTGACTTTGGACCGTAGAAGAAAACGTCACTCTCTGGCACCTCCACCGGGCTGCAGGAGGCGAGCGCGGACGCGGTTTGTTCATGAAAGAGAATCGGGTTTCGGCTGAGCTGGCAGATCCGACTCAGACATCTGGGAAAGATCCATCACGCTGCCAAACAGGGTGATGTGGAAAGAGGACAGCTGATCTTTCCGTGTGGAGTAGGGGTCGGGAACCTCCACCAGGCTGCAGGAGGCGAGCGCGGGAGCGGTTTGGTTGAGAAATGGAATCGGATTACGGCTGAGCTACCAGATCCGACACAGACATCTGGGAAAGATCCATCAAGCTGCAAAAGGGGTCATGTTAAAAGTGGATAGCAGATCTTTCCGTGTGGAATAGGGTAAGTGGATGACAGAGTGGATGGAGAAGTAGGGGGCGGAGCCAGGCCCAAGCTTAGGAAAGAACCTATCGGTAGCCATGGCAAGATATAGCCCGTGAGAAACAACTGTCATTCCCCCTAGGGACCACTGACGGCAATCAGCAACCATTGGTCCACCCGGGGCCCCGCAGGACACCTCTTAGAACCCTTGGGCGCGAGCGGTGTGTGCGCGTGCTCACCTGTGTTTAGCACTGCTCCTTGGTTAGCGTTCGATCGGGAGGATTTTGAGTGGTGCTGTTGTGGCAGAGATGTTGTCTTCGAGAAAATAGTACTGAGTAATATTCGCTCATAGCGGCTTCACGAGTGGGTATGAGCCGAGGGGCCAGGTGAGGGGACGGGCCTCTGAAGCTGCTGTCTTCTCCCATGAAGAAGCTTTTTGACTTTTGACGGTAGATGAAAGAGTCACTCTCAGGCACCGCCACCAGGTGGCAGGAGGCGAGCTCGGACGAGGTTTATTTCAGACAGAGAATCGGCTTTGGCCTAGCTCCCAGATCCACTCAGACATCTGGGAAAGATCAATCACGCTGCCTAAAGGGGCCAGGTTGAAAGAGTACACCAGATCCTTTCGTGTGGAGTAGGGGACAGGGATGACAGAGCGGAACGAGAGGTAGGGGGCGGAGCTAGGCCCAATCTTAGAAAAGAACTGATCTGTAGCCACGTCAAGAAATAGCCCATTAGAACCAACTTTCGGCACTCAGCTCCAGGCGGGGCGGCCCCTGCGCTGAGGGACGCTGCCCGACCTTGGCGGGACGGGGGTTTCGCCAGGGCCTGGGCCCAGCGACCAGGCGGAGACGTCGCGCGAGCCTTGTAGTCTCCAGGGAAATGCGGGTTTGCCTGCAATGAGATTTCATTTTCTGCAGTTAAAGGACATCCTTTTCTGAGCTGCTGTGAATAAATTTGGGATGATACTGTATATTTTCATCTAATGGAGAATTAGCTGTATTTTGAATAAGGATTGCTGCACTGGACGACTTCAGAACATTACTCACAATGTCATCAAACAGGAGTCAGAATCCCCATGGACTGAAGCAGATTGGCCTTGACCAGATCTGGGACGACCTCAGAGCTGGAATCCAGCAAGTGTACACCAGACAGAGTATGGCGAAGTCCAGATACATGGAACTCTACACGTATCCTCCTGCTTGAACTGAGATAATTTGCTTTCGAATTTTGATACTTAGTGGTAGGATCTATGAATTATTAGAAATTTGACATCATGTTTTCTCTTCTCAGTTCATCCTTGAAATGTAGTCACAGAATTCATCTTTAGCTTTAAGTTTTTTGAATAGAGGTACTGTTTTTCGGTTTTTTGAACAGAGGTAATAAAATTGGCTAGTTAGTTGTCTAATGCAGTGCTGGTCAGGACAGTAGCCACTAGTCACATGTATCTGTTTACATTTAAAATAATTTAAAAATTCAGTTTCTTAGTCACAGTAGCCATAGTTTAAGGGCTTAATAGTCAGATAATAAAATATTTCTATTACTGTGGAAAGATCCGTTGGACAGCACTGGTCTAAAGCAGGGGATCATTTGTTTAAATGTTGTCCATTTGTTTATATATTGTCTACAGCTGCTTTCATGTTACTCGGAGGGAGTTGAGTAGTTCTGTCAGAAACAGTCTTGTCCAAAAGCCTAAAATATTTGCTATCTGGTCCTTTACATAAGAAGTTTGTTGACCTGATCTAACGGGATAGCACAGAGAACAAAAGTTTAACTGTTCTGGTCCTGTTTTACAAGTATGGTATTTAAAAAGTATCTCCCTCATTTGTCATGTGGCCTGCCATGTGTGCGAGGGACAGTGCCGCGTGCTGCAAAGGTCACGAGGGTGTAAAAGACGCGGCCCTGCTCTTCCATACCCAGTGATGTGCTGTTCACCTTTGTAGAGTTTCTTGGTTCCGTGCAAATATGAAATTGGAACTAGAGCTAAGCCAACTCAGTAGTGAGCAGGTTGCTGCAGATTCTAGGATTTCAAAGTTCAATGGAGATTTAAGTTTAAATCTTTAGTATGTATCTGTAATTATCAAACTAGGTTATGTGATATTGTAGTGTTCTCTCAAATATGTTAGCATCTTAAAATCCTTAAGAAGAATTTAAACATTGATTTAGATGGATATGAAGCTGTCTATTTCTAAATTAACTTACAATTTATTGTATGTATGTACACATATTCATATATGTACTCATATATACTTACATGTAGAACACTTTTCTAAAAAAATCAGCTTGATTGAGATAATTCACATACCATAAAATTCACCCTTTAGAAAGTCAAAAAAAAAAAAAAAAAAAAAAGAACCAACTTTCAATCTACCTAGTGACTGCTGACGTCACTCCGCAACCATTGGTCAACCCGGGGCCCCGCAGGAGACCTCTTAGAACCCTTGGGCGCGAGCGGTGTGTGCGCGGGCTCACTTGTGTTTAGCACTGCTCCTTGGTTACCGTTCGATCGGGAGGCTTTTGAGTGGTGCGGTCGTGGCAGAGAGGTTGGCTTCTACAGAATAGTACCGAGTAATCGCTGGTAGTAGGGTTTACAAGTGGCTCAGAGTCGAGGGGGCAGGTGAGCGGGCTGGCCAGTTAAGCTGCTGTCTCCTGCCATGAAGACGGTTTTTGACTTTGGACCGTAGAAGAAAACGTCACTCTCTGGCACCTCCACCGGGCTGCAGGAGGCGAGCGCGGACGCGGTTTGTTCATGAAAGAGAATCGGGTTTCGGCTGAGCTGGCAGATCCGACTCAGACATCTGGGAAAGATCCATCACGCTGCCAAACAGGGTGATGTGGAAAGAGGACAGCTGATCTTTCCGTGTGGAGTAGGGGTCGGGAACCTCCACCAGGCTGCAGGAGGCGAGCGCGGGAGCGGTTTGGTTGAGAAATGGAATCGGATTACGGCTGAGCTACCAGATCCGACACAGACATCTGGGAAAGATCCATCAAGCTGCAAAAGGGGTCATGTTAAAAGTGGATAGCAGATCTTTCCGTGTGGAATAGGGTAAGTGGATGACAGAGTGGATGGAGAAGTAGGGGGCGGAGCCAGGCCCAAGCTTAGGAAAGAACCTATCGGTAGCCATGGCAAGATATAGCCCGTGAGAAACAACTGTCATTCCCCCTAGGGACCACTGACGGCAATCAGCAACCATTGGTCCACCCGGGGCCCCGCAGGACACCTCTTAGAACCCTTGGGCGCGAGCGGTGTGTGCGCGTGCTCACCTGTGTTTAGCACTGCTCCTTGGTTAGCGTTCGATCGGGAGGATTTTGAGTGGTGCTGTTGTGGCAGAGATGTTGTCTTCGAGAAAATAGTACTGAGTAATATTCGCTCATAGCGGCTTCACGAGTGGGTATGAGCCGAGGGGCCAGGTGAGGGGACGGGCCTCTGAAGCTGCTGTCTTCTCCCATGAAGAAGCTTTTTGACTTTTGACGGTAGATGAAAGAGTCACTCTCAGGCACCGCCACCAGGTTGCAGGAGGCGAGCTCGGACGAGGTTTATTTCAGACAGAGAATCGGCTTTGGCCTAGCTCCCAGATCCACTCAGACATCTGGGAAAGATCAATCACGCTGCCTAAAGGGGCCAGGTTGAAAGAGTACACCAGATCCTTTCGTGTGGAGTAGGGGACAGGGATGACAGAGCGGAACGAGAGGTAGGGGGCGGAGCTAGGCCCAATCTTAGAAAAGAACTGATCTGTAGCCACGTCAAGAAATAGCCCATTAGAACCAACTTTCGGCACTCAGCTCCAGGCGGGGCGGCCCCTGCGCTGAGGGACGCTGCCCGACCTTGGCGGGACGGGGGTTTCGCCAGGGCCTGGGCCCAGCGACCAGGCGGAGACGTCGCCCGAGCCTTGTAGTCTCCAGGGAAATGCGGGTTTGCCTGCAATGAGATTTCATTTTCTGCAGTTAAAGGACATCCTTTTCTGAGCTGCTGTGAATAAATTTGGGATGATACTGTATATTTTCATCTAATGGAGAATTAGCTGTATTTTGAATAAGGATTGCTGCACTGGACGACTTCAGAACATTACTCACAATGTCATCAAACAGGAGTCAGAATCCCCATGGACTGAAGCAGATTGGCCTTGACCAGATCTGGGACGACCTCAGAGCTGGAATCCAGCAAGTGTACACCAGACAGAGTATGGCGAAGTCCAGATACATGGAACTCTACACGTATCCTCCTGCTTGAACTGAGATAATTTGCTTTCGAATTTTGATACTTAGTGGTAGGATCTATGAATTATTAGAAATTTGACATCATGTTTTCTCTTCTCAGTTCATCCTTGAAATGTAGTCACAGAATTCATCTTTAGCTTTAAGTTTTTTGAATAGAGGTACTGTTTTTCGGTGTTTTGAACAGAGGTAATAAAATTGGCTAGTTAGTTGTCTAATGCAGTGCTGGTCAGGACAGTAGCCACTAGTCACATGTATCTGTTTACATTTAAAATAATTTAAAAATTCAGTTTCTTAGTCACAGTAGCCATAGTTTAAGGGCTTAATAGTCAGATAATAAAATATTTCTATTACTGTGGAAAGATCCGTTGGACAGCACTGGTCTAAAGCAGGGGATCATTTGTTTAAATGTTGTCCATTTGTTTATATATTGTCTACAGCTGCTTTCATGTTACTCGGAGGGAGTTGAGTAGTTCTGTCAGAAACAGTCTTGTCCAAAAGCCTAAAATATTTGCTATCTGGTCCTTTACATAAGAAGTTTGTTGACCTGATCTAACGGGATAGCACAGAGAACAAAAGTTTAACTGTTCTGGTCCTGTTTTACAAGTATGGTATTTAAAAAGTATCTCCCTCATTTGTCATGTGGCCTGCCATGTGTGCGAGGGACAGTGCCGCGTGCTGCAAAGGTCACGAGGGTGTAAAAGACGCGGCCCTGCTCTTCCATACCCAGTGATGTGCTGTTCACCTTTGTAGAGTTTCTTGGTTCCGTGCAAATATGAAATTGGAACTAGAGCTAAGCCAACTCAGTAGTGAGCAGGTTGCTGCAGATTCTAGGATTTCAAAGTTCAATGGAGATTTAAGTTTAAATCTTTAGTATGTATCTGTAATTATCAAACTAGGTTATGTGATATTGTAGTGTTCTCTCAAATATGTTAGCATCTTAAAATCCTTAAGAAGAATTTAAACATTGATTTAGATGGATATGAAGCTGTCTATTTCTAAATTAACTTACAATTTATTGTATGTATGTACACATATTCATATATGTACTCATATATACTTACATGTAGAACACTTTTCTAAAAAAATCAGCTTGATTGAGATAATTCACATACCATAAAATTCACCCTTTAGAAAGTCAAAAAAAAAAGAAAAAAAAAAAGAACCAACTTTCAATCTACCTAGTGACTGCTGACGTCACTCCGCAACCATTGGTCAACCCGGGGCCCCGCAGGAGACCTCTTAGAACCCTTGGGCGCGAGCGGTGTGTGCGCGGGCTCACTTGTGTTTAGCACTGCTCCTTGGTTACCGTTCGATCGGGAGGCTTTTGAGTGGTGCGGTCGTGGCAGAGAGGTTGGCTTCTACAGAATAGTACCGAGTAATCGCTGGTAGTAGGTTTACAAGTGGCTCAGAGTCGAGGGGGCAGGTGAGCGGGCTGGCCAGTTAAGCTGCTGTCTCCTGCCATGAAGACGGTTTTTGACTTTGGACCGTAGAAGAAAACGTCACTCTCTGGCACCTCCACCGGGCTGCAGGAGGCGAGCGCGGACGCGGTTTGTTCATGAAAGAGAATCGGGTTTCGGCTGAGCTGGCAGATCCGACTCAGACATCTGGGAAAGATCCATCACGCTGCCAAACAGGGTGATGTGGAAAGAGGACAGCTGATCTTTCCGTGTGGAGTAGGGGTCGGGAACCTCCACCAGGCTGCAGGAGGCGAGCGCGGGAGCGGTTTGGTTGAGAAATGGAATCGGATTACGGCTGAGCTACCAGATCCGACACAGACATCTGGGAAAGATCCATCAAGCTGCAAAAGGGGTCATGTTAAAAGTGGATAGCAGATCTTTCCGTGTGGAATAGGGTAAGTGGATGACAGAGTGGATGGAGAAGTAGGGGGCGGAGCCAGGCCCAAGCTTAGGAAAGAACCTATCGGTAGCCATGGCAAGATATAGCCCGTGAGAAACAACTGTCATTCCCCCTAGGGACCACTGACGGCAATCAGCAACCATTGGTCCACCCGGGGCCCCGCAGGACACCTCTTAGAACCCTTGGGCGCGAGCGGTGTGTGCGCGTGCTCACCTGTGTTTAGCACTGCTCCTTGGTTAGCGTTCGATCGGGAGGATTTTGAGTGGTGCTGTTGTGGCAGAGATGTTGTCTTCGAGAAAATAGTACTGAGTAATATTCGCTCATAGCGGCTTCACGAGTGGGTATGAGCCGAGGGGCCAGGTGAGGGGACGGGCCTCTGAAGCTGCTGTCTTCTCCCATGAAGAAGCTTTTTGACTTTTGACGGTAGATGAAAGAGTCACTCTCAGGCACCGCCACCAGGTTGCAGGAGGCGAGCTCGGACGAGGTTTATTTCAGACAGAGAATCGGCTTTGGCCTAGCTCCCAGATCCACTCAGACATCTGGGAAAGATCAATCACGCTGCCTAAAGGGGCCAGGTTGAAAGAGTACACCAGATCCTTTCGTGTGGAGTAGGGGACAGGGATGACAGAGCGGAACGAGAGGTAGGGGGCGGAGCTAGGCCCAATCTTAGAAAAGAACTGATCTGTAGCCACGTCAAGAAATAGCCCATTAGAACCAACTTTCGGCACTCAGCTCCAGGCGGGGCGGCCCCTGCGCTGAGGGACGCTGCCCGACCTTGGCGGGACGGGGGTTTCGCCAGGGCCTGGGCCCAGCGACCAGGCGGAGACGTCGCGCGAGCCTTGTAGTCTCCAGGGAAATGCGGGTTTGCCTGCAATGAGATTTCATTTTCTGCAGTTAAAGGACATCCTTTTCTGAGCTGCTGTGAATAAATTTGGGATGATACTGTATATTTTCATCTAATGGAGAATTAGCTGTATTTTGAATAAGGATTGCTGCACTGGACGACTTCAGAACATTACTCACAATGTCATCAAACAGGAGTCAGAATCCCCATGGACTGAAGCAGATTGGCCTTGACCAGATCTGGGACGACCTCAGAGCTGGAATCCAGCAAGTGTACACCAGACAGAGTATGGCGAAGTCCAGATACATGGAACTCTACACGTATCCTCCTGCTTGAACTGAGATAATTTGCTTTCGAATTTTGATACTTAGTGGTAGGATCTATGAATTATTAGAAATTTGACATCATGTTTTCTCTTCTCAGTTCATCCTTGAAATGTAGTCACAGAATTCATCTTTAGCTTTAAGTTTTTTGAATAGAGGTACTGTTTTTCGGTTTTTTGAACAGAGGTAATAAAATTGGCTAGTTAGTTGTCTAATGCAGTGCTGGTCAGGACAGTAGCCACTAGTCACATGTATCTGTTTACATTTAAAATAATTTAAAAATTCAGTTTCTTAGTCACAGTAGCCATAGTTTAAGGGCTTAATAGTCAGATAATAAAATATTTCTATTACTGTGGAAAGATCCGTTGGACAGCACTGGTCTAAAGCAGGGGATCATTTGTTTAAATGTTGTCCATTTGTTTATATATTGTCTACAGCTGCTTTCATGTTACTCGGAGGGAGTTGAGTAGTTCTGTCAGAAACAGTCTTGTCCAAAAGCCTAAAATATTTGCTATCTGGTCCTTTACATAAGAAGTTTGTTGACCTGATCTAACGGGATAGCACAGAGAACAAAAGTTTAACTGTTCTGGTCCTGTTTTACAAGTATGGTATTTAAAAAGTATCTCCCTCATTTGTCATGTGGCCTGCCATGTGTGCGAGGGACAGTGCCGCGTGCTGCAAAGGTCACGAGGGTGTAAAAGACGCGGCCCTGCTCTTCCATACCCAGTGATGTGCTGTTCACCTTTGTAGAGTTTCTTGGTTCCGTGCAAATATGAAATTGGAACTAGAGCTAAGCCAACTCAGTAGTGAGCAGGTTGCTGCAGATTCTAGGATTTCAAAGTTCAATGGAGATTTAAGTTTAAATCTTTAGTATGTATCTGTAATTATCAAACTAGGTTATGTGATATTGTAGTGTTCTCTCAAATATGTTAGCATCTTAAAATCCTTAAGAAGAATTTAAACATTGATTTAGATGGATATGAAGCTGTCTATTTCTAAATTAACTTACAATTTATTGTATGTATGTACACATATTCATATATGTACTCATATATACTTACATGTAGAACACTTTTCTAAAAAAATCAGCTTGATTGAGATAATTCACATACCATAAAATTCACCCTTTAGAAAGTCAAAAAAAAAAAAAAAAAAAAAAGAACCAACTTTCAATCTACCTAGTGACTGCTGACGTCACTCCGCAACCATTGGTCAACCCGGGGCCCCGCAGGAGACCTCTTAGAACCCTTGGGCGCGAGCGGTGTGTGCGCGGGCTCACTTGTGTTTAGCACTGCTCCTTGGTTACCGTTCGATCGGGAGGCTTTTGAGTGGTGCGGTCGTGGCAGAGAGGTTGGCTTCTACAGAATAGTACCGAGTAATCGCTGGTAGTAGGGTTTACAAGTGGCTCAGAGTCGAGGGGGCAGGTGAGCGGGCTGGCCAGTTAAGCTGCTGTCTCCTGCCATGAAGACGGTTTTTGACTTTGGACCGTAGAAGAAAACGTCACTCTCTGGCACCTCCACCGGGCTGCAGGAGGCGAGCGCGGACGCGGTTTGTTCATGAAAGAGAATCGGGTTTCGGCTGAGCTGGCAGATCCGACTCAGACATCTGGGAAAGATCCATCACGCTGCCAAACAGGGTGATGTGGAAAGAGGACAGCTGATCTTTCCGTGTGGAGTAGGGGTCGGGAACCTCCACCAGGCTGCAGGAGGCGAGCGCGGGAGCGGTTTGGTTGAGAAATGGAATCGGATTACGGCTGAGCTACCAGATCCGACACAGACATCTGGGAAAGATCCATCAAGCTGCAAAAGGGGTCATGTTAAAAGTGGATAGCAGATCTTTCCGTGTGGAATAGGGTAAGTGGATGACAGAGTGGATGGAGAAGTAGGGGGCGGAGCCAGGCCCAAGCTTAGGAAAGAACCTATCGGTAGCCATGGCAAGATATAGCCCGTGAGAAACAACTGTCATTCCCCCTAGGGACCACTGACGGCAATCAGCAACCATTGGTCCACCCGGGGCCCCGCAGGACACCTCTTAGAACCCTTGGGCGCGAGCGGTGTGTGCGCGTGCTCACCTGTGTTTAGCACTGCTCCTTGGTTAGCGTTCGATCGGGAGGATTTTGAGTGGTGCTGTTGTGGCAGAGATGTTGTCTTCGAGAAAATAGTACTGAGTAATATTCGCTCATAGCGGCTTCACGAGTGGGTATGAGCCGAGGGGCCAGGTGAGGGGACGGGCCTCTGAAGCTGCTGTCTTCTCCCATGAAGAAGCTTTTTGACTTTTGACGGTAGATGAAAGAGTCACTCTCAGGCACCGCCACCAGGTTGCAGGAGGCGAGCTCGGACGAGGTTTATTTCAGACAGAGAATCGGCTTTGGCCTAGCTCCCAGATCCACTCAGACATCTGGGAAAGATCAATCACGCTGCCTAAAGGGGCCAGGTTGAAAGAGTACACCAGATCCTTTCGTGTGGAGTAGGGGACAGGGATGACAGAGCGGAACGAGAGGTAGGGGGCGGAGCTAGGCCCAATCTTAGAAAAGAACTGATCTGTAGCCACGTCAAGAAATAGCCCATTAGAACCAACTTTCGGCACTCAGCTCCAGGCGGGGCGGCCCCTGCGCTGAGGGACGCTGCCCGACCTTGGCGGGACGGGGGTTTCGCCAGGGCCTGGGCCCAGCGACCAGGCGGAGACGTCGCGCGAGCCTTGTAGTCTCCAGGGAAATGCGGGTTTGCCTGCAATGAGATTTCATTTTCTGCAGTTAAAGGACATCCTTTTCTGAGCTGCTGTGAATAAATTTGGGATGATACTGTATATTTTCATCTAATGGAGAATTAGCTGTATTTTGAATAAGGATTGCTGCACTGGACGACTTCAGAACATTACTCACAATGTCATCAAACAGGAGTCAGAATCCCCATGGACTGAAGCAGATTGGCATTGACCAGATCTGGGACGACCTCAGAGCTGGAATCCAGCAAGTGTACACCAGACAGAGTATGGCGAAGTCCAGATACATGGAACTCTACACGTATCCTCCTGCTTGAACTGAGATAATTTGCTTTCGAATTTTGATACTTAGTGGTAGGATCTATGAATTATTAGAAATTTGACATCATGTTTTCTCTTCTCAGTTCATCCTTGAAATGTAGTCACAGAATTCATCTTTAGCTTTAAGTTTTTTGAATAGAGGTACTGTTTTTCGGTTTTTTGAACAGAGGTAATAAAATTGGCTAGTTAGTTGTCTAATGCAGTGCTGGTCAGGACAGTAGCCACTAGTCACATGTATCTGTTTACATTTAAAATAATTTAAAAATTCAGTTTCTTAGTCACAGTAGCCATAGTTTAAGGGCTTAATAGTCAGATAATAAAATATTTCTATTACTGTGGAAAGATCCGTTGGACAGCACTGGTCTAAAGCAGGGGATCATTTGTTTAAATGTTGTCCATTTGTTTATATATTGTCTACAGCTGCTTTCATGTTACTCGGAGGGAGTTGAGTAGTTCTGTCAGAAACAGTCTTGTCCAAAAGCCTAAAATATTTGCTATCTGGTCCTTTACATAAGAAGTTTGTTGACCTGATCTAACGGGATAGCACAGAGAACAAAAGTTTAACTGTTCTGGTCCTGTTTTACAAGTATGGTATTTAAAAAGTATCTCCCTCATTTGTCATGTGGCCTGCCATGTGTGCGAGGGACAGTGCCGCGTGCTGCAAAGGTCACGAGGGTGTAAAAGACGCGGCCCTGCTCTTCCATACCCAGTGATGTGCTGTTCACCTTTGTAGAGTTTCTTGGTTCCGTGCAAATATGAAATTGGAACTAGAGCTAAGCCAACTCAGTAGTGAGCAGGTTGCTGCAGATTCTAGGATTTCAAAGTTCAATGGAGATTTAAGTTTAAATCTTTAGTATGTATCTGTAATTATCAAACTAGGTTATGTGATATTGTAGTGTTCTCTCAAATATGTTAGCATCTTAAAATCCTTAAGAAGAATTTAAACATTGATTTAGATGGATATGAAGCTGTCTATTTCTAAATTAACTTACAATTTATTGTATGTATGTACACATATTCATATATGTACTCATATATACTCACATGTAGAACACTTTTCTAAAAAAATCAGCTTGATTGAGATAATTCACATACCATAAAATTCACCCTTTAGAAAGTCAGAAAAAAAAAAAAAAAAAAAAGAACCAACTTTCAATCTACCTAGTGACTGCTGACGTCACTCCGCAACCATTGGTCAACCCGGGGCCCCGCAGGAGACCTCTTAGAACCCTTGGGCGCGAGCGGTGTGTGCGCGGGCTCACTTGTGTTTAGCACTGCTCCTTGGTTACCGTTCGATCGGGAGGCTTTTGAGTGGTGCGGTCGTGGCAGAGAGGTTGGCTTCTACAGAATAGTACCGAGTAATCGCTGGTAGTAGGGTTTACAAGTGGCTCAGAGTCGAGGGGGCAGGTGAGCGGGCTGGCCAGTTAAGCTGCTGTCTCCTGCCATGAAGACGGTTTTTGACTTTGGACCGTAGAAGAAAACGTCACTCTCTGGCACCTCCACCGGGCTGCAGGAGGCGAGCGCGGACGCGGTTTGTTCATGAAAGAGAATCGGGTTTCGGCTGAGCTGGCAGATCCGACTCAGACATCTGGGAAAGATCCATCACGCTGCCAAACAGGGTGATGTGGAAAGAGGACAGCTGATCTTTCCGTGTGGAGTAGGGGTCGGGAACCTCCACCAGGCTGCAGGAGGCGAGCGCGGGAGCGGTTTGGTTGAGAAATGGAATCGGATTACGGCTGAGCTACCAGATCCGACACAGACATCTGGGAAAGATCCATCAAGCTGCAAAAGGGGTCATGTTAAAAGTGGATAGCAGATCTTTCCGTGTGGAATAGGGTAAGTGGATGACAGAGTGGATGGAGAAGTAGGGGGCGGAGCCAGGCCCAAGCTTAGGAAAGAACCTATCGGTAGCCATGGCAAGATATAGCCCGTGAGAAACAACTGTCATTCCCCCTAGGGACCACTGACGGCAATCAGCAACCATTGGTCCACCCGGGGCCCCGCAGGACACCTCTTAGAACCCTTGGGCGCGAGCGGTGTGTGCGCGTGCTCACCTGTGTTTAGCACTGCTCCTTGGTTAGCGTTCGATCGGGAGGATTTTGAGTGGTGCTGTTGTGGCAGAGATGTTGTCTTCGAGAAAATAGTACTGAGTAATATTCGCTCATAGCGGCTTCACGAGTGGGTATGAGCCGAGGGGCCAGGTGAGGGGACGGGCCTCTGAAGCTGCTGTCTTCTCCCATGAAGAAGCTTTTTGACTTTTGACGGTAGATGAAAGAGTCACTCTCAGGCACCGCCACCAGGTTGCAGGAGGCGAGCTCGGACGAGGTTTATTTCAGACAGAGAATCGGCTTTGGCCTAGCTCCCAGATCCACTCAGACATCTGGGAAAGATCAATCACGCTGCCTAAAGGGGCCAGGTTGAAAGAGTACACCAGATCCTTTCGTGTGGAGTAGGGGACAGGGATGACAGAGCGGAACGAGAGGTAGGGGGCGGAGCTAGGCCCAATCTTAGAAAAGAACTGATCTGTAGCCACGTCAAGAAATAGCCCATTAGAACCAACTTTCGGCACTCAGCTCCAGGCGGGGCGGCCCCTGCGCTGAGGGACGCTGCCCGACCTTGGCGGGACGGGGGTTTCGCCAGGGCCTGGGCCCAGCGACCAGGCGGAGACGTCGCGCGAGCCTTGTAGTCTCCAGGGAAATGCGGGTTTGCCTGCAATGAGATTTCATTTTCTGCAGTTAAAGGACATCCTTTTCTGAGCTGCTGTGAATAAATTTGGGATGATACTGTATATTTTCATCTAATGGAGAATTAGCTGTATTTTGAATAAGGATTGCTGCACTGGACGACTTCAGAACATTACTCACAATGTCATCAAACAGGAGTCAGAATCCCCATGGACTGAAGCAGATTGGCCTTGACCAGATCTGGGACGACCTCAGAGCTGGAATCCAGCAAGTGTACACCAGACAGAGTATGGCGAAGTCCAGATACATGGAACTCTACACGTATCCTCCTGCTTGAACTGAGATAATTTGCTTTCGAATTTTGATACTTAGTGGTAGGATCTATGAATTATTAGAAATTTGACATCATGTTTTCTCTTCTCAGTTCATCCTTGAAATGTAGTCACAGAATTCATCTTTAGCTTTAAGTTTTTTGAATAGAGGTACTGTTTTTCGGTGTTTTGAACAGAGGTAATAAAATTGGCTAGTTAGTTGTCTAATGCAGTGCTGGTCAGGACAGTAGCCACTAGTCACATGTATCTGTTTACATTTAAAATAATTTAAAAATTCAGTTTCTTAGTCACAGTAGCCATAGTTTAAGGGCTTAATAGTCAGATAATAAAATATTTCTATTACTGTGGAAAGATCCGTTGGACAGCACTGGTCTAAAGCAGGGGATCATTTGTTTAAATGTTGTCCATTTGTTTATATATTGTCTACAGCTGCTTTCATGTTACTCGGAGGGAGTTGAGTAGTTCTGTCAGAAACAGTCTTGTCCAAAAGCCTAAAATATTTGCTATCTGGTCCTTTACATAAGAAGTTTGTTGACCTGATCTAACGGGATAGCACAGAGAACAAAAGTTTAACTGTTCTGGTCCTGTTTTACAAGTATGGTATTTAAAAAGTATCTCCCTCATTTGTCATGTGGCCTGCCATGTGTGCGAGGGACAGTGCCGCGTGCTGCAAAGGTCACGAGGGTGTAAAAGACGCGGCCCTGCTCTTCCATACCCAGTGATGTGCTGTTCACCTTTGTAGAGTTTCTTGGTTCCGTGCAAATATGAAATTGGAACTAGAGCTAAGCCAACTCAGTAGTGAGCAGGTTGCTGCAGATTCTAGGATTTCAAAGTTCAATGGAGATTTAAGTTTAAATCTTTAGTATGTATCTGTAATTATCAAACTAGGTTATGTGATATTGTAGTGTTCTCTCAAATATGTTAGCATCTTAAAATCCTTAAGAAGAATTTAAACATTGATTTAGATGGATATGAAGCTGTCTATTTCTAAATTAACTTACAATTTATTGTATGTATGTACACATATTCATATATGTACTCATATATACTTACATGTAGAACACTTTTCTAAAAAAATCAGCTTGATTGAGATAATTCACATACCATAAAATTCACCCTTTAGAAAGTCAGAAAAAAAAAAAAAAAAAAAGAACCAACTTTCAATCTACCTAGTGACTGCTGACGTCACTCCGCAACCATTGGTCAACCCGGGGCCCCGCAGGAGACCTCTTAGAACCCTTGGGCGCGAGCGGTGTGTGCGCGGGCTCACTTGTGTTTAGCACTGCTCCTTGGTTACCGTTCGATCGGGAGGCTTTTGAGTGGTGCGGTCGTGGCAGAGAGGTTGGCTTCTACAGAATAGTACCGAGTAATCGCTGGTAGTAGGTTTACAAGTGGCTCAGAGTCGAGGGGGCAGGTGAGCGGGCTGGCCAGTTAAGCTGCTGTCTCCTGCCATGAAGACGGTTTTTGACTTTGGACCGTAGAAGAAAACGTCACTCTCTGGCACCTCCACCGGGCTGCAGGAGGCGAGCGCGGACGCGGTTTGTTCATGAAAGAGAATCGGGTTTCGGCTGAGCTGGCAGATCCGACTCAGACATCTGGGAAAGATCCATCACGCTGCCAAACAGGGTGATGTGGAAAGAGGACAGCTGATCTTTCCGTGTGGAGTAGGGGTCGGGAACCTCCACCAGGCTGCAGGAGGCGAGCGCGGGAGCGGTTTGGTTGAGAAATGGAATCGGATTACGGCTGAGCTACCAGATCCGACACAGACATCTGGGAAAGATCCATCAAGCTGCAAAAGGGGTCATGTTAAAAGTGGATAGCAGATCTTTCCGTGTGGAATAGGGTAAGTGGATGACAGAGTGGATGGAGAAGTAGGGGGCGGAGCCAGGCCCAAGCTTAGGAAAGAACCTATCGGTAGCCATGGCAAGATATAGCCCGTGAGAAACAACTGTCATTCCCCCTAGGGACCACTGACGGCAATCAGCAACCATTGGTCCACCCGGGGCCCCGCAGGACACCTCTTAGAACCCTTGGGCGCGAGCGGTGTGTGCGCGTGCTCACCTGTGTTTAGCACTGCTCCTTGGTTAGCGTTCGATCGGGAGGATTTTGAGTGGTGCTGTTGTGGCAGAGATGTTGTCTTCGACAAAATAGTACTGAGTAATATTCGCTCATAGCGGCTTCACGAGTGGGTATGAGCCGAGGGGCCAGGTGAGGGGACGGGCCTCTGAAGCTGCTGTCTTCTCCCATGAAGAAGCTTTTTGACTTTTGACGGTAGATGAAAGAGTCACTCTCAGGCACCGCCACCAGGTTGCAGGAGGCGAGCTCGGACGAGGTTTATTTCAGACAGAGAATCGGCTTTGGCCTAGCTCCCAGATCCACTCAGACATCTGGGAAAGATCAATCACGCTGCCTAAAGGGGCCAGGTTGAAAGAGTACACCAGATCCTTTCGTGTGGAGTAGGGGACAGGGATGACAGAGCGGAACGAGAGGTAGGGGGCGGAGCTAGGCCCAATCTTAGAAAAGAACTGATCTGTAGCCACGTCAAGAAATAGCCCATTAGAACCAACTTTCGGCACTCAGCTCCAGGCGGGGCGGCCCCTGCGCTGAGGGACGCTGCCCGACCTTGGCGGGACGGGGGTTTCGCCAGGGCCTGGGCCCAGCGACCAGGCGGAGACGTCGCGCGAGCCTTGTAGTCTCCAGGGAAATGCGGGTTTGCCTGCAATGAGATTTCATTTTCTGCAGTTAAAGGACATCCTTTTCTGAGCTGCTGTGAATAAATTTGGGATGATACTGTATATTTTCATCTAATGGAGAATTAGCTGTATTTTGAATAAGGATTGCTGCACTGGACGACTTCAGAACATTACTCACAATGTCATCAAACAGGAGTCAGAATCCCCATGGACTGAAGCAGATTGGCCTTGACCAGATCTGGGACGACCTCAGAGCTGGAATCCAGCAAGTGTACACCAGACAGAGTATGGCGAAGTCCAGATACATGGAACTCTACACGTATCCTCCTGCTTGAACTGAGATAATTTGCTTTCGAATTTTGATACTTAGTGGTAGGATCTATGAATTATTAGAAATTTGACATCATGTTTTCTCTTCTCAGTTCATCCTTGAAATGTAGTCACAGAATTCATCTTTAGCTTTAAGTTTTTTGAATAGAGGTACTGTTTTTCGGTTTTTTGAACAGAGGTAATAAAATTGGCTAGTTAGTTGTCTAATGCAGTGCTGGTCAGGACAGTAGCCACTAGTCACATGTATCTGTTTACATTTAAAATAATTTAAAAATTCAGTTTCTTAGTCACAGTAGCCATAGTTTAAGGGCTTAATAGTCAGATAATAAAATATTTCTATTACTGTGGAAAGATCCGTTGGACAGCACTGGTCTAAAGCAGGGGATCATTTGTTTAAATGTTGTCCATTTGTTTATATATTGTCTACAGCTGCTTTCATGTTACTCGGAGGGAGTTGAGTAGTTCTGTCAGAAACAGTCTTGTCCAAAAGCCTAAAATATTTGCTATCTGGTCCTTTACATAAGAAGTTTGTTGACCTGATCTAACGGGATAGCACAGAGAACAAAAGTTTAACTGTTCTGGTCCTGTTTTACAAGTATGGTATTTAAAAAGTATCTCCCTCATTTGTCATGTGGCCTGCCATGTGTGCGAGGGACAGTGCCGCGTGCTGCAAAGGTCACGAGGGTGTAAAAGACGCGGCCCTGCTCTTCCATACCCAGTGATGTGCTGTTCACCTTTGTAGAGTTTCTTGGTTCCGTGCAAATATGAAATTGGAACTAGAGCTAAGCCAACTCAGTAGTGAGCAGGTTGCTGCAGATTCTAGGATTTCAAAGTTCAATGGAGATTTAAGTTTAAATCTTTAGTATGTATCTGTAATTATCAAACTAGGTTATGTGATATTGTAGTGTTCTCTCAAATATGTTAGCATCTTAAAATCCTTAAGAAGAATTTAAACATTGATTTAGATGGATATGAAGCTGTCTATTTCTAAATTAACTTACAATTTATTGTATGTATGTACACATATTCATATATGTACTCATATATACTTACATGTAGAACACTTTTCTAAAAAAATCAGCTTGATTGAGATAATTCACATACCATAAAATTCACCCTTTAGAAAGTCAGAAAAAAAAAAAAAAAAAAGAACCAACTTTCAATCTACCTAGTGACTGCTGACGTCACTCCGCAACCATTGGTCAACCCGGGGCCCCGCAGGAGACCTCTTAGAACCCTTGGGCGCGAGCGGTGTGTGCGCGGGCTCACTTGTGTTTAGCACTGCTCCTTGGTTACCGTTCGATCGGGAGGCTTTTGAGTGGTGCGGTCGTGGCAGAGAGGTTGGCTTCTACAGAATAGTACCGAGTAATCGCTGGTAGTAGGTTTACAAGTGGCTCAGAGTCGAGGGGGCAGGTGAGCGGGCTGGCCAGTTAAGCTGCTGTCTCCTGCCATGAAGACGGTTTTTGACTTTGGACCGTAGAAGAAAACGTCACTCTCTGGCACCTCCACCGGGCTGCAGGAGGCGAGCGCGGACGCGGTTTGTTCATGAAAGAGAATCGGGTTTCGGCTGAGCTGGCAGATCCGACTCAGACATCTGGGAAAGATCCATCACGCTGCCAAACAGGGTGATGTGGAAAGAGGACAGCTGATCTTTCCGTGTGGAGTAGGGGTCGGGAACCTCCACCAGGCTGCAGGAGGCGAGCGCGGGAGCGGTTTGGTTGAGAAATGGAATCGGATTACGGCTGAGCTACCAGATCCGACACAGACATCTGGGAAAGATCCATCAAGCTGCAAAAGGGGTCATGTTAAAAGTGGATAGCAGATCTTTCCGTGTGGAATAGGGTAAGTGGATGACAGAGTGGATGGAGAAGTAGGGGGCGGAGCCAGGCCCAAGCTTAGGAAAGAACCTATCGGTAGCCATGGCAAGATATAGCCCGTGAGAAACAACTGTCATTCCCCCTAGGGACCACTGACGGCAATCAGCAACCATTGGTCCACCCGGGGCCCCGCAGGACACCTCTTAGAACCCTTGGGCGCGAGCGGTGTGTGCGCGTGCTCACCTGTGTTTAGCACTGCTCCTTGGTTAGCGTTCGATCGGGAGGATTTTGAGTGGTGCTGTTGTGGCAGAGATGTTGTCTTCGAGAAAATAGTACTGAGTAATATTCGCTCATAGCGGCTTCACGAGTGGGTATGAGCCGAGGGGCCAGGTGAGGGGACGGGCCTCTGAAGCTGCTGTCTTCTCCCATGAAGAAGCTTTTTGACTTTTGACGGTAGATGAAAGAGTCACTCTCAGGCACCGCCACCAGGTGGCAGGAGGCGAGCTCGGACGAGGTTTATTTCAGACAGAGAATCGGCTTTGGCCTAGCTCCCAGATCCACTCAGACATCTGGGAAAGATCAATCACGCTGCCTAAAGGGGCCAGGTTGAAAGAGTACACCAGATCCTTTCGTGTGGAGTAGGGGACAGGGATGACAGAGCGGAACGAGAGGTAGGGGGCGGAGCTAGGCCCAATCTTAGAAAAGAACTGATCTGTAGCCACGTCAAGAAATAGCCCATTAGAACCAACTTTCGGCACTCAGCTCCAGGCGGGGCGGCCCCTGCGCTGAGGGACGCTGCCCGACCTTGGCGGGACGGGGGTTTCGCCAGGGCCTGGGCCCAGCGACCAGGCGGAGACGTCGCGCGAGCCTTGTAGTCTCCAGGGAAATGCGGGTTTGCCTGCAATGAGATTTCATTTTCTGCAGTTAAAGGACATCCTTTTCTGAGCTGCTGTGAATAAATTTGGGATGATACTGTATATTTTCATCTAATGGAGAATTAGCTGTATTTTGAATAAGGATTGCTGCACTGGACGACTTCAGAACATTACTCACAATGTCATCAAACAGGAGTCAGAATCCCCATGGACTGAAGCAGATTGGCATTGACCAGATCTGGGACGACCTCAGAGCTGGAATCCAGCAAGTGTACACCAGACAGAGTATGGCGAAGTCCAGATACATGGAACTCTACACGTATCCTCCTGCTTGAACTGAGATAATTTGCTTTCGAATTTTGATACTTAGTGGTAGGATCTATGAATTATTAGAAATTTGACATCATGTTTTCTCTTCTCAGTTCATCCTTGAAATGTAGTCACAGAATTCATCTTTAGCTTTAAGTTTTTTGAATAGAGGTACTGTTTTTCGGTTTTTTGAACAGAGGTAATAAAATTGGCTAGTTAGTTGTCTAATGCAGTGCTGGTCAGGACAGTAGCCACTAGTCACATGTATCTGTTTACATTTAAAATAATTTAAAAATTCAGTTTCTTAGTCACAGTAGCCATAGTTTAAGGGCTTAATAGTCAGATAATAAAATATTTCTATTACTGTGGAAAGATCCGTTGGACAGCACTGGTCTAAAGCAGGGGATCATTTGTTTAAATGTTGTCCATTTGTTTATATATTGTCTACAGCTGCTTTCATGTTACTCGGAGGTTGTTGAGTAGTTCTGTCAGAAACAGTCTTGTCCAAAAGCCTAAAATATTTGCTATCTGGTCCTTTACATAAGAAGTTTGTTGACCTGATCTAACGGGATAGCACAGAGAACAAAAGTTTAACTGTTCTGGTCCTGTTTTACAAGTATGGTATTTAAAAAGTATCTCCCTCATTTGTCATGTGGCCTGCCATGTGTGCGAGGGACAGTGCCGCGTGCTGCAAAGGTCACGAGGGTGTAAAAGACGCGGCCCTGCTCTTCCATACCCAGTGATGTGCTGTTCACCTTTGTAGAGTTTCTTGGTTCCGTGCAAATATGAAATTGGAACTAGAGCTAAGCCAACTCAGTAGTGAGCAGGTTGCTGCAGATTCTAGGATTTCAAAGTTCAATGGAGATTTAAGTTTAAATCTTTAGTATGTATCTGTAATTATCAAACTAGGTTATGTGATATTGTAGTGTTCTCTCAAATATGTTAGCATCTTAAAATCCTTAAGAAGAATTTAAACATTGATTTAGATGGATATGAAGCTGTCTATTTCTAAATTAACTTACAATTTATTGTATGTATGTACACATATTCATATATGTACTCATATATACTTACATGTAGAACACTTTTCTAAAAAAATCAGCTTGATTGAGATAATTCACATACCATAAAATTCACCCTTTAGAAAGTCAGAAAAAAAAAAAAAAAAAAAGAACCAACTTTCAATCTACCTAGTGACTGCTGACGTCACTCCGCAACCATTGGTCAACCCGGGGCCCCGCAGGAGACCTCTTAGAACCCTTGGGCGCGAGCGGTGTGTGCGCGGGCTCACTTGTGTTTAGCACTGCTCCTTGGTTACCGTTCGATCGGGAGGCTTTTGAGTGGTGCGGTCGTGGCAGAGAGGTTGGCTTCTACAGAATAGTACCGAGTAATCGCTGGTAGTAGGTTTACAAGTGGCTCAGAGTCGAGGGGGCAGGTGAGCGGGCTGGCCAGTTAAGCTGCTGTCTCCTGCCATGAAGACGGTTTTTGACTTTGGACCGTAGAAGAAAACGTCACTCTCTGGCACCTCCACCGGGCTGCAGGAGGCGAGCGCGGACGCGGTTTGTTCATGAAAGAGAATCGGGTTTCGGCTGAGCTGGCAGATCCGACTCAGACATCTGGGAAAGATCCATCACGCTGCCAAACAGGGTGATGTGGAAAGAGGACAGCTGATCTTTCCGTGTGGAGTAGGGGTCGGGAACCTCCACCAGGCTGCAGGAGGCGAGCGCGGGAGCGGTTTGGTTGAGAAATGGAATCGGATTACGGCTGAGCTACCAGATCCGACACAGACATCTGGGAAAGATCCATCAAGCTGCAAAAGGGGTCATGTTAAAAGTGGATAGCAGATCTTTCCGTGTGGAATAGGGTAAGTGGATGACAGAGTGGATGGAGAAGTAGGGGGCGGAGCCAGGCCCAAGCTTAGGAAAGAACCTATCGGTAGCCATGGCAAGATATAGCCCGTGAGAAACAACTGTCATTCCCCCTAGGGACCACTGACGGCAATCAGCAACCATTGGTCCACCCGGGGCCCCGCAGGACACCTCTTAGAACCCTTGGGCGCGAGCGGTGTGTGCGCGTGCTCACCTGTGTTTAGCACTGCTCCTTGGTTAGCGTTCGATCGGGAGGATTTTGAGTGGTGCTGTTGTGGCAGAGATGTTGTCTTCGAGAAAATAGTACTGAGTAATATTCGCTCATAGCGGCTTCACGAGTGGGTATGAGCCGAGGGGCCAGGTGAGGGGACGGGCCTCTGAAGCTGCTGTCTTCTCCCATGAAGAAGCTTTTTGACTTTTGACGGTAGATGAAAGAGTCACTCTCAGGCACCGCCACCAGGTTGCAGGAGGCGAGCTCGGACGAGGTTTATTTCAGACAGAGAATCGGCTTTGGCCTAGCTCCCAGATCCACTCAGACATCTGGGAAAGATCAATCACGCTGCCTAAAGGGGCCAGGTTGAAAGAGTACACCAGATCCTTTCGTGTGGAGTAGGGGACAGGGATGACAGAGCGGAACGAGAGGTAGGGGGCGGAGCTAGGCCCAATCTTAGAAAAGAACTGATCTGTAGCCACGTCAAGAAATAGCCCATTAGAACCAACTTTCGGCACTCAGCTCCAGGCGGGGCGGCCCCTGCGCTGAGGGACGCTGCCCGACCTTGGCGGGACGGGGGTTTCGCCAGGGCCTGGGCCCAGCGACCAGGCGGAGACGTCGCGCGAGCCTTGTAGTCTCCAGGGAAATGCGGGTTTGCCTGCAATGAGATTTCATTTTCTGCAGTTAAAGGACATCCTTTTCTGAGCTGCTGTGAATAAATTTGGGATGATACTGTATATTTTCATCTAATGGAGAATTAGCTGTATTTTGAATAAGGATTGCTGCACTGGACGACTTCAGAACATTACTCACAATGTCATCAAACAGGAGTCAGAATCCCCATGGACTGAAGCAGATTGGCCTTGACCAGATCTGGGACGACCTCAGAGCTGGAATCCAGCAAGTGTACACCAGACAGAGTATGGCGAAGTCCAGATACATGGAACTCTACACGTATCCTCCTGCTTGAACTGAGATAATTTGCTTTCGAATTTTGATACTTAGTGGTAGGATCTATGAATTATTAGAAATTTGACATCATGTTTTCTCTTCTCAGTTCATCCTTGAAATGTAGTCACAGAATTCATCTTTAGCTTTAAGTTTTTTGAATAGAGGTACTGTTTTTCGGTTTTTTGAACAGAGGTAATAAAATTGGCTAGTTAGTTGTCTAATGCAGTGCTGGTCAGGACAGTAGCCACTAGTCACATGTATCTGTTTACATTTAAAATAATTTAAAAATTCAGCTTCTTAGTCACAGTAGCCATAGTTTAAGGGCTTAATAGTCAGATAATAAAATATTTCTATTACTGTGGAAAGATCCGTTGGACAGCACTGGTCTAAAGCAGGGGATCATTTGTTTAAATGTTGTCCATTTGTTTATATATTGTCTACAGCTGCTTTCATGTTACTCGGAGGGAGTTGAGTAGTTCTGTCAGAAACAGTCTTGTCCAAAAGCCTAAAATATTTGCTATCTGGTCCTTTACATAAGAAGTTTGTTGACCTGATCTAACGGGATAGCACAGAGAACAAAAGTTTAACTGTTCTGGTCCTGTTTTACAAGTATGGTATTTAAAAAGTATCTCCCTCATTTGTCATGTGGCCTGCCATGTGTGCGAGGGACAGTGCCGCGTGCTGCAAAGGTCACGAGGGTGTAAAAGACGCGGCCCTGCTCTTCCATACCCAGTGATGTGCTGTTCACCTTTGTAGAGTTTCTTGGTTCCGTGCAAATATGAAATTGGAACTAGAGCTAAGCCAACTCAGTAGTGAGCAGGTTGCTGCAGATTCTAGGATTTCAAAGTTCAATGGAGATTTAAGTTTAAATCTTTAGTATGTATCTGTAATTATCAAACTAGGTTATGTGATATTGTAGTGTTCTCTCAAATATGTTAGCATCTTAAAATCCTTAAGAAGAATTTAAACATTGATTTAGATGGATATGAAGCTGTCTATTTCTAAATTAACTTACAATTTATTGTATGTATGTACACATATTCATATATGTACTCATATATACTTACATGTAGAACACTTTTCTAAAAAAATCAGCTTGATTGAGATAATTCACATACCATAAAATTCACCCTTTAGAAAGTCAAAAAAAAAAAAAAAAAAAAAGAACCAACTTTCAATCTACCTAGTGACTGCTGACGTCACTCCGCAACCATTGGTCAACCCGGGGCCCCGCAGGAGACCTCTTAGAACCCTTGGGCGCGAGCGGTGTGTGCGCGGGCTCACTTGTGTTTAGCACTGCTCCTTGGTTACCGTTCGACCGGGAGGCTTTTGAGTGGTGCGGTCGTGGCAGAGAGGTTGGCTTCTACAGAATAGTACCGAGTAATCGCTGGTAGTAGGTTTACAAGTGGCTCAGAGTCGAGGGGGCAGGTGAGCGGGCTGGCCAGTTAAGCTGCTGTCTCCTGCCATGAAGACGGTTTTTGACTTTGGACCGTAGAAGAAAACGTCACTCTCTGGCACCTCCACCGGGCTGCAGGAGGCGAGCGCGGACGCGGTTTGTTCATGAAAGAGAATCGGGTTTCGGCTGAGCTGGCAGATCCGACTCAGACATCTGGGAAAGATCCATCACGCTGCCAAACAGGGTGATGTGGAAAGAGGACAGCTGATCTTTCCGTGTGGAGTAGGGGTCGGGAACCTCCACCAGGCTGCAGGAGGCGAGCGCGGGAGCGGTTTGGTTGAGAAATGGAATCGGATTACGGCTGAGCTACCAGATCCGACACAGACATCTGGGAAAGATCCATCAAGCTGCAAAAGGGGTCATGTTAAAAGTGGATAGCAGATCTTTCCGTGTGGAATAGGGTAAGTGGATGACAGAGTGGATGGAGAAGTAGGGGGCGGAGCCAGGCCCAAGCTTAGGAAAGAACCTATCGGTAGCCATGGCAAGATATAGCCCGTGAGAAACAACTGTCATTCCCCCTAGGGACCACTGACGGCAATCAGCAACCATTGGTCCACCCGGGGCCCCGCAGGACACCTCTTAGAACCCTTGGGCGCGAGCGGTGTGTGCGCGTGCTCACCTGTGTTTAGCACTGCTCCTTGGTTAGCGTTCGATCGGGAGGATTTTGAGTGGTGCTGTTGTGGCAGAGATGTTGTCTTCGAGAAAATAGTACTGAGTAATATTCGCTCATAGCGGCTTCACGAGTGGGTATGAGCCGAGGGGCCAGGTGAGGGGACGGGCCTCTGAAGCTGCTGTCTTCTCCCATGAAGAAGCTTTTTGACTTTTGACGGTAGATGAAAGAGTCACTCTCAGGCACCGCCACCAGGTTGCAGGAGGCGAGCTCGGACGAGGTTTATTTCAGACAGAGAATCGGCTTTGGCCTAGCTCCCAGATCCACTCAGACATCTGGGAAAGATCAATCACGCTGCCTAAAGGGGCCAGGTTGAAAGAGTACACCAGATCCTTTCGTGTGGAGTAGGGGACAGGGATGACAGAGCGGAACGAGAGGTAGGGGGCGGAGCTAGGCCCAATCTTAGAAAAGAACTGATCTGTAGCCACGTCAAGAAATAGCCCATTAGAACCAACTTTCGGCACTCAGCTCCAGGCGGGGCGGCCCCTGCGCTGAGGGACGCTGCCCGACCTTGGCGGGACGGGGGTTTCGCCAGGGCCTGGGCCCAGCGACCAGGCGGAGACGTCGCGCGAGCCTTGTAGTCTCCAGGGAAATGCGGGTTTGCCTGCAATGAGATTTCATTTTCTGCAGTTAAAGGACATCCTTTTCTGAGCTGCTGTGAATAAATTTGGGATGATACTGTATATTTTCATCTAATGGAGAATTAGCTGTATTTTGAATAAGGATTGCTGCACTGGACGACTTCAGAACATTACTCACAATGTCATCAAACAGGAGTCAGAATCCCCATGGACTGAAGCAGATTGGCCTTGACCAGATCTGGGACGACCTCAGAGCTGGAATCCAGCAAGTGTACACCAGACAGAGTATGGCGAAGTCCAGATACATGGAACTCTACACGTATCCTCCTGCTTGAACTGAGATAATTTGCTTTCGAATTTTGATACTTAGTGGTAGGATCTATGAATTATTAGAAATTTGACATCATGTTTTCTCTTCTCAGTTCATCCTTGAAATGTAGTCACAGAATTCATCTTTAGCTTTAAGTTTTTTGAATAGAGGTACTGTTTTTCGGTTTTTTGAACAGAGGTAATAAAATTGGCTAGTTAGTTGTCTAATGCAGTGCTGGTCAGGACAGTAGCCACTAGTCACATGTATCTGTTTACATTTAAAATAATTTAAAAATTCAGTTTCTTAGTCACAGTAGCCATAGTTTAAGGGCTTAATAGTCAGATAATAAAATATTTCTATTACTGTGGAAAGATCCGTTGGACAGCACTGGTCTAAAGCAGGGGATCATTTGTTTAAATGTTGTCCATTTGTTTATATATTGTCTACAGCTGCTTTCATGTTACTCGGAGGGAGTTGAGTAGTTCTGTCAGAAACAGTCTTGTCCAAAAGCCTAAAATATTTGCTATCTGGTCCTTTACATAAGAAGTTTGTTGACCTGATCTAACGGGATAGCACAGAGAACAAAAGTTTAACTGTTCTGGTCCTGTTTTACAAGTATGGTATTTAAAAAGTATCTCCCTCATTTGTCATGTGGCCTGCCATGTGTGCGAGGGACAGTGCCGCGTGCTGCAAAGGTCACGAGGGTGTAAAAGACGCGGCCCTGCTCTTCCATACCCAGTGATGTGCTGTTCACCTTTGTAGAGTTTCTTGGTTCCGTGCAAATATGAAATTGGAACTAGAGCTAAGCCAACTCAGTAGTGAGCAGGTTGCTGCAGATTCTAGGATTTCAAAGTTCAATGGAGATTTAAGTTTAAATCTTTAGTATGTATCTGTAATTATCAAACTAGGTTATGTGATATTGTAGTGTTCTCTCAAATATGTTAGCATCTTAAAATCCTTAAGAAGAATTTAAACATTGATTTAGATGGATATGAAGCTGTCTATTTCTAAATTAACTTACAATTTATTGTATGTATGTACACATATTCATATATGTACTCATATATACTTACATGTAGAACACTTTTCTAAAAAAATCAGCTTGATTGAGATAATTCACATACCATAAAATTCACCCTTTAGAAAGTCAGAAAAAAAAAAAAAAAAAAAGAACCAACTTTCAATCTACCTAGTGACTGCTGACGTCACTCCGCAACCATTGGTCAACCCGGGGCCCCGCAGGAGACCTCTTAGAACCCTTGGGCGCGAGCGGTGTGTGCGCGGGCTCACTTGTGTTTAGCACTGCTCCTTGGTTACCGTTCGATCGGGAGGCTTTTGAGTGGTGCGGTCGTGGCAGAGAGGTTGGCTTCTACAGAATAGTACCGAGTAATCGCTGGTAGTAGGTTTACAAGTGGCTCAGAGTCGAGGGGGCAGGTGAGCGGGCTGGCCAGTTAAGCTGCTGTCTCCTGCCATGAAGACGGTTTTTGACTTTGGACCGTAGAAGAAAACGTCACTCTCTGGCACCTCCACCGGGCTGCAGGAGGCGAGCGCGGACGCGGTTTGTTCATGAAAGAGAATCGGGTTTCGGCTGAGCTGGCAGATCCGACTCAGACATCTGGGAAAGATCCATCACGCTGCCAAACAGGGTGATGTGGAAAGAGGACAGCTGATCTTTCCGTGTGGAGTAGGGGTCGGGAACCTCCACCAGGCTGCAGGAGGCGAGCGCGGGAGCGGTTTGGTTGAGAAATGGAATCGGATTACGGCTGAGCTACCAGATCCGACACAGACATCTGGGAAAGATCCATCAAGCTGCAAAAGGGGTCATGTTAAAAGTGGATAGCAGATCTTTCCGTGTGGAATAGGGTAAGTGGATGACAGAGTGGATGGAGAAGTAGGGGGCGGAGCCAGGCCCAAGCTTAGGAAAGAACCTATCGGTAGCCATGGCAAGATATAGCCCGTGAGAAACAACTGTCATTCCCCCTAGGGACCACTGACGGCAATCAGCAACCATTGGTCCACCCGGGGCCCCGCAGGACACCTCTTAGAACCCTTGGGCGCGAGCGGTGTGTGCGCGTGCTCACCTGTGTTTAGCACTGCTCCTTGGTTAGCGTTCGATCGGGAGGATTTTGAGTGGTGCTGTTGTGGCAGAGATGTTGTCTTCGAGAAAATAGTACTGAGTAATATTCGCTCATAGCGGCTTCACGAGTGGGTATGAGCCGAGGGGCCAGGTGAGGGGACGGGCCTCTGAAGCTGCTGTCTTCTCCCATGAAGAAGCTTTTTGACTTTTGACGGTAGATGAAAGAGTCACTCTCAGGCACCGCCACCAGGTTGCAGGAGGCGAGCTCGGACGAGGTTTATTTCAGACAGAGAATCGGCTTTGGCCTAGCTCCCAGATCCACTCAGACATCTGGGAAAGATCAATCACGCTGCCTAAAGGGGCCAGGTTGAAAGAGTACACCAGATCCTTTCGTGTGGAGTAGGGGACAGGGATGACAGAGCGGAACGAGAGGTAGGGGGCGGAGCTAGGCCCAATCTTAGAAAAGAACTGATCTGTAGCCACGTCAAGAAATAGCCCATTAGAACCAACTTTCGGCACTCAGCTCCAGGCGGGGCGGCCCCTGCGCTGAGGGACGCTGCCCGACCTTGGCGGGACGGGGGTTTCGCCAGGGCCTGGGCCCAGCGACCAGGCGGAGACGTCGCGCGAGCCTTGTAGTCTCCAGGGAAATGCGGGTTTGCCTGCAATGAGATTTCATTTTCTGCAGTTAAAGGACATCCTTTTCTGAGCTGCTGTGAATAAATTTGGGATGATACTGTATATTTTCATCTAATGGAGAATTAGCTGTATTTTGAATAAGGATTGCTGCACTGGACGACTTCAGAACATTACTCACAATGTCATCAAACAGGAGTCAGAATCCCCATGGACTGAAGCAGATTGGCCTTGACCAGATCTGGGACGACCTCAGAGCTGGAATCCAGCAAGTGTACACCAGACAGAGTATGGCGAAGTCCAGATACATGGAACTCTACACGTATCCTCCTGCTTGAACTGAGATAATTTGCTTTCGAATTTTGATACTTAGTGGTAGGATCTATGAATTATTAGAAATTTGACATCATGTTTTCTCTTCTCAGTTCATCCTTGAAATGTAGTCACAGAATTCATCTTTAGCTTTAAGTTTTTTGAATAGAGGTACTGTTTTTCGGTGTTTTGAACAGAGGTAATAAAATTGGCTAGTTAGTTGTCTAATGCAGTGCTGGTCAGGACAGTAGCCACTAGTCACATGTATCTGTTTACATTTAAAATAATTTAAAAATTCAGTTTCTTAGTCACAGTAGCCATAGTTTAAGGGCTTAATAGTCAGATAATAAAATATTTCTATTACTGTGGAAAGATCCGTTGGACAGCACTGGTCTAAAGCAGGGGATCATTTGTTTAAATGTTGTCCATTTGTTTATATATTGTCTACAGCTGCTTTCATGTTACTCGGAGGGAGTTGAGTAGTTCTGTCAGAAACAGTCTTGTCCAAAAGCCTAAAATATTTGCTATCTGGTCCTTTACATAAGAAGTTTGTTGACCTGATCTAACGGGATAGCACAGAGAACAAAAGTTTAACTGTTCTGGTCCTGTTTTACAAGTATGGTATTTAAAAAGTATCTCCCTCATTTGTCATGTGGCCTGCCATGTGTGCGAGGGACAGTGCCGCGTGCTGCAAAGGTCACGAGGGTGTAAAAGACGCGGCCCTGCTCTTCCATACCCAGTGATGTGCTGTTCACCTTTGTAGAGTTTCTTGGTTCCGTGCAAATATGAAATTGGAACTAGAGCTAAGCCAACTCAGTAGTGAGCAGGTTGCTGCAGATTCTAGGATTTCAAAGTTCAATGGAGATTTAAGTTTAAATCTTTAGTATGTATCTGTAATTATCAAACTAGGTTATGTGATATTGTAGTGTTCTCTCAAATATGTTAGCATCTTAAAATCCTTAAGAAGAATTTAAACATTGATTTAGATGGATATGAAGCTGTCTATTTCTAAATTAACTTACAATTTATTGTATGTATGTACACATATTCATATATGTACTCATATATACTTACATGTAGAACACTTTTCTAAAAAAATCAGCTTGATTGAGATAATTCACATACCATAAAATTCACCCTTTAGAAAGTCAAAAAAAAAAAAAAAAAAAAAGAACCAACTTTCAATCTACCTAGTGACTGCTGACGTCACTCCGCAACCATTGGTCAACCCGGGGCCCCGCAGGAGACCTCTTAGAACCCTTGGGCGCGAGCGGTGTGTGCGCGGGCTCACTTGTGTTTAGCACTGCTCCTTGGTTACCGTTCGATCGGGAGGCTTTTGAGTGGTGCGGTCGTGGCAGAGAGGTTGGCTTCTACAGAATAGTACCGAGTAATCGCTGGTAGTAGGTTTACAAGTGGCTCAGAGTCGAGGGGGCAGGTGAGCGGGCTGGCCAGTTAAGCTGCTGTCTCCTGCCATGAAGACGGTTTTTGACTTTGGACCGTAGAAGAAAACGTCACTCTCTGGCACCTCCACCGGGCTGCAGGAGGCGAGCGCGGACGCGGTTTGTTCATGAAAGAGAATCGGGTTTCGGCTGAGCTGGCAGATCCGACTCAGACATCTGGGAAAGATCCATCACGCTGCCAAACAGGGTGATGTGGAAAGAGGACAGCTGATCTTTCCGTGTGGAGTAGGGGTCGGGAACCTCCACCAGGCTGCAGGAGGCGAGCGCGGGAGCGGTTTGGTTGAGAAATGGAATCGGATTACGGCTGAGCTACCAGATCCGACACAGACATCTGGGAAAGATCCATCAAGCTGCAAAAGGGGTCATGTTAAAAGTGGATAGCAGATCTTTCCGTGTGGAATAGGGTAAGTGGATGACAGAGTGGATGGAGAAGTAGGGGGCGGAGCCAGGCCCAAGCTTAGGAAAGAACCTATCGGTAGCCATGGCAAGATATAGCCCGTGAGAAACAACTGTCATTCCCCCTAGGGACCACTGACGGCAATCAGCAACCATTGGTCCACCCGGGGCCCCGCAGGACACCTCTTAGAACCCTTGGGCGCGAGCGGTGTGTGCGCGTGCTCACCTGTGTTTAGCACTGCTCCTTGGTTAGCGTTCGATCGGGAGGATTTTGAGTGGTGCTGTTGTGGCAGAGATGTTGTCTTCGAGAAAATAGTACTGAGTAATATTCGCTCATAGCGGCTTCACGAGTGGGTATGAGCCGAGGGGCCAGGTGAGGGGACGGGCCTCTGAAGCTGCTGTCTTCTCCCATGAAGAAGCTTTTTGACTTTTGACGGTAGATGAAAGAGTCACTCTCAGGCACCGCCACCAGGTTGCAGGAGGCGAGCTCGGACGAGGTTTATTTCAGACAGAGAATCGGCTTTGGCCTAGCTCCCAGATCCACTCAGACATCTGGGAAAGATCAATCACGCTGCCTAAAGGGGCCAGGTTGAAAGAGTACACCAGATCCTTTCGTGTGGAGTAGGGGACAGGGATGACAGAGCGGAACGAGAGGTAGGGGGCGGAGCTAGGCCCAATCTTAGAAAAGAACTGATCTGTAGCCACGTCAAGAAATAGCCCATTAGAACCAACTTTCGGCACTCAGCTCCAGGCGGGGCGGCCCCTGCGCTGAGGGACGCTGCCCGACCTTGGCGGGACGGGGGTTTCGCCAGGGCCTGGGCCCAGCGACCAGGCGGAGACGTCGCCCGAGCCTTGTAGTCTCCAGGGAAATGCGGGTTTGCCTGCAATGAGATTTCATTTTCTGCAGTTAAAGGACATCCTTTTCTGAGCTGCTGTGAATAAATTTGGGATGATACTGTATATTTTCATCTAATGGAGAATTAGCTGTATTTTGAATAAGGATTGCTGCACTGGACGACTTCAGAACATTACTCACAATGTCATCAAACAGGAGTCAGAATCCCCATGGACTGAAGCAGATTGGCCTTGACCAGATCTGGGACGACCTCAGAGCTGGAATCCAGCAAGTGTACACCAGACAGAGTATGGCGAAGTCCAGATACATGGAACTCTACACGTATCCTCCTGCTTGAACTGAGATAATTTGCTTTCGAATTTTGATACTTAGTGGTAGGATCTATGAATTATTAGAAATTTGACATCATGTTTTCTCTTCTCAGTTCATCCTTGAAATGTAGTCACAGAATTCATCTTTAGCTTTAAGTTTTTTGAATAGAGGTACTGTTTTTCGGTTTTTTGAACAGAGGTAATAAAATTGGCTAGTTAGTTGTCTAATGCAGTGCTGGTCAGGACAGTAGCCACTAGTCACATGTATCTGTTTACATTTAAAATAATTTAAAAATTCAGTTTCTTAGTCACAGTAGCCATAGTTTAAGGGCTTAATAGTCAGATAATAAAATATTTCTATTACTGTGGAAAGATCCGTTGGACAGCACTGGTCTAAAGCAGGGGATCATTTGTTTAAATGTTGTCCATTTGTTTATATATTGTCTACAGCTGCTTTCATGTTACTCGGAGGGAGTTGAGTAGTTCTGTCAGAAACAGTCTTGTCCAAAAGCCTAAAATATTTGCTATCTGGTCCTTTACATAAGAAGTTTGTTGACCTGATCTAACGGGATAGCACAGAGAACAAAAGTTTAACTGTTCTGGTCCTGTTTTACAAGTATGGTATTTAAAAAGTATCTCCCTCATTTGTCATGTGGCCTGCCATGTGTGCGAGGGACAGTGCCGCGTGCTGCAAAGGTCACGAGGGTGTAAAAGACGCGGCCCTGCTCTTCCATACCCAGTGATGTGCTGTTCACCTTTGTAGAGTTTCTTGGTTCCGTGCAAATATGAAATTGGAACTAGAGCTAAGCCAACTCAGTAGTGAGCAGGTTGCTGCAGATTCTAGGATTTCAAAGTTCAATGGAGATTTAAGTTTAAATCTTTAGTATGTATCTGTAATTATCAAACTAGGTTATGTGATATTGTAGTGTTCTCTCAAATATGTTAGCATCTTAAAATCCTTAAGAAGAATTTAAACATTGATTTAGATGGATATGAAGCTGTCTATTTCTAAATTAACTTACAATTTATTGTATGTATGTACACATATTCATATATGTACTCATATATACTTACATGTAGAACACTTTTCTAAAAAAATCAGCTTGATTGAGATAATTCACATACCATAAAATTCACCCTTTAGAAAGTCAAAAAAAAAAAAAAAAAAAAAAGAACCAACTTTCAATCTACCTAGTGACTGCTGACGTCACTCCGCAACCATTGGTCAACCCGGGGCCCCGCAGGAGACCTCTTAGAACCCTTGGGCGCGAGCGGTGTGTGCGCGGGCTCACTTGTGTTTAGCACTGCTCCTTGGTTACCGTTCGATCGGGAGGCTTTTGAGTGGTGCGGTCGTGGCAGAGAGGTTGGCTTCTACAGAATAGTACCGAGTAATCGCTGGTAGTAGGGTTTACAAGTGGCTCAGAGTCGAGGGGGCAGGTGAGCGGGCTGGCCAGTTAAGCTGCTGTCTCCTGCCATGAAGACGGTTTTTGACTTTGGACCGTAGAAGAAAACGTCACTCTCTGGCACCTCCACCGGGCTGCAGGAGGCGAGCGCGGACGCGGTTTGTTCATGAAAGAGAATCGGGTTTCGGCTGAGCTGGCAGATCCGACTCAGACATCTGGGAAAGATCCATCACGCTGCCAAACAGGGTGATGTGGAAAGAGGACAGCTGATCTTTCCGTGTGGAGTAGGGGTCGGGAACCTCCACCAGGCTGCAGGAGGCGAGCGCGGGAGCGGTTTGGTTGAGAAATGGAATCGGATTACGGCTGAGCTACCAGATCCGACACAGACATCTGGGAAAGATCCATCAAGCTGCAAAAGGGGTCATGTTAAAAGTGGATAGCAGATCTTTCCGTGTGGAATAGGGTAAGTGGATGACAGAGTGGATGGAGAAGTAGGGGGCGGAGCCAGGCCCAAGCTTAGGAAAGAACCTATCGGTAGCCATGGCAAGATATAGCCCGTGAGAAACAACTGTCATTCCCCCTAGGGACCACTGACGGCAATCAGCAACCATTGGTCCACCCGGGGCCCCGCAGGACACCTCTTAGAACCCTTGGGCGCGAGCGGTGTGTGCGCGTGCTCACCTGTGTTTAGCACTGCTCCTTGGTTAGCGTTCGATCGGGAGGATTTTGAGTGGTGCTGTTGTGGCAGAGATGTTGTCTTCGAGAAAATAGTACTGAGTAATATTCGCTCATAGCGGCTTCACGAGTGGGTATGAGCCGAGGGGCCAGGTGAGGGGACGGGCCTCTGAAGCTGCTGTCTTCTCCCATGAAGAAGCTTTTTGACTTTTGACGGTAGATGAAAGAGTCACTCTCAGGCACCGCCACCAGGTGGCAGGAGGCGAGCTCGGACGAGGTTTATTTCAGACAGAGAATCGGCTTTGGCCTAGCTCCCAGATCCACTCAGACATCTGGGAAAGATCAATCACGCTGCCTAAAGGGGCCAGGTTGAAAGAGTACACCAGATCCTTTCGTGTGGAGTAGGGGACAGGGATGACAGAGCGGAACGAGAGGTAGGGGGCGGAGCTAGGCCCAATCTTAGAAAAGAACTGATCTGTAGCCACGTCAAGAAATAGCCCATTAGAACCAACTTTCGGCACTCAGCTCCAGGCGGGGCGGCCCCTGCGCTGAGGGACGCTGCCCGACCTTGGCGGGACGGGGGTTTCGCCAGGGCCTGGGCCCAGCGACCAGGCGGAGACGTCGCGCGAGCCTTGTAGTCTCCAGGGAAATGCGGGTTTGCCTGCAATGAGATTTCATTTTCTGCAGTTAAAGGACATCCTTTTCTGAGCTGCTGTGAATAAATTTGGGATGATACTGTATATTTTCATCTAATGGAGAATTAGCTGTATTTTGAATAAGGATTGCTGCACTGGACGACTTCAGAACATTACTCACAATGTCATCAAACAGGAGTCAGAATCCCCATGGACTGAAGCAGATTGGCATTGACCAGATCTGGGACGACCTCAGAGCTGGAATCCAGCAAGTGTACACCAGACAGAGTATGGCGAAGTCCAGATACATGGAACTCTACACGTATCCTCCTGCTTGAACTGAGATAATTTGCTTTCGAATTTTGATACTTAGTGGTAGGATCTATGAATTATTAGAAATTTGACATCATGTTTTCTCTTCTCAGTTCATCCTTGAAATGTAGTCACAGAATTCATCTTTAGCTTTAAGTTTTTTGAATAGAGGTACTGTTTTTCGGTTTTTTGAACAGAGGTAATAAAATTGGCTAGTTAGTTGTCTAATGCAGTGCTGGTCAGGACAGTAGCCACTAGTCACATGTATCTGTTTACATTTAAAATAATTTAAAAATTCAGTTTCTTAGTCACAGTAGCCATAGTTTAAGGGCTTAATAGTCAGATAATAAAATATTTCTATTACTGTGGAAAGATCCGTTGGACAGCACTGGTCTAAAGCAGGGGATCATTTGTTTAAATGTTGTCCATTTGTTTATATATTGTCTACAGCTGCTTTCATGTTACTCGGAGGGAGTTGAGTAGTTCTGTCAGAAACAGTCTTGTCCAAAAGCCTAAAATATTTGCTATCTGGTCCTTTACATAAGAAGTTTGTTGACCTGATCTAACGGGATAGCACAGAGAACAAAAGTTTAACTGTTCTGGTCCTGTTTTACAAGTATGGTATTTAAAAAGTATCTCCCTCATTTGTCATGTGGCCTGCCATGTGTGCGAGGGACAGTGCCGCGTGCTGCAAAGGTCACGAGGGTGTAAAAGACGCGGCCCTGCTCTTCCATACCCAGTGATGTGCTGTTCACCTTTGTAGAGTTTCTTGGTTCCGTGCAAATATGAAATTGGAACTAGAGCTAAGCCAACTCAGTAGTGAGCAGGTTGCTGCAGATTCTAGGATTTCAAAGTTCAATGGAGATTTAAGTTTAAATCTTTAGTATGTATCTGTAATTATCAAACTAGGTTATGTGATATTGTAGTGTTCTCTCAAATATGTTAGCATCTTAAAATCCTTAAGAAGAATTTAAACATTGATTTAGATGGATATGAAGCTGTCTATTTCTAAATTAACTTACAATTTATTGTATGTATGTACACATATTCATATATGTACTCATATATACTTACATGTAGAACACTTTTCTAAAAAAATCAGCTTGATTGAGATAATTCACATACCATAAAATTCACCCTTTAGAAAGTCAGAAAAAAAAAAAAAAAAAAAGAACCAACTTTCAATCTACCTAGTGACTGCTGACGTCACTCCGCAACCATTGGTCAAGCCGGGGCCCCGCAGGAGACCTCTTAGAACCCTTGGGCGCGAGCGGTGTGTGCGCGGGCTCACTTGTGTTTAGCACTGCTCCTTGGTTACCGTTCGATCGGGAGGCTTTTGAGTGGTGCGGTCGTGGCAGAGAGGTTGGCTTCTACAGAATAGTACCGAGTAATCGCTGGTAGTAGGTTTACAAGTGGCTCAGAGTCGAGGGGGCAGGTGAGCGGGCTGGCCAGTTAAGCTGCTGTCTCCTGCCATGAAGACGGTTTTTGACTTTGGACCGTAGAAGAAAACGTCACTCTCTGGCACCTCCACCGGGCTGCAGGAGGCGAGCGCGGACGCGGTTTGTTCATGAAAGAGAATCGGGTTTCGGCTGAGCTGGCAGATCCGACTCAGACATCTGGGAAAGATCCATCACGCTGCCAAACAGGGTGATGTGGAAAGAGGACAGCTGATCTTTCCGTGTGGAGTAGGGGTCGGGAACCTCCACCAGGCTGCAGGAGGCGAGCGCGGGAGCGGTTTGGTTGAGAAATGGAATCGGATTACGGCTGAGCTACCAGATCCGACACAGACATCTGGGAAAGATCCATCAAGCTGCAAAAGGGGTCATGTTAAAAGTGGATAGCAGATCTTTCCGTGTGGAATAGGGTAAGTGGATGACAGAGTGGATGGAGAAGTAGGGGGCGGAGCCAGGCCCAAGCTTAGGAAAGAACCTATCGGTAGCCATGGCAAGATATAGCCCGTGAGAAACAACTGTCATTCCCCCTAGGGACCACTGACGGCAATCAGCAACCATTGGTCCACCCGGGGCCCCGCAGGACACCTCTTAGAACCCTTGGGCGCGAGCGGTGTGTGCGCGTGCTCACCTGTGTTTAGCACTGCTCCTTGGTTAGCGTTCGATCGGGAGGATTTTGAGTGGTGCTGTTGTGGCAGAGATGTTGTCTTCGAGAAAATAGTACTGAGTAATATTCGCTCATAGCGGCTTCACGAGTGGGTATGAGCCGAGGGGCCAGGTGAGGGGACGGGCCTCTGAAGCTGCTGTCTTCTCCCATGAAGAAGCTTTTTGACTTTTGACGGTAGATGAAAGAGTCACTCTCAGGCACCGCCACCAGGTGGCAGGAGGCGAGCTCGGACGAGGTTTATTTCAGACAGAGAATCGGCTTTGGCCTAGCTCCCAGATCCACTCAGACATCTGGGAAAGATCAATCACGCTGCCTAAAGGGGCCAGGTTGAAAGAGTACACCAGATCCTTTCGTGTGGAGTAGGGGACAGGGATGACAGAGCGGAACGAGAGGTAGGGGGCGGAGCTAGGCCCAATCTTAGAAAAGAACTGATCTGTAGCCACGTCAAGAAATAGCCCATTAGAACCAACTTTCGGCACTCAGCTCCAGGCGGGGCGGCCCCTGCGCTGAGGGACGCTGCCCGACCTTGGCGGGACGGGGGTTTCGCCAGGGCCTGGGCCCAGCGACCAGGCGGAGACGTCGCGCGAGCCTTGTAGTCTCCAGGGAAATGCGGGTTTGCCTGCAATGAGATTTCATTTTCTGCAGTTAAAGGACATCCTTTTCTGAGCTGCTGTGAATAAATTTGGGATGATACTGTATATTTTCATCTAATGGAGAATTAGCTGTATTTTGAATAAGGATTGCTGCACTGGACGACTTCAGAACATTACTCACAATGTCATCAAACAGGAGTCAGAATCCCCATGGACTGAAGCAGATTGGCCTTGACCAGATCTGGGACGACCTCAGAGCTGGAATCCAGCAAGTGTACACCAGACAGAGTATGGCGAAGTCCAGATACATGGAACTCTACACGTATCCTCCTGCTTGAACTGAGATAATTTGCTTTCGAATTTTGATACTTAGTGGTAGGATCTATGAATTATTAGAAATTTGACATCATGTTTTCTCTTCTCAGTTCATCCTTGAAATGTAGTCACAGAATTCATCTTTAGCTTTAAGTTTTTTGAATAGAGGTACTGTTTTTCGGTTTTTTGAACAGAGGTAATAAAATTGGCTAGTTAGTTGTCTAATGCAGTGCTGGTCAGGACAGTAGCCACTAGTCACATGTATCTGTTTACATTTAAAATAATTTAAAAATTCAGTTTCTTAGTCACAGTAGCCATAGTTTAAGGGCTTAATAGTCAGATAATAAAATATTTCTATTACTGTGGAAAGATCCGTTGGACAGCACTGGTCTAAAGCAGGGGATCATTTGTTTAAATGTTGTCCATTTGTTTATATATTGTCTACAGCTGCTTTCATGTTACTCGGAGGGAGTTGAGTAGTTCTGTCAGAAACAGTCTTGTCCAAAAGCCTAAAATATTTGCTATCTGGTCCTTTACATAAGAAGTTTGTTGACCTGATCTAACGGGATAGCACAGAGAACAAAAGTTTAACTGTTCTGGTCCTGTTTTACAAGTATGGTATTTAAAAAGTATCTCCCTCATTTGTCATGTGGCCTGCCATGTGTGCGAGGGACAGTGCCGCGTGCTGCAAAGGTCACGAGGGTGTAAAAGACGCGGCCCTGCTCTTCCATACCCAGTGATGTGCTGTTCACCTTTGTAGAGTTTCTTGGTTCCGTGCAAATATGAAATTGGAACTAGAGCTAAGCCAACTCAGTAGTGAGCAGGTTGCTGCAGATTCTAGGATTTCAAAGTTCAATGGAGATTTAAGTTTAAATCTTTAGTATGTATCTGTAATTATCAAACTAGGTTATGTGATATTGTAGTGTTCTCTCAAATATGTTAGCATCTTAAAATCCTTAAGAAGAATTTAAACATTGATTTAGATGGATATGAAGCTGTCTATTTCTAAATTAACTTACAATTTATTGTATGTATGTACACATATTCATATATGTACTCATATATACTTACATGTAGAACACTTTTCTAAAAAAATCAGCTTGATTGAGATAATTCACATACCATAAAATTCACCCTTTAGAAAGTCAAAAAAAAAAAAAAAAAAAAAAGAACCAACTTTCAATCTACCTAGTGACTGCTGACGTCACTCCGCAACCATTGGTCAACCCGGGGCCCCGCAGGAGACCTCTTAGAACCCTTGGGCGCGAGCGGTGTGTGCGCGGGCTCACTTGTGTTTAGCACTGCTCCTTGGTTACCGTTCGATCGGGAGGCTTTTGAGTGGTGCGGTCGTGGCAGAGAGGTTGGCTTCTACAGAATAGTACCGAGTAATCGCTGGTAGTAGGGTTTACAAGTGGCTCAGAGTCGAGGGGGCAGGTGAGCGGGCTGGCCAGTTAAGCTGCTGTCTCCTGCCATGAAGACGGTTTTTGACTTTGGACCGTAGAAGAAAACGTCACTCTCTGGCACCTCCACCGGGCTGCAGGAGGCGAGCGCGGACGCGGTTTGTTCATGAAAGAGAATCGGGTTTCGGCTGAGCTGGCAGATCCGACTCAGACATCTGGGAAAGATCCATCACGCTGCCAAACAGGGTGATGTGGAAAGAGGACAGCTGATCTTTCCGTGTGGAGTAGGGGTCGGGAACCTCCACCAGGCTGCAGGAGGCGAGCGCGGGAGCGGTTTGGTTGAGAAATGGAATCGGATTACGGCTGAGCTACCAGATCCGACACAGACATCTGGGAAAGATCCATCAAGCTGCAAAAGGGGTCATGTTAAAAGTGGATAGCAGATCTTTCCGTGTGGAATAGGGTAAGTGGATGACAGAGTGGATGGAGAAGTAGGGGGCGGAGCCAGGCCCAAGCTTAGGAAAGAACCTATCGGTAGCCATGGCAAGATATAGCCCGTGAGAAACAACTGTCATTCCCCCTAGGGACCACTGACGGCAATCAGCAACCATTGGTCCACCCGGGGCCCCGCAGGACACCTCTTAGAACCCTTGGGCGCGAGCGGTGTGTGCGCGTGCTCACCTGTGTTTAGCACTGCTCCTTGGTTAGCGTTCGATCGGGAGGATTTTGAGTGGTGCTGTTGTGGCAGAGATGTTGTCTTCGAGAAAATAGTACTGAGTAATATTCGCTCATAGCGGCTTCACGAGTGGGTATGAGCCGAGGGGCCAGGTGAGGGGACGGGCCTCTGAAGCTGCTGTCTTCTCCCATGAAGAAGCTTTTTGACTTTTGACGGTAGATGAAAGAGTCACTCTCAGGCACCGCCACCAGGTTGCAGGAGGCGAGCTCGGACGAGGTTTATTTCAGACAGAGAATCGGCTTTGGCCTAGCTCCCAGATCCACTCAGACATCTGGGAAAGATCAATCACGCTGCCTAAAGGGGCCAGGTTGAAAGAGTACACCAGATCCTTTCGTGTGGAGTAGGGGACAGGGATGACAGAGCGGAACGAGAGGTAGGGGGCGGAGCTAGGCCCAATCTTAGAAAAGAACTGATCTGTAGCCACGTCAAGAAATAGCCCATTAGAACCAACTTTCGGCACTCAGCTCCAGGCGGGGCGGCCCCTGCGCTGAGGGACGCTGCCCGACCTTGGCGGGACGGGGGTTTCGCCAGGGCCTGGGCCCAGCGACCAGGCGGAGACGTCGCGCGAGCCTTGTAGTCTCCAGGGAAATGCGGGTTTGCCTGCAATGAGATTTCATTTTCTGCAGTTAAAGGACATCCTTTTCTGAGCTGCTGTGAATAAATTTGGGATGATACTGTATATTTTCATCTAATGGAGAATTAGCTGTATTTTGAATAAGGATTGCTGCACTGGACGACTTCAGAACATTACTCACAATGTCATCAAACAGGAGTCAGAATCCCCATGGACTGAAGCAGATTGGCCTTGACCAGATCTGGGACGACCTCAGAGCTGGAATCCAGCAAGTGTACACCAGACAGAGTATGGCGAAGTCCAGATACATGGAACTCTACACGTATCCTCCTGCTTGAACTGAGATAATTTGCTTTCGAATTTTGATACTTAGTGGTAGGATCTATGAATTATTAGAAATTTGACATCATGTTTTCTCTTCTCAGTTCATCCTTGAAATGTAGTCACAGAATTCATCTTTAGCTTTAAGTTTTTTGAATAGAGGTACTGTTTTTCGGTTTTTTGAACAGAGGTAATAAAATTGGCTAGTTAGTTGTCTAATGCAGTGCTGGTCAGGACAGTAGCCACTAGTCACATGTATCTGTTTACATTTAAAATAATTTAAAAATTCAGTTTCTTAGTCACAGTAGCCATAGTTTAAGGGCTTAATAGTCAGATAATAAAATATTTCTATTACTGTGGAAAGATCCGTTGGACAGCACTGGTCTAAAGCAGGGGATCATTTGTTTAAATGTTGTCCATTTGTTTATATATTGTCTACAGCTGCTTTCATGTTACTCGGAGGTTGTTGAGTAGTTCTGTCAGAAACAGTCTTGTCCAAAAGCCTAAAATATTTGCTATCTGGTCCTTTACATAAGAAGTTTGTTGACCTGATCTAACGGGATAGCACAGAGAACAAAAGTTTAACTGTTCTGGTCCTGTTTTACAAGTATGGTATTTAAAAAGTATCTCCCTCATTTGTCATGTGGCCTGCCATGTGTGCGAGGGACAGTGCCGCGTGCTGCAAAGGTCACGAGGGTGTAAAAGACGCGGCCCTGCTCTTCCATACCCAGTGATGTGCTGTTCACCTTTGTAGAGTTTCTTGGTTCCGTGCAAATATGAAATTGGAACTAGAGCTAAGCCAACTCAGTAGTGAGCAGGTTGCTGCAGATTCTAGGATTTCAAAGTTCAATGGAGATTTAAGTTTAAATCTTTAGTATGTATCTGTAATTATCAAACTAGGTTATGTGATATTGTAGTGTTCTCTCAAATATGTTAGCATCTTAAAATCCTTAAGAAGAATTTAAACATTGATTTAGATGTATATGGAGCTGACTATTTCTAAATTAACTTACAATTTATTGTATGTATGTACACATATTCATATATGTACTCATATATACTTACATGTAGAACACTTTTCTAAAAAAATCAGCTTGATTGAGATAATTCACATACCATAAAATTCACCCTTTAGAAAGTCAGAAAAAAAAAAAAAAAAAAAAGAACCAACTTTCAATCTACCTAGTGACTGCTGACGTCACTCCGCAACCATTGGTCAACCCGGGGCCCCGCAGGAGACCTCTTAGAACCCTTGAGCGCGAGCGGTGTGTGCGCGGGCTCACTTGTGTTTAGCACTGCTCCTTGGTTACCGTTCGATCGGGAGGCTTTTGAGTGGTGCGGTCGTGGCAGAGAGGTTGGCTTCTACAGAATAGTACCGAGTAATCGCTGGTAGTAGGTTTACAAGTGGCTCAGAGTCGAGGGGGCAGGTGAGCGGGCTGGCCAGTTAAGCTGCTGTCTCCTGCCATGAAGACGGTTTTTGACTTTGGACCGTAGAAGAAAACGTCACTCTCTGGCACCTCCACCGGGCTGCAGGAGGCGAGCGCGGACGCGGTTTGTTCATGAAAGAGAATCGGGTTTCGGCTGAGCTGGCAGATCCGACTCAGACATCTGGGAAAGATCCATCACGCTGCCAAACAGGGTGATGTGGAAAGAGGACAGCTGATCTTTCCGTGTGGAGTAGGGGTCGGGAACCTCCACCAGGCTGCAGGAGGCGAGCGCGGGAGCGGTTTGGTTGAGAAATGGAATCGGATTACGGCTGAGCTACCAGATCCGACACAGACATCTGGGAAAGATCCATCAAGCTGCAAAAGGGGTCATGTTAAAAGTGGATAGCAGATCTTTCCGTGTGGAATAGGGTAAGTGGATGACAGAGTGGATGGAGAAGTAGGGGGCGGAGCCAGGCCCAAGCTTAGGAAAGAACCTATCGGTAGCCATGGCAAGATATAGCCCGTGAGAAACAACTGTCATTCCCCCTAGGGACCACTGACGGCAATCAGCAACCATTGGTCCACCCGGGGCCCCGCAGGACACCTCTTAGAACCCTTGGGCGCGAGCGGTGTGTGCACGTGCTCACCTGTGTTTAGCACTGCTCCTTGGTTAACGTTCGATCGGGAGGATTTTGAGTGGTGCTGTTGTGGCAGAGATGTTGTCTTCGAGAAAATAGTACTGAGTAATATTCGCTCATAGCGGCTTCACGAGTGGGTATGAGCCGAGGGGCCAGGTGAGGGGACGGGCCTCTGAAGCTGCTGTCTTCTCCCATGAAGAAGCTTTTTGACTTTTGACGGTAGATGAAAGAGTCACTCTCAGGCACCGCCACCAGGTTGCAGGAGGCGAGCTCGGACGAGGTTTATTTCAGACAGAGAATCGGCTTTGGCCTAGCTCCTAGATCCACTCAGATATCTGGGAAAGATCAATCACGCTGCCTAAAGGGGCCAGGTTGAAAGAGTACACCAGATCCTTTCGTGTGGAGTAGGGGACAGGGATGACAGAGCGGAACGAGAGGTAGGGGGCGGAGCTAGGCCCAATCTTAGAAAAGAACTGATCTGTAGCCACGTCAAGAAATAGCCCATTAGAACCAACTTTCGGCACTCAGCTCCAGGCGGGGCGGCCCCTGCGCTGAGGGACGCTGCCCGACCTTGGCGGGACGGGGGTTTCGCCAGGGCCTGGGCCCAGCGACCAGGCGGAGACGTCGCCCGAGCCTTGTAGTCTCCAGGGAAATGCGGGTTTGCCTGCAATGAGATTTCATTTTCTGCAGTTAAAGGACATCCTTTTCTGAGCTGCTGTGAATAAATTTGGGATGATACTGTATATTTTCATCTAATGGAGAATTAGCTGTATTTTGAATAAGGATTGCTGCACTGGACGACTTCAGAACATTACTCACAATGTCATCAAACAGGAGTCAGAATCCCCATGGACTGAAGCAGATTGGCCTTGACCAGATCTGGGACGACCTCAGAGCTGGAATCCAGCAAGTGTACACCAGACAGAGTATGGCGAAGTCCAGATACATGGAACTCTACACGTATCCTCCTGCTTGAACTGAGATAATTTGCTTTCGAATTTTGATACTTAGTGGTAGGATCTATGAATTATTAGAAATTTGACATCATGTTTTCTCTTCTCAGTTCATCCTTGAAATGTAGTCACAGAATTCATCTTTAGCTTTAAGTTTTTTGAATAGAGGTACTGTTTTTCGGTTTTTTGAACAGAGGTAATAAAATTGGCTAGTTAGTTGTCTAATGCAGTGCTGGTCAGGACAGTAGCCACTAGTCACATGTATCTGTTTACATTTAAAATAATTTAAAAATTCAGCTTCTTAGTCACAGTAGCCATAGTTTAAGGGCTTAATAGTCAGATAATAAAATATTTCTATTACTGTGGAAAGATCCGTTGGACAGCACTGGTCTAAAGCAGGGGATCATTTGTTTAAATGTTGTCCATTTGTTTATATATTGTCTACAGCTGCTTTCATGTTACTCGGAGGGAGTTGAGTAGTTCTGTCAGAAACAGTCTTGTCCAAAAGCCTAAAATATTTGCTATCTGGTCCTTTACATAAGAAGTTTGTTGACCTGATCTAACGGGATAGCACAGAGAACAAAAGTTTAACTGTTCTGGTCCTGTTTTACAAGTATGGTATTTAAAAAGTATCTCCCTCATTTGTCATGTGGCCTGCCATGTGTGCGAGGGACAGTGCCGCGTGCTGCAAAGGTCACGAGGGTGTAAAAGACGCGGCCCTGCTCTTCCATACCCAGTGATGTGCTGTTCACCTTTGTAGAGTTTCTTGGTTCCGTGCAAATATGAAATTGGAACTAGAGCTAAGCCAACTCAGTAGTGAGCAGGTTGCTGCAGATTCTAGGATTTCAAAGTTCAATGGAGATTTAAGTTTAAATCTTTAGTATGTATCTGTAATTATCAAACTAGGTTATGTGATATTGTAGTGTTCTCTCAAATATGTTAGCATCTTAAAATCCTTAAGAAGAATTTAAACATTGATTTAGATGGATATGGAGCTGTCTATATCTAAATTAACTTACAATTTATTGTATGTATGTACACATATTCATATATGTACTCATATATACTTACATGTAGAACACTTTTCTAAAAAAATCAGCTTGATTGAGATAATTCACATACCATAAAATTCACCCTTTAGAAAGTCAGAAAAAAAAAAAAAAAAAAAAGAACCAACTTTCAATCTACCTAGTGACTGCTGACGTCACTCCGCAACCATTGGTCAACCCGGGGCCCCGCAGGAGACCTCTTAGAACCCTTGAGCGCGAGCGGTGTGTGCGCGGGCTCACTTGTGTTTAGCACTGCTCCTTGGTTACCGTTCGATCGGGAGGCTTTTGAGTGGTGCGGTCGTGGCAGAGAGGTTGGCTTCTACAGAATAGTACCGAGTAATCGCTGGTAGTAGGTTTACAAGTGGCTCAGAGTCGAGGGGGCAGGTGAGCGGGCTGGCCAGTTAAGCTGCTGTCTCCTGCCATGAAGACGGTTTTTGACTTTGGACCGTAGAAGAAAACGTCACTCTCTGGCACCTCCACCGGGCTGCAGGAGGCGAGCGCGGACGCGGTTTGTTCATGAAAGAGAATCGGGTTTCGGCTGAGCTGGCAGATCCGACTCAGACATCTGGGAAAGATCCATCACGCTGCCAAACAGGGTGATGTGGAAAGAGGACAGCTGATCTTTCCGTGTGGAGTAGGGGTCGGGAACCTCCACCAGGCTGCAGGAGGCGAGCGCGGGAGCGGTTTGGTTGAGAAATGGAATCGGATTACGGCTGAGCTACCAGATCCGACACAGACATCTGGGAAAGATCCATCAAGCTGCAAAAGGGGTCATGTTAAAAGTGGATAGCAGATCTTTCCGTGTGGAATAGGGTAAGTGGATGACAGAGTGGATGGAGAAGTAGGGGGCGGAGCCAGGCCCAAGCTTAGGAAAGAACCTATCGGTAGCCATGGCAAGATATAGCCCGTGAGAAACAACTGTCATTCCCCCTAGGGACCACTGACGGCAATCAGCAACCATTGGTCCACCCGGGGCCCCGCAGGACACCTCTTAGAACCCTTGGGCGCGAGCGGTGTGTGCGCGTGCTCACCTGTGTTTAGCACTGCTCCTTGGTTAGCGTTCGATCGGGAGGATTTTGAGTGGTGCTGTTGTGGCAGAGATGTTGTCTTCGAGAAAATAGTACTGAGTAATATTCGCTCATAGCGGCTTCACGAGTGGGTATGAGCCGAGGGGCCAGGTGAGGGGACGGGCCTCTGAAGCTGCTGTCTTCTCCCATGAAGAAGCTTTTTGACTTTTGACGGTAGATGAAAGAGTCACTCTCAGGCACCGCCACCAGGTTGCAGGAGGCGAGCTCGGACGAGGTTTATTTCAGACAGAGAATCGGCTTTGGCCTAGCTCCCAGATCCACTCAGACATCTGGGAAAGATCAATCACGCTGCCTAAAGGGGCCAGGTTGAAAGAGTACACCAGATCCTTTCGTGTGGAGTAGGGGACAGGGATGACAGAGCGGAACGAGAGGTAGGGGGCGGAGCTAGGCCCAATCTTAGAAAAGAACTGATCTGTAGCCACGTCAAGAAATAGCCCATTAGAACCAACTTTCGGCACTCAGCTCCAGGCGGGGCGGCCCCTGCGCTGAGGGACGCTGCCCGACCTTGGCGGGACGGGGGTTTCGCCAGGGCCTGGGCCCAGCGACCAGGCGGAGACGTCGCCCGAGCCTTGTAGTCTCCAGGGAAATGCGGGTTTGCCTGCAATGAGATTTCATTTTCTGCAGTTAAAGGACATCCTTTTCTGAGCTGCTGTGAATAAATTTGGGATGATACTGTATATTTTCATCTAATGGAGAATTAGCTGTATTTTGAATAAGGATTGCTGCACTGGACGACTTCAGAACATTACTCACAATGTCATCAAACAGGAGTCAGAATCCCCATGGACTGAAGCAGATTGGCCTTGACCAGATCTGGGACGACCTCAGAGCTGGAATCCAGCAAGTGTACACCAGACAGAGTATGGCGAAGTCCAGATACATGGAACTCTACACGTATCCTCCTGCTTGAACTGAGATAATTTGCTTTCGAATTTTGATACTTAGTGGTAGGATCTATGAATTATTAGAAATTTGACATCATGTTTTCTCTTCTCAGTTCATCCTTGAAATGTAGTCACAGAATTCATCTTTAGCTTTAAGTTTTTTGAATAGAGGTACTGTTTTTCGGTGTTTTGAACAGAGGTAATAAAATTGGCTAGTTAGTTGTCTAATGCAGTGCTGGTCAGGACAGTAGCCACTAGTCACATGTATCTGTTTACATTTAAAATAATTTAAAAATTCAGTTTCTTAGTCACAGTAGCCATAGTTTAAGGGCTTAATAGTCAGATAATAAAATATTTCTATTACTGTGGAAAGATCCGTTGGACAGCACTGGTCTAAAGCAGGGGATCATTTGTTTAAATGTTGTCCATTTGTTTATATATTGTCTACAGCTGCTTTCATGTTACTCGGAGGGAGTTGAGTAGTTCTGTCAGAAACAGTCTTGTCCAAAAGCCTAAAGTATTTGCTATCTGGTCCTTTACATAAGAAGTTTGTTGACCTGATCTAACGGGATAGCACAGAGAACAAAAGTTTAACTGTTCTGGTCCTGTTTTACAAGTATGGTATTTAAAAAGTATCTCCCTCATTTGTCATGTGGCCTGCCATGTGTGCGAGGGACAGTGCCGCGTGCTGCAAAGGTCACGAGGGTGTAAAAGACGCGGCCCTGCTCTTCCATACCCAGTGATGTGCTGTTCACCTTTGTAGAGTTTCTTGGTTCCGTGCAAATATGAAATTGGAACTAGAGCTAAGCCAACTCAGTAGTGAGCAGGTTGCTGCAGATTCTAGGATTTCAAAGTTCAATGGAGATTTAAGTTTAAATCTTTAGTATGTATCTGTAATTATCAAACTAGGTTATGTGATATTGTAGTGTTCTCTCAAATATGTTAGCATCTTAAAATCCTTAAGAAGAATTTAAACATTGATTTAGATGGATATGAAGCTGTCTATTTCTAAATTAACTTACAATTTATTGTATGTATGTACACATATTCATATATGTACTCATATATACTTACATGTAGAACACTTTTCTAAAAAAATCAGCTTGATTGAGATAATTCACATACCATAAAATTCACCCTTTAGAAAGTCAGAAAAAAAAAAAAAAAAAAAAGAACCAACTTTCAATCTACCTAGTGACTGCTGACGTCACTCCGCAACCATTGGTCAACCCGGGGCCCCGCAGGAGACCTCTTAGAACCCTTGGGCGCGAGCGGTGTGTGCGCGGGCTCACTTGTGTTTAGCACTGCTCCTTGGTTACCGTTCGATCGGGAGGCTTTTGAGTGGTGCGGTCGTGGCAGAGAGGTTGGCTTCTACAGAATAGTACCGAGTAATCGCTGGTAGTAGGTTTACAAGTGGCTCAGAGTCGAGGGGGCAGGTGAGCGGGCTGGCCAGTTAAGCTGCTGTCTCCTGCCATGAAGACGGTTTTTGACTTTGGACCGTAGAAGAAAACGTCACTCTCTGGCACCTCCACCGGGCTGCAGGAGGCGAGCGCGGACGCGGTTTGTTCATGAAAGAGAATCGGGTTTCGGCTGAGCTGGCAGATCCGACTCAGACATCTGGGAAAGATCCATCACGCTGCCAAACAGGGTGATGTGGAAAGAGGACAGCTGATCTTTCCGTGTGGAGTAGGGGTCGGGAACCTCCACCAGGCTGCAGGAGGCGAGCGCGGGAGCGGTTTGGTTGAGAAATGGAATCGGATTACGGCTGAGCTACCAGATCCGACACAGACATCTGGGAAAGATCCATCAAGCTGCAAAAGGGGTCATGTTAAAAGTGGATAGCAGATCTTTCCGTGTGGAATAGGGTAAGTGGATGACAGAGTGGATGGAGAAGTAGGGGGCGGAGCCAGGCCCAAGCTTAGGAAAGAACCTATCGGTAGCCATGGCAAGATATAGCCCGTGAGAAACAACTGTCATTCCCCCTAGGGACCACTGACGGCAATCAGCAACCATTGGTCCACCCGGGGCCCCGCAGGACACCTCTTAGAACCCTTGGGCGCGAGCGGTGTGTGCGCGTGCTCACCTGTGTTTAGCACTGCTCCTTGGTTAACGTTCGATCGGGAGGATTTTGAGTGGTGCTGTTGTGGCAGAGATGTTGTCTTCGAGAAAATAGTACTGAGTAATATTCGCTCATAGCGGCTTCACGAGTGGGTATGAGCCGAGGGGCCAGGTGAGGGGACGGGCCTCTGAAGCTGCTGTCTTCTCCCATGAAGAAGCTTTTTGACTTTTGACGGTAGATGAAAGAGTCACTCTCAGGCACCGCCACCAGGTGGCAGGATGCGAGCTCGGACGAGGTTTATTTCAGACAGAGAATCGGCTTTGGCCTAGCTCCCAGATCCACTCAGACATCTGGGAAAGATCAATCACGCTGCCTAAAGGGGCCAGGTTGAAAGAGTACACCAGATCCTTTCGTGTGGAGTAGGGGACAGGGATGACAGAGCGGAACGAGAGGTAGGGGGCGGAGCTAGGCCCAATCTTAGAAAAGAACTGATCTGTAGCCACGTCAAGAAATAGCCCATTAGAACCAACTTTCGGCACTCAGCTCCAGGCGGGGCGGCCCCTGCGCTGAGGGACGCTGCCCGACCTTGGCGGGACGGGGGTTTCGCCAGGGCCTGGGCCCAGCGACCAGGCGGAGACGTCGCGCGAGCCTTGTAGTCTCCAGGGAAATGCGGGTTTGCCTGCAATGAGATTTCATTTTCTGCAGTTAAAGGACATCCTTTTCTGAGCTGCTGTGAATAAATTTGGGATGATACTGTATATTTTCATCTAATGGAGAATTAGCTGTATTTTGAATAAGGATTGCTGCACTGGACGACTTCAGAACATTACTCACAATGTCATCAAACAGGAGTCAGAATCCCCATGGACTGAAGCAGATTGGCCTTGACCAGATCTGGGACGACCTCAGAGCTGGAATCCAGCAAGTGTACACCAGACAGAGTATGGCGAAGTCCAGATACATGGAACTCTACACGTATCCTCCTGCTTGAACTGAGATAATTTGCTTTCGAATTTTGATACTTAGTGGTAGGATCTATGAATTATTAGAAATTTGACATCATGTTTTCTCTTCTCAGTTCATCCTTGAAATGTAGTCACAGAATTCATCTTTAGCTTTAAGTTTTTTGAATAGAGGTACTGTTTTTCGGTGTTTTGAACAGAGGTAATAAAATTGGCTAGTTAGTTGTCTAATGCAGTGCTGGTCAGGACAGTAGCCACTAGTCACATGTATCTGTTTACATTTAAAATAATTTAAAAATTCAGTTTCTTAGTCACAGTAGCCATAGTTTAAGGGCTTAATAGTCAGATAATAAAATATTTCTATTACTGTGGAAAGATCCGTTGGACAGCACTGGTCTAAAGCAGGGGATCATTTGTTTAAATGTTGTCCATTTGTTTATATATTGTCTACAGCTGCTTTCATGTTACTCGGAGGGAGTTGAGTAGTTCTGTCAGAAACAGTCTTGTCCAAAAGCCTAAAATATTTGCTATCTGGTCCTTTACATAAGAAGTTTGTTGACCTGATCTAACGGGATAGCACAGAGAACAAAAGTTTAACTGTTCTGGTCCTGTTTTACAAGTATGGTATTTAAAAAGTATCTCCCTCATTTGTCATGTGGCCTGCCATGTGTGCGAGGGACAGTGCCGCGTGCTGCAAAGGTCACGAGGGTGTAAAAGACGCGGCCCTGCTCTTCCATACCCAGTGATGTGCTGTTCACCTTTGTAGAGTTTCTTGGTTCCGTGCAAATATGAAATTGGAACTAGAGCTAAGCCAACTCAGTAGTGAGCAGGTTGCTGCAGATTCTAGGATTTCAAAGTTCAATGGAGATTTAAGTTTAAATCTTTAGTATGTATCTGTAATTATCAAACTAGGTTATGTGATATTGTAGTGTTCTCTCAAATATGTTAGCATCTTAAAATCCTTAAGAAGAATTTAAACATTGATTTAGATGGATATGAAGCTGTCTATTTCTAAATTAACTTACAATTTATTGTATGTATGTACACATATTCATATATGTACTCATATATACTTACATGTAGAACACTTTTCTAAAAAAATCAGCTTGATTGAGATAATTCACATACCATAAAATTCACCCTTTAGAAAGTCAAAAAAAAAAAAAAAAAAAAAAGAACCAACTTTCAATCTACCTAGTGACTGCTGACGTCACTCCGCAACCATTGGTCAACCCGGGGCCCCGCAGGAGACCTCTTAGAACCCTTGGGCGCGAGCGGTGTGTGCGCGGGCTCACTTGTGTTTAGCACTGCTCCTTGGTTACCGTTCGATCGGGAGGCTTTTGAGTGGTGCGGTCGTGGCAGAGAGGTTGGCTTCTACAGAATAGTACCGAGTAATCGCTGGTAGTAGGGTTTACAAGTGGCTCAGAGTCGAGGGGGCAGGTGAGCGGGCTGGCCAGTTAAGCTGCTGTCTCCTGCCATGAAGACGGTTTTTGACTTTGGACCGTAGAAGAAAACGTCACTCTCTGGCACCTCCACCGGGCTGCAGGAGGCGAGCGCGGACGCGGTTTGTTCATGAAAGAGAATCGGGTTTCGGCTGAGCTGGCAGATCCGACTCAGACATCTGGGAAAGATCCATCACGCTGCCAAACAGGGTGATGTGGAAAGAGGACAGCTGATCTTTCCGTGTGGAGTAGGGGTCGGGAACCTCCACCAGGCTGCAGGAGGCGAGCGCGGGAGCGGTTTGGTTGAGAAATGGAATCGGATTACGGCTGAGCTACCAGATCCGACACAGACATCTGGGAAAGATCCATCAAGCTGCAAAAGGGGTCATGTTAAAAGTGGATAGCAGATCTTTCCGTGTGGAATAGGGTAAGTGGATGACAGAGTGGATGGAGAAGTAGGGGGCGGAGCCAGGCCCAAGCTTAGGAAAGAACCTATCGGTAGCCATGGCAAGATATAGCCCGTGAGAAACAACTGTCATTCCCCCTAGGGACCACTGACGGCAATCAGCAACCATTGGTCCACCCGGGGCCCCGCAGGACACCTCTTAGAACCCTTGGGCGCGAGCGGTGTGTGCGCGTGCTCACCTGTGTTTAGCACTGCTCCTTGGTTAGCGTTCGATCGGGAGGATTTTGAGTGGTGCTGTTGTGGCAGAGATGTTGTCTTCGAGAAAATAGTACTGAGTAATATTCGCTCATAGCGGCTTCACGAGTGGGTATGAGCCGAGGGGCCAGGTGAGGGGACGGGCCTCTGAAGCTGCTGTCTTCTCCCATGAAGAAGCTTTTTGACTTTTGACGGTAGATGAAAGAGTCACTCTCAGGCACCGCCACCAGGTTGCAGGAGGCGAGCTCGGACGAGGTTTATTTCAGACAGAGAATCGGCTTTGGCCTAGCTCCCAGATCCACTCAGACATCTGGGAAAGATCAATCACGCTGCCTAAAGGGGCCAGGTTGAAAGAGTACACCAGATCCTTTCGTGTGGAGTAGGGGACAGGGATGACAGAGCGGAACGAGAGGTAGGGGGCGGAGCTAGGCCCAATCTTAGAAAAGAACTGATCTGTAGCCACGTCAAGAAATAGCCCATTAGAACCAACTTTCGGCACTCAGCTCCAGGCGGGGCGGCCCCTGCGCTGAGGGACGCTGCCCGACCTTGGCGGGACGGGGGTTTCGCCAGGGCCTGGGCCCAGCGACCAGGCGGAGACGTCGCGCGAGCCTTGTAGTCTCCAGGGAAATGCGGGTTTGCCTGCAATGAGATTTCATTTTCTGCAGTTAAAGGACATCCTTTTCTGAGCTGCTGTGAATAAATTTGGGATGATACTGTATATTTTCATCTAATGGAGAATTAGCTGTATTTTGAATAAGGATTGCTGCACTGGACGACTTCAGAACATTACTCACAATGTCATCAAACAGGAGTCAGAATCCCCATGGACTGAAGCAGATTGGCCTTGACCAGATCTGGGACGACCTCAGAGCTGGAATCCAGCAAGTGTACACCAGACAGAGTATGGCGAAGTCCAGATACATGGAACTCTACACGTATCCTCCTGCTTGAACTGAGATAATTTGCTTTCGAATTTTGATACTTAGTGGTAGGATCTATGAATTATTAGAAATTTGACATCATGTTTTCTCTTCTCAGTTCATCCTTGAAATGTAGTCACAGAATTCATCTTTAGCTTTAAGTTTTTTGAATAGAGGTACTGTTTTTCGGTTTTTTGAACAGAGGTAATAAAATTGGCTAGTTAGTTGTCTAATGCAGTGCTGGTCAGGACAGTAGCCACTAGTCACATGTATCTGTTTACATTTAAAATAATTTAAAAATTCAGTTTCTTAGTCACAGTAGCCATAGTTTAAGGGCTTAATAGTCAGATAATAAAATATTTCTATTACTGTGGAAAGATCCGTTGGACAGCACTGGTCTAAAGCAGGGGATCATTTGTTTAAATGTTGTCCATTTGTTTATATATTGTCTACAGCTGCTTTCATGTTACTCGGAGGTTGTTGAGTAGTTCTGTCAGAAACAGTCTTGTCCAAAAGCCTAAAATATTTGCTATCTGGTCCTTTACATAAGAAGTTTGTTGACCTGATCTAACGGGATAGCACAGAGAACAAAAGTTTAACTGTTCTGGTCCTGTTTTACAAGTATGGTATTTAAAAAGTATCTCCCTCATTTGTCATGTGGCCTGCCATGTGTGCGAGGGACAGTGCCGCGTGCTGCAAAGGTCACGAGGGTGTAAAAGACGCGGCCCTGCTCTTCCATACCCAGTGATGTGCTGTTCACCTTTGTAGAGTTTCTTGGTTCCGTGCAAATATGAAATTGGAACTAGAGCTAAGCCAACTCAGTAGTGAGCAGGTTGCTGCAGATTCTAGGATTTCAAAGTTCAATGGAGATTTAAGTTTAAATCTTTAGTATGTATCTGTAATTATCAAACTAGGTTATGTGATATTGTAGTGTTCTCTCAAATATGTTAGCATCTTAAAATCCTTAAGAAGAATTTAAACATTGATTTAGATGTATATGGAGCTGACTATTTCTAAATTAACTTACAATTTATTGTATGTATGTACACATATTCATATATGTACTCATATATACTTACATGTAGAACACTTTTCTAAAAAAATCAGCTTGATTGAGATAATTCACATACCATAAAATTCACCCTTTAGAAAGTCAGAAAAAAAAAAAAAAAAAAAAGAACCAACTTTCAATCTACCTAGTGACTGCTGACGTCACTCCGCAACCATTGGTCAACCCGGGGCCCCGCAGGAGACCTCTTAGAACCCTTGAGCGCGAGCGGTGTGTGCGCGGGCTCACCTGTGTTTAGCACTGCTCCTTGGTTACCGTTCGATCGGGAGGCTTTTGAGTGGTGCGGTCGTGGCAGAGAGGTTGGCTTCTACAGAATAGTACCGAGTAATCGCTGGTAGTAGGTTTACAAGTGGCTCAGAGTCGAGGGGGCAGGTGAGCGGGCTGGCCAGTTAAGCTGCTGTCTCCTGCCATGAAGACGGTTTTTGACTTTGGACCGTAGAAGAAAACGTCACTCTCTGGCACCTCCACCGGGCTGCAGGAGGCGAGCGCGGACGCGGTTTGTTCATGAAAGAGAATCGGGTTTCGGCTGAGCTGGCAGATCCGACTCAGACATCTGGGAAAGATCCATCACGCTGCCAAACAGGGTGATGTGGAAAGAGGACAGCTGATCTTTCCGTGTGGAGTAGGGGTCGGGAACCTCCACCAGGCTGCAGGAGGCGAGCGCGGGAGCGGTTTGGTTGAGAAATGGAATCGGATTACGGCTGAGCTACCAGATCCGACACAGACATCTGGGAAAGATCCATCAAGCTGCAAAAGGGGTCATGTTAAAAGTGGATAGCAGATCTTTCCGTGTGGAATAGGGTAAGTGGATGACAGAGTGGATGGAGAAGTAGGGGGCGGAGCCAGGCCCAAGCTTAGGAAAGAACCTATCGGTAGCCATGGCAAGATATAGCCCGTGAGAAACAACTGTCATTCCCCCTAGGGACCACTGACGGCAATCAGCAACCATTGGTCCACCCGGGGCCCCGCAGGACACCTCTTAGAACCCTTGGGCGCGAGCGGTGTGTGCGCGTGCTCACCTGTGTTTAGCACTGCTCCTTGGTTAGCGTTCGATCGGGAGGATTTTGAGTGGTGCTGTTGTGGCAGAGATGTTGTCTTCGAGAAAATAGTACTGAGTAATATTCGCTCATAGCGGCTTCACGAGTGGGTATGAGCCGAGGGGCCAGGTGAGGGGACGGGCCTCTGAAGCTGCTGTCTTCTCCCATGAAGAAGCTTTTTGACTTTTGACGGTAGATGAAAGAGTCACTCTCAGGCACCGCCACCAGGTGGCAGGAGGCGAGCTCGGACGAGGTTTATTTCAGACAGAGAATCGGCTTTGGCCTAGCTCCCAGATCCACTCAGACATCTGGGAAAGATCAATCACGCTGCCTAAAGGGGCCAGGTTGAAAGAGTACACCAGATCCTTTCGTGTGGAGTAGGGGACAGGGATGACAGAGCGGAACGAGAGGTAGGGGGCGGAGCTAGGCCCAATCTTAGAAAAGAACTGATCTGTAGCCACGTCAAGAAATAGCCCATTAGAACCAACTTTCGGCACTCAGCTCCAGGCGGGGCGGCCCCTGCGCTGAGGGACGCTGCCCGACCTTGGCGGGACGGGGGTTTCGCCAGGGCCTGGGCCCAGCGACCAGGCGGAGACGTCGCGCGAGCCTTGTAGTCTCCAGGGAAATGCGGGTTTGCCTGCAATGAGATTTCATTTTCTGCAGTTAAAGGACATCCTTTTCTGAGCTGCTGTGAATAAATTTGGGATGATACTGTATATTTTCATCTAATGGAGAATTAGCTGTATTTTGAATAAGGATTGCTGCACTGGACGACTTCAGAACATTACTCACAATGTCATCAAACAGGAGTCAGAATCCCCATGGACTGAAGCAGATTGGCCTTGACCAGATCTGGGACGACCTCAGAGCTGGAATCCAGCAAGTGTACACCAGACAGAGTATGGCGAAGTCCAGATACATGGAACTCTACACGTATCCTCCTGCTTGAACTGAGATAATTTGCTTTCGAATTTTGATACTTAGTGGTAGGATCTATGAATTATTAGAAATTTGACATCATGTTTTCTCTTCTCAGTTCATCCTTGAAATGTAGTCACAGAATTCATCTTTAGCTTTAAGTTTTTTGAATAGAGGTACTGTTTTTCGGTGTTTTGAACAGAGGTAATAAAATTGGCTAGTTAGTTGTCTAATGCAGTGCTGGTCAGGACAGTAGCCACTAGTCACATGTATCTGTTTACATTTAAAATAATTTAAAAATTCAGTTTCTTAGTCACAGTAGCCATAGTTTAAGGGCTTAATAGTCAGATAATAAAATATTTCTATTACTGTGGAAAGATCCGTTGGACAGCACTGGTCTAAAGCAGGGGATCATTTGTTTAAATGTTGTCCATTTGTTTATATATTGTCTACAGCTGCTTTCATGTTACTCGGAGGGAGTTGAGTAGTTCTGTCAGAAACAGTCTTGTCCAAAAGCCTAAAATATTTGCTATCTGGTCCTTTACATAAGAAGTTTGTTGACCTGATCTAACGGGATAGCACAGAGAACAAAAGTTTAACTGTTCTGGTCCTGTTTTACAAGTATGGTATTTAAAAAGTATCTCCCTCATTTGTCATGTGGCCTGCCATGTGTGCGAGGGACAGTGCCGCGTGCTGCAAAGGTCACGAGGGTGTAAAAGACGCGGCCCTGCTCTTCCATACCCAGTGATGTGCTGTTCACCTTTGTAGAGTTTCTTGGTTCCGTGCAAATATGAAATTGGAACTAGAGCTAAGCCAACTCAGTAGTGAGCAGGTTGCTGCAGATTCTAGGATTTCAAAGTTCAATGGAGATTTAAGTTTAAATCTTTAGTATGTATCTGTAATTATCAAACTAGGTTATGTGATATTGTAGTGTTCTCTCAAATATGTTAGCATCTTAAAATCCTTAAGAAGAATTTAAACATTGATTTAGATGGATATGAAGCTGTCTATTTCTAAATTAACTTACAATTTATTGTATGTATGTACACATATTCATATATGTACTCATATATACTTACATGTAGAACACTTTTCTAAAAAAATCAGCTTGATTGAGATAATTCACATACCATAAAATTCACCCTTTAGAAAGTCAAAAAAAAAAAAAAAAAAAAAAGAACCAACTTTCAATCTACCTAGTGACTGCTGACGTCACTCCGCAACCATTGGTCAACCCGGGGCCCCGCAGGAGACCTCTTAGAACCCTTGGGCGCGAGCGGTGTGTGCGCGGGCTCACTTGTGTTTAGCACTGCTCCTTGGTTACCGTTCGATCGGGAGGCTTTTGAGTGGTGCGGTCGTGGCAGAGAGGTTGGCTTCTACAGAATAGTACCGAGTAATCGCTGGTAGTAGGGTTTACAAGTGGCTCAGAGTCGAGGGGGCAGGTGAGCGGGCTGGCCAGTTAAGCTGCTGTCTCCTGCCATGAAGACGGTTTTTGACTTTGGACCGTAGAAGAAAACGTCACTCTCTGGCACCTCCACCGGGCTGCAGGAGGCGAGCGCGGACGCGGTTTGTTCATGAAAGAGAATCGGGTTTCGGCTGAGCTGGCAGATCCGACTCAGACATCTGGGAAAGATCCATCACGCTGCCAAACAGGGTGATGTGGAAAGAGGACAGCTGATCTTTCCGTGTGGAGTAGGGGTCGGGAACCTCCACCAGGCTGCAGGAGGCGAGCGCGGGAGCGGTTTGGTTGAGAAATGGAATCGGATTACGGCTGAGCTACCAGATCCGACACAGACATCTGGGAAAGATCCATCAAGCTGCAAAAGGGGTCATGTTAAAAGTGGATAGCAGATCTTTCCGTGTGGAATAGGGTAAGTGGATGACAGAGTGGATGGAGAAGTAGGGGGCGGAGCCAGGCCCAAGCTTAGGAAAGAACCTATCGGTAGCCATGGCAAGATATAGCCCGTGAGAAACAACTGTCATTCCCCCTAGGGACCACTGACGGCAATCAGCAACCATTGGTCCACCCGGGGCCCCGCAGGACACCTCTTAGAACCCTTGGGCGCGAGCGGTGTGTGCGCGTGCTCACCTGTGTTTAGCACTGCTCCTTGGTTAGCGTTCGATCGGGAGGATTTTGAGTGGTGCTGTTGTGGCAGAGATGTTGTCTTCGAGAAAATAGTACTGAGTAATATTCGCTCATAGCGGCTTCACGAGTGGGTATGAGCCGAGGGGCCAGGTGAGGGGACGGGCCTCTGAAGCTGCTGTCTTCTCCCATGAAGAAGCTTTTTGACTTTTGACGGTAGATGAAAGAGTCACTCTCAGGCACCGCCACCAGGTTGCAGGAGGCGAGCTCGGACGAGGTTTATTTCAGACAGAGAATCGGCTTTGGCCTAGCTCCCAGATCCACTCAGACATCTGGGAAAGATCAATCACGCTGCCTAAAGGGGCCAGGTTGAAAGAGTACACCAGATCCTTTCGTGTGGAGTAGGGGACAGGGATGACAGAGCGGAACGAGAGGTAGGGGGCGGAGCTAGGCCCAATCTTAGAAAAGAACTGATCTGTAGCCACGTCAAGAAATAGCCCATTAGAACCAACTTTCGGCACTCAGCTCCAGGCGGGGCGGCCCCTGCGCTGAGGGACGCTGCCCGACCTTGGCGGGACGGGGGTTTCGCCAGGGCCTGGGCCCAGCGACCAGGCGGAGACGTCGCGCGAGCCTTGTAGTCTCCAGGGAAATGCGGGTTTGCCTGCAATGAGATTTCATTTTCTGCAGTTAAAGGACATCCTTTTCTGAGCTGCTGTGAATAAATTTGGGATGATACTGTATATTTTCATCTAATGGAGAATTAGCTGTATTTTGAATAAGGATTGCTGCACTGGACGACTTCAGAACATTACTCACAATGTCATCAAACAGGAGTCAGAATCCCCATGGACTGAAGCAGATTGGCCTTGACCAGATCTGGGACGACCTCAGAGCTGGAATCCAGCAAGTGTACACCAGACAGAGTATGGCGAAGTCCAGATACATGGAACTCTACACGTATCCTCCTGCTTGAACTGAGATAATTTGCTTTCGAATTTTGATACTTAGTGGTAGGATCTATGAATTATTAGAAATTTGACATCATGTTTTCTCTTCTCAGTTCATCCTTGAAATGTAGTCACAGAATTCATCTTTAGCTTTAAGTTTTTTGAATAGAGGTACTGTTTTTCGGTTTTTTGAACAGAGGTAATAAAATTGGCTAGTTAGTTGTCTAATGCAGTGCTGGTCAGGACAGTAGCCACTAGTCACATGTATCTGTTTACATTTAAAATAATTTAAAAATTCAGTTTCTTAGTCACAGTAGCCATAGTTTAAGGGCTTAATAGTCAGATAATAAAATATTTCTATTACTGTGGAAAGATCCGTTGGACAGCACTGGTCTAAAGCAGGGGATCATTTGTTTAAATGTTGTCCATTTGTTTATATATTGTCTACAGCTGCTTTCATGTTACTCGGAGGTTGTTGAGTAGTTCTGTCAGAAACAGTCTTGTCCAAAAGCCTAAAATATTTGCTATCTGGTCCTTTACATAAGAAGTTTGTTGACCTGATCTAACGGGATAGCACAGAGAACAAAAGTTTAACTGTTCTGGTCCTGTTTTACAAGTATGGTATTTAAAAAGTATCTCCCTCATTTGTCATGTGGCCTGCCATGTGTGCGAGGGACAGTGCCGCGTGCTGCAAAGGTCACGAGGGTGTAAAAGACGCGGCCCTGCTCTTCCATACCCAGTGATGTGCTGTTCACCTTTGTAGAGTTTCTTGGTTCCGTGCAAATATGAAATTGGAACTAGAGCTAAGCCAACTCAGTAGTGAGCAGGTTGCTGCAGATTCTAGGATTTCAAAGTTCAATGGAGATTTAAGTTTAAATCTTTAGTATGTATCTGTAATTATCAAACTAGGTTATGTGATATTGTAGTGTTCTCTCAAATATGTTAGCATCTTAAAATCCTTAAGAAGAATTTAAACATTGATTTAGATGTATATGGAGCTGACTATTTCTAAATTAACTTACAATTTATTGTATGTATGTACACATATTCATATATGTACTCATATATACTTACATGTAGAACACTTTTCTAAAAAAATCAGCTTGATTGAGATAATTCACATACCATAAAATTCACCCTTTAGAAAGTCAGAAAAAAAAAAAAAAAAAAAAGAACCAACTTTCAATCTACCTAGTGACTGCTGACGTCACTCCGCAACCATTGGTCAACCCGGGGCCCCGCAGGAGACCTCTTAGAACCCTTGAGCGCGAGCGGTGTGTGCGCGGGCTCACCTGTGTTTAGCACTGCTCCTTGGTTACCGTTCGATCGGGAGGCTTTTGAGTGGTGCGGTCGTGGCAGAGAGGTTGGCTTCTACAGAATAGTACCGAGTAATCGCTGGTAGTAGGTTTACAAGTGGCTCAGAGTCGAGGGGGCAGGTGAGCGGGCTGGCCAGTTAAGCTGCTGTCTCCTGCCATGAAGACGGTTTTTGACTTTGGACCGTAGAAGAAAACGTCACTCTCTGGCACCTCCACCGGGCTGCAGGAGGCGAGCGCGGACGCGGTTTGTTCATGAAAGAGAATCGGGTTTCGGCTGAGCTGGCAGATCCGACTCAGACATCTGGGAAAGATCCATCACGCTGCCAAACAGGGTGATGTGGAAAGAGGACAGCTGATCTTTCCGTGTGGAGTAGGGGTCGGGAACCTCCACCAGGCTGCAGGAGGCGAGCGCGGGAGCGGTTTGGTTGAGAAATGGAATCGGATTACGGCTGAGCTACCAGATCCGACACAGACATCTGGGAAAGATCCATCAAGCTGCAAAAGGGGTCATGTTAAAAGTGGATAGCAGATCTTTCCGTGTGGAATAGGGTAAGTGGATGACAGAGTGGATGGAGAAGTAGGGGGCGGAGCCAGGCCCAAGCTTAGGAAAGAACCTATCGGTAGCCATGGCAAGATATAGCCCGTGAGAAACAACTGTCATTCCCCCTAGGGACCACTGACGGCAATCAGCAACCATTGGTCCACCCGGGGCCCCGCAGGACACCTCTTAGAACCCTTGGGCGCGAGCGGTGTGTGCGCGTGCTCACCTGTGTTTAGCACTGCTCCTTGGTTAGCGTTCGATCGGGAGGATTTTGAGTGGTGCTGTTGTGGCAGAGATGTTGTCTTCGAGAAAATAGTACTGAGTAATATTCGCTCATAGCGGCTTCACGAGTGGGTATGAGCCGAGGGGCCAGGTGAGGGGACGGGCCTCTGAAGCTGCTGTCTTCTCCCATGAAGAAGCTTTTTGACTTTTGACGGTAGATGAAAGAGTCACTCTCAGGCACCGCCACCAGGTGGCAGGAGGCGAGCTCGGACGAGGTTTATTTCAGACAGAGAATCGGCTTTGGCCTAGCTCCCAGATCCACTCAGACATCTGGGAAAGATCAATCACGCTGCCTAAAGGGGCCAGGTTGAAAGAGTACACCAGATCCTTTCGTGTGGAGTAGGGGACAGGGATGACAGAGCGGAACGAGAGGTAGGGGGCGGAGCTAGGCCCAATCTTAGAAAAGAACTGATCTGTAGCCACGTCAAGAAATAGCCCATTAGAACCAACTTTCGGCACTCAGCTCCAGGCGGGGCGGCCCCTGCGCTGAGGGACGCTGCCCGACCTTGGCGGGACGGGGGTTTCGCCAGGGCCTGGGCCCAGCGACCAGGCGGAGACGTCGCGCGAGCCTTGTAGTCTCCAGGGAAATGCGGGTTTGCCTGCAATGAGATTTCATTTTCTGCAGTTAAAGGACATCCTTTTCTGAGCTGCTGTGAATAAATTTGGGATGATACTGTATATTTTCATCTAATGGAGAATTAGCTGTATTTTGAATAAGGATTGCTGCACTGGACGACTTCAGAACATTACTCACAATGTCATCAAACAGGAGTCAGAATCCCCATGGACTGAAGCAGATTGGCCTTGACCAGATCTGGGACGACCTCAGAGCTGGAATCCAGCAAGTGTACACCAGACAGAGTATGGCGAAGTCCAGATACATGGAACTCTACACGTATCCTCCTGCTTGAACTGAGATAATTTGCTTTCGAATTTTGATACTTAGTGGTAGGATCTATGAATTATTAGAAATTTGACATCATGTTTTCTCTTCTCAGTTCATCCTTGAAATGTAGTCACAGAATTCATCTTTAGCTTTAAGTTTTTTGAATAGAGGTACTGTTTTTCGGTGTTTTGAACAGAGGTAATAAAATTGGCTAGTTAGTTGTCTAATGCAGTGCTGGTCAGGACAGTAGCCACTAGTCACATGTATCTGTTTACATTTAAAATAATTTAAAAATTCAGTTTCTTAGTCACAGTAGCCATAGTTTAAGGGCTTAATAGTCAGATAATAAAATATTTCTATTACTGTGGAAAGATCCGTTGGACAGCACTGGTCTAAAGCAGGGGATCATTTGTTTAAATGTTGTCCATTTGTTTATATATTGTCTACAGCTGCTTTCATGTTACTCGGAGGGAGTTGAGTAGTTCTGTCAGAAACAGTCTTGTCCAAAAGCCTAAAGTATTTGCTATCTGGTCCTTTACATAAGAAGTTTGTTGACCTGATCTAACGGGATAGCACAGAGAACAAAAGTTTAACTGTTCTGGTCCTGTTTTACAAGTATGGTATTTAAAAAGTATCTCCCTCATTTGTCATGTGGCCTGCCATGTGTGCGAGGGACAGTGCCGCGTGCTGCAAAGGTCACGAGGGTGTAAAAGACGCGGCCCTGCTCTTCCATACCCAGTGATGTGCTGTTCACCTTTGTAGAGTTTCTTGGTTCCGTGCAAATATGAAATTGGAACTAGAGCTAAGCCAACTCAGTAGTGAGCAGGTTGCTGCAGATTCTAGGATTTCAAAGTTCAATGGAGATTTAAGTTTAAATCTTTAGTATGTATCTGTAATTATCAAACTAGGTTATGTGATATTGTAGTGTTCTCTCAAATATGTTAGCATCTTAAAATCCTTAAGAAGAATTTAAACATTGATTTAGATGGATATGAAGCTGTCTATTTCTAAATTAACTTACAATTTATTGTATGTATGTACACATATTCATATATGTACTCATATATACTTACATGTAGAACACTTTTCTAAAAAAATCAGCTTGATTGAGATAATTCACATACCATAAAATTCACCCTTTAGAAAGTCAGAAAAAAAAAAAAAAAAAAAAGAACCAACTTTCAATCTACCTAGTGACTGCTGACGTCACTCCGCAACCATTGGTCAACCCGGGGCCCCGCAGGAGACCTCTTAGAACCCTTGGGCGCGAGCGGTGTGTGCGCGGGCTCACTTGTGTTTAGCACTGCTCCTTGGTTACCGTTCGATCGGGAGGCTTTTGAGTGGTGCGGTCGTGGCAGAGAGGTTGGCTTCTACAGAATAGTACCGAGTAATCGCTGGTAGTAGGTTTACAAGTGGCTCAGAGTCGAGGGGGCAGGTGAGCGGGCTGGCCAGTTAAGCTGCTGTCTCCTGCCATGAAGACGGTTTTTGACTTTGGACCGTAGAAGAAAACGTCACTCTCTGGCACCTCCACCGGGCTGCAGGAGGCGAGCGCGGACGCGGTTTGTTCATGAAAGAGAATCGGGTTTCGGCTGAGCTGGCAGATCCGACTCAGACATCTGGGAAAGATCCATCACGCTGCCAAACAGGGTGATGTGGAAAGAGGACAGCTGATCTTTCCGTGTGGAGTAGGGGTCGGGAACCTCCACCAGGCTGCAGGAGGCGAGCGCGGGAGCGGTTTGGTTGAGAAATGGAATCGGATTACGGCTGAGCTACCAGATCCGACACAGACATCTGGGAAAGATCCATCAAGCTGCAAAAGGGGTCATGTTAAAAGTGGATAGCAGATCTTTCCGTGTGGAATAGGGTAAGTGGATGACAGAGTGGATGGAGAAGTAGGGGGCGGAGCCAGGCCCAAGCTTAGGAAAGAACCTATCGGTAGCCATGGCAAGATATAGCCCGTGAGAAACAACTGTCATTCCCCCTAGGGACCACTGACGGCAATCAGCAACCATTGGTCCACCCGGGGCCCCGCAGGACACCTCTTAGAACCCTTGGGCGCGAGCGGTGTGTGCGCGTGCTCACCTGTGTTTAGCACTGCTCCTTGGTTAACGTTCGATCGGGAGGATTTTGAGTGGTGCTGTTGTGGCAGAGATGTTGTCTTCGAGAAAATAGTACTGAGTAATATTCGCTCATAGCGGCTTCACGAGTGGGTATGAGCCGAGGGGCCAGGTGAGGGGACGGGCCTCTGAAGCTGCTGTCTTCTCCCATGAAGAAGCTTTTTGACTTTTGACGGTAGATGAAAGAGTCACTCTCAGGCACCGCCACCAGGTGGCAGGATGCGAGCTCGGACGAGGTTTATTTCAGACAGAGAATCGGCTTTGGCCTAGCTCCCAGATCCACTCAGACATCTGGGAAAGATCAATCACGCTGCCTAAAGGGGCCAGGTTGAAAGAGTACACCAGATCCTTTCGTGTGGAGTAGGGGACAGGGATGACAGAGCGGAACGAGAGGTAGGGGGCGGAGCTAGGCCCAATCTTAGAAAAGAACTGATCTGTAGCCACGTCAAGAAATAGCCCATTAGAACCAACTTTCGGCACTCAGCTCCAGGCGGGGCGGCCCCTGCGCTGAGGGACGCTGCCCGACCTTGGCGGGACGGGGGTTTCGCCAGGGCCTGGGCCCAGCGACCAGGCGGAGACGTCGCGCGAGCCTTGTAGTCTCCAGGGAAATGCGGGTTTGCCTGCAATGAGATTTCATTTTCTGCAGTTAAAGGACATCCTTTTCTGAGCTGCTGTGAATAAATTTGGGATGATACTGTATATTTTCATCTAATGGAGAATTAGCTGTATTTTGAATAAGGATTGCTGCACTGGACGACTTCAGAACATTACTCACAATGTCATCAAACAGGAGTCAGAATCCCCATGGACTGAAGCAGATTGGCCTTGACCAGATCTGGGACGACCTCAGAGCTGGAATCCAGCAAGTGTACACCAGACAGAGTATGGCGAAGTCCAGATACATGGAACTCTACACGTATCCTCCTGCTTGAACTGAGATAATTTGCTTTCGAATTTTGATACTTAGTGGTAGGATCTATGAATTATTAGAAATTTGACATCATGTTTTCTCTTCTCAGTTCATCCTTGAAATGTAGTCACAGAATTCATCTTTAGCTTTAAGTTTTTTGAATAGAGGTACTGTTTTTCGGTGTTTTGAACAGAGGTAATAAAATTGGCTAGTTAGTTGTCTAATGCAGTGCTGGTCAGGACAGTAGCCACTAGTCACATGTATCTGTTTACATTTAAAATAATTTAAAAATTCAGTTTCTTAGTCACAGTAGCCATAGTTTAAGGGCTTAATAGTCAGATAATAAAATATTTCTATTACTGTGGAAAGATCCGTTGGACAGCACTGGTCTAAAGCAGGGGATCATTTGTTTAAATGTTGTCCATTTGTTTATATATTGTCTACAGCTGCTTTCATGTTACTCGGAGGGAGTTGAGTAGTTCTGTCAGAAACAGTCTTGTCCAAAAGCCTAAAATATTTGCTATCTGGTCCTTTACATAAGAAGTTTGTTGACCTGATCTAACGGGATAGCACAGAGAACAAAAGTTTAACTGTTCTGGTCCTGTTTTACAAGTATGGTATTTAAAAAGTATCTCCCTCATTTGTCATGTGGCCTGCCATGTGTGCGAGGGACAGTGCCGCGTGCTGCAAAGGTCACGAGGGTGTAAAAGACGCGGCCCTGCTCTTCCATACCCAGTGATGTGCTGTTCACCTTTGTAGAGTTTCTTGGTTCCGTGCAAATATGAAATTGGAACTAGAGCTAAGCCAACTCAGTAGTGAGCAGGTTGCTGCAGATTCTAGGATTTCAAAGTTCAATGGAGATTTAAGTTTAAATCTTTAGTATGTATCTGTAATTATCAAACTAGGTTATGTGATATTGTAGTGTTCTCTCAAATATGTTAGCATCTTAAAATCCTTAAGAAGAATTTAAACATTGATTTAGATGGATATGAAGCTGTCTATTTCTAAATTAACTTACAATTTATTGTATGTATGTACACATATTCATATATGTACTCATATATACTTACATGTAGAACACTTTTCTAAAAAAATCAGCTTGATTGAGATAATTCACATACCATAAAATTCACCCTTTAGAAAGTCAAAAAAAAAAAAAAAAAAAAAGAACCAACTTTCAATCTACCTAGTGACTGCTGACGTCACTCCGCAACCATTGGTCAACCCGGGGCCCCGCAGGAGACCTCTTAGAACCCTTGGGCGCGAGCGGTGTGTGCGCGGGCTCACTTGTGTTTAGCACTGCTCCTTGGTTACCGTTCGATCGGGAGGCTTTTGAGTGGTGCGGTCGTGGCAGAGAGGTTGGCTTCTACAGAATAGTACCGAGTAATCGCTGGTAGTAGGGTTTACAAGTGGCTCAGAGTCGAGGGGGCAGGTGAGCGGGCTGGCCAGTTAAGCTGCTGTCTCCTGCCATGAAGACGGTTTTTGACTTTGGACCGTAGAAGAAAACGTCACTCTCTGGCACCTCCACCGGGCTGCAGGAGGCGAGCGCGGACGCGGTTTGTTCATGAAAGAGAATCGGGTTTCGGCTGAGCTGGCAGATCCGACTCAGACATCTGGGAAAGATCCATCACGCTGCCAAACAGGGTGATGTGGAAAGAGGACAGCTGATCTTTCCGTGTGGAGTAGGGGTCGGGAACCTCCACCAGGCTGCAGGAGGCGAGCGCGGGAGCGGTTTGGTTGAGAAATGGAATCGGATTACGGCTGAGCTACCAGATCCGACACAGACATCTGGGAAAGATCCATCAAGCTGCAAAAGGGGTCATGTTAAAAGTGGATAGCAGATCTTTCCGTGTGGAATAGGGTAAGTGGATGACAGAGTGGATGGAGAAGTAGGGGGCGGAGCCAGGCCCAAGCTTAGGAAAGAACCTATCGGTAGCCATGGCAAGATATAGCCCGTGAGAAACAACTGTCATTCCCCCTAGGGACCACTGACGGCAATCAGCAACCATTGGTCCACCCGGGGCCCCGCAGGACACCTCTTAGAACCCTTGGGCGCGAGCGGTGTGTGCGCGTGCTCACCTGTGTTTAGCACTGCTCCTTGGTTAGCGTTCGATCGGGAGGATTTTGAGTGGTGCTGTTGTGGCAGAGATGTTGTCTTCGAGAAAATAGTACTGAGTAATATTCGCTCATAGCGGCTTCACGAGTGGGTATGAGCCGAGGGGCCAGGTGAGGGGACGGGCCTCTGAAGCTGCTGTCTTCTCCCATGAAGAAGCTTTTTGACTTTTGACGGTAGATGAAAGAGTCACTCTCAGGCACCGCCACCAGGTTGCAGGAGGCGAGCTCGGACGAGGTTTATTTCAGACAGAGAATCGGCTTTGGCCTAGCTCCCAGATCCACTCAGACATCTGGGAAAGATCAATCACGCTGCCTAAAGGGGCCAGGTTGAAAGAGTACACCAGATCCTTTCGTGTGGAGTAGGGGACAGGGATGACAGAGCGGAACGAGAGGTAGGGGGCGGAGCTAGGCCCAATCTTAGAAAAGAACTGATCTGTAGCCACGTCAAGAAATAGCCCATTAGAACCAACTTTCGGCACTCAGCTCCAGGCGGGGCGGCCCCTGCGCTGAGGGACGCTGCCCGACCTTGGCGGGACGGGGGTTTCGCCAGGGCCTGGGCCCAGCGACCAGGCGGAGACGTCGCGCGAGCCTTGTAGTCTCCAGGGAAATGCGGGTTTGCCTGCAATGAGATTTCATTTTCTGCAGTTAAAGGACATCCTTTTCTGAGCTGCTGTGAATAAATTTGGGATGATACTGTATATTTTCATCTAATGGAGAATTAGCTGTATTTTGAATAAGGATTGCTGCACTGGACGACTTCAGAACATTACTCACAATGTCATCAAACAGGAGTCAGAATCCCCATGGACTGAAGCAGATTGGCCTTGACCAGATCTGGGACGACCTCAGAGCTGGAATCCAGCAAGTGTACACCAGACAGAGTATGGCGAAGTCCAGATACATGGAACTCTACACGTATCCTCCTGCTTGAACTGAGATAATTTGCTTTCGAATTTTGATACTTAGTGGTAGGATCTATGAATTATTAGAAATTTGACATCATGTTTTCTCTTCTCAGTTCATCCTTGAAATGTAGTCACAGAATTCATCTTTAGCTTTAAGTTTTTTGAATAGAGGTACTGTTTTTCGGTTTTTTGAACAGAGGTAATAAAATTGGCTAGTTAGTTGTCTAATGCAGTGCTGGTCAGGACAGTAGCCACTAGTCACATGTATCTGTTTACATTTAAAATAATTTAAAAATTCAGTTTCTTAGTCACAGTAGCCATAGTTTAAGGGCTTAATAGTCAGATAATAAAATATTTCTATTACTGTGGAAAGATCCGTTGGACAGCACTGGTCTAAAGCAGGGGATCATTTGTTTAAATGTTGTCCATTTGTTTATATATTGTCTACAGCTGCTTTCATGTTACTCGGAGGTTGTTGAGTAGTTCTGTCAGAAACAGTCTTGTCCAAAAGCCTAAAATATTTGCTATCTGGTCCTTTACATAAGAAGTTTGTTGACCTGATCTAACGGGATAGCACAGAGAACAAAAGTTTAACTGTTCTGGTCCTGTTTTACAAGTATGGTATTTAAAAAGTATCTCCCTCATTTGTCATGTGGCCTGCCATGTGTGCGAGGGACAGTGCCGCGTGCTGCAAAGGTCACGAGGGTGTAAAAGACGCGGCCCTGCTCTTCCATACCCAGTGATGTGCTGTTCACCTTTGTAGAGTTTCTTGGTTCCGTGCAAATATGAAATTGGAACTAGAGCTAAGCCAACTCAGTAGTGAGCAGGTTGCTGCAGATTCTAGGATTTCAAAGTTCAATGGAGATTTAAGTTTAAATCTTTAGTATGTATCTGTAATTATCAAACTAGGTTATGTGATATTGTAGTGTTCTCTCAAATATGTTAGCATCTTAAAATCCTTAAGAAGAATTTAAACATTGATTTAGATGTATATGGAGCTGACTATTTCTAAATTAACTTACAATTTATTGTATGTATGTACACATATTCATATATGTACTCATATATACTTACATGTAGAACACTTTTCTAAAAAAATCAGCTTGATTGAGATAATTCACATACCATAAAATTCACCCTTTAGAAAGTCAGAAAAAAAAAAAAAAAAAAAAGAACCAACTTTCAATCTACCTAGTGACTGCTGACGTCACTCCGCAACCATTGGTCAACCCGGGGCCCCGCAGGAGACCTCTTAGAACCCTTGAGCGCGAGCGGTGTGTGCGCGGGCTCACCTGTGTTTAGCACTGCTCCTTGGTTACCGTTCGATCGGGAGGCTTTTGAGTGGTGCGGTCGTGGCAGAGAGGTTGGCTTCTACAGAATAGTACCGAGTAATCGCTGGTAGTAGGTTTACAAGTGGCTCAGAGTCGAGGGGGCAGGTGAGCGGGCTGGCCAGTTAAGCTGCTGTCTCCTGCCATGAAGACGGTTTTTGACTTTGGACCGTAGAAGAAAACGTCACTCTCTGGCACCTCCACCGGGCTGCAGGAGGCGAGCGCGGACGCGGTTTGTTCATGAAAGAGAATCGGGTTTCGGCTGAGCTGGCAGATCCGACTCAGACATCTGGGAAAGATCCATCACGCTGCCAAACAGGGTGATGTGGAAAGAGGACAGCTGATCTTTCCGTGTGGAGTAGGGGTCGGGAACCTCCACCAGGCTGCAGGAGGCGAGCGCGGGAGCGGTTTGGTTGAGAAATGGAATCGGATTACGGCTGAGCTACCAGATCCGACACAGACATCTGGGAAAGATCCATCAAGCTGCAAAAGGGGTCATGTTAAAAGTGGATAGCAGATCTTTCCGTGTGGAATAGGGTAAGTGGATGACAGAGTGGATGGAGAAGTAGGGGGCGGAGCCAGGCCCAAGCTTAGGAAAGAACCTATCGGTAGCCATGGCAAGATATAGCCCGTGAGAAACAACTGTCATTCCCCCTAGGGACCACTGACGGCAATCAGCAACCATTGGTCCACCCGGGGCCCCGCAGGACACCTCTTAGAACCCTTGGGCGCGAGCGGTGTGTGCGCGTGCTCACCTGTGTTTAGCACTGCTCCTTGGTTAGCGTTCGATCGGGAGGATTTTGAGTGGTGCTGTTGTGGCAGAGATGTTGTCTTCGAGAAAATAGTACTGAGTAATATTCGCTCATAGCGGCTTCACGAGTGGGTATGAGCCGAGGGGCCAGGTGAGGGGACGGGCCTCTGAAGCTGCTGTCTTCTCCCATGAAGAAGCTTTTTGACTTTTGACGGTAGATGAAAGAGTCACTCTCAGGCACCGCCACCAGGTGGCAGGAGGCGAGCTCGGACGAGGTTTATTTCAGACAGAGAATCGGCTTTGGCCTAGCTCCCAGATCCACTCAGACATCTGGGAAAGATCAATCACGCTGCCTAAAGGGGCCAGGTTGAAAGAGTACACCAGATCCTTTCGTGTGGAGTAGGGGACAGGGATGACAGAGCGGAACGAGAGGTAGGGGGCGGAGCTAGGCCCAATCTTAGAAAAGAACTGATCTGTAGCCACGTCAAGAAATAGCCCATTAGAACCAACTTTCGGCACTCAGCTCCAGGCGGGGCGGCCCCTGCGCTGAGGGACGCTGCCCGACCTTGGCGGGACGGGGGTTTCGCCAGGGCCTGGGCCCAGCGACCAGGCGGAGACGTCGCGCGAGCCTTGTAGTCTCCAGGGAAATGCGGGTTTGCCTGCAATGAGATTTCATTTTCTGCAGTTAAAGGACATCCTTTTCTGAGCTGCTGTGAATAAATTTGGGATGATACTGTATATTTTCATCTAATGGAGAATTAGCTGTATTTTGAATAAGGATTGCTGCACTGGACGACTTCAGAACATTACTCACAATGTCATCAAACAGGAGTCAGAATCCCCATGGACTGAAGCAGATTGGCCTTGACCAGATCTGGGACGACCTCAGAGCTGGAATCCAGCAAGTGTACACCAGACAGAGTATGGCGAAGTCCAGATACATGGAACTCTACACGTATCCTCCTGCTTGAACTGAGATAATTTGCTTTCGAATTTTGATACTTAGTGGTAGGATCTATGAATTATTAGAAATTTGACATCATGTTTTCTCTTCTCAGTTCATCCTTGAAATGTAGTCACAGAATTCATCTTTAGCTTTAAGTTTTTTGAATAGAGGTACTGTTTTTCGGTGTTTTGAACAGAGGTAATAAAATTGGCTAGTTAGTTGTCTAATGCAGTGCTGGTCAGGACAGTAGCCACTAGTCACATGTATCTGTTTACATTTAAAATAATTTAAAAATTCAGTTTCTTAGTCACAGTAGCCATAGTTTAAGGGCTTAATAGTCAGATAATAAAATATTTCTATTACTGTGGAAAGATCCGTTGGACAGCACTGGTCTAAAGCAGGGGATCATTTGTTTAAATGTTGTCCATTTGTTTATATATTGTCTACAGCTGCTTTCATGTTACTCGGAGGGAGTTGAGTAGTTCTGTCAGAAACAGTCTTGTCCAAAAGCCTAAAATATTTGCTATCTGGTCCTTTACATAAGAAGTTTGTTGACCTGATCTAACGGGATAGCACAGAGAACAAAAGTTTAACTGTTCTGGTCCTGTTTTACAAGTATGGTATTTAAAAAGTATCTCCCTCATTTGTCATGTGGCCTGCCATGTGTGCGAGGGACAGTGCCGCGTGCTGCAAAGGTCACGAGGGTGTAAAAGACGCGGCCCTGCTCTTCCATACCCAGTGATGTGCTGTTCACCTTTGTAGAGTTTCTTGGTTCCGTGCAAATATGAAATTGGAACTAGAGCTAAGCCAACTCAGTAGTGAGCAGGTTGCTGCAGATTCTAGGATTTCAAAGTTCAATGGAGATTTAAGTTTAAATCTTTAGTATGTATCTGTAATTATCAAACTAGGTTATGTGATATTGTAGTGTTCTCTCAAATATGTTAGCATCTTAAAATCCTTAAGAAGAATTTAAACATTGATTTAGATGGATATGAAGCTGTCTATTTCTAAATTAACTTACAATTTATTGTATGTATGTACACATATTCATATATGTACTCATATATACTTACATGTAGAACACTTTTCTAAAAAAATCAGCTTGATTGAGATAATTCACATACCATAAAATTCACCCTTTAGAAAGTCAAAAAAAAAAAAAAAAAAAAAAGAACCAACTTTCAATCTACCTAGTGACTGCTGACGTCACTCCGCAACCATTGGTCAACCCGGGGCCCCGCAGGAGACCTCTTAGAACCCTTGGGCGCGAGCGGTGTGTGCGCGGGCTCACTTGTGTTTAGCACTGCTCCTTGGTTACCGTTCGATCGGGAGGCTTTTGAGTGGTGCGGTCGTGGCAGAGAGGTTGGCTTCTACAGAATAGTACCGAGTAATCGCTGGTAGTAGGGTTTACAAGTGGCTCAGAGTCGAGGGGGCAGGTGAGCGGGCTGGCCAGTTAAGCTGCTGTCTCCTGCCATGAAGACGGTTTTTGACTTTGGACCGTAGAAGAAAACGTCACTCTCTGGCACCTCCACCGGGCTGCAGGAGGCGAGCGCGGACGCGGTTTGTTCATGAAAGAGAATCGGGTTTCGGCTGAGCTGGCAGATCCGACTCAGACATCTGGGAAAGATCCATCACGCTGCCAAACAGGGTGATGTGGAAAGAGGACAGCTGATCTTTCCGTGTGGAGTAGGGGTCGGGAACCTCCACCAGGCTGCAGGAGGCGAGCGCGGGAGCGGTTTGGTTGAGAAATGGAATCGGATTACGGCTGAGCTACCAGATCCGACACAGACATCTGGGAAAGATCCATCAAGCTGCAAAAGGGGTCATGTTAAAAGTGGATAGCAGATCTTTCCGTGTGGAATAGGGTAAGTGGATGACAGAGTGGATGGAGAAGTAGGGGGCGGAGCCAGGCCCAAGCTTAGGAAAGAACCTATCGGTAGCCATGGCAAGATATAGCCCGTGAGAAACAACTGTCATTCCCCCTAGGGACCACTGACGGCAATCAGCAACCATTGGTCCACCCGGGGCCCCGCAGGACACCTCTTAGAACCCTTGGGCGCGAGCGGTGTGTGCGCGTGCTCACCTGTGTTTAGCACTGCTCCTTGGTTAGCGTTCGATCGGGAGGATTTTGAGTGGTGCTGTTGTGGCAGAGATGTTGTCTTCGAGAAAATAGTACTGAGTAATATTCGCTCATAGCGGCTTCACGAGTGGGTATGAGCCGAGGGGCCAGGTGAGGGGACGGGCCTCTGAAGCTGCTGTCTTCTCCCATGAAGAAGCTTTTTGACTTTTGACGGTAGATGAAAGAGTCACTCTCAGGCACCGCCACCAGGTTGCAGGAGGCGAGCTCGGACGAGGTTTATTTCAGACAGAGAATCGGCTTTGGCCTAGCTCCCAGATCCACTCAGACATCTGGGAAAGATCAATCACGCTGCCTAAAGGGGCCAGGTTGAAAGAGTACACCAGATCCTTTCGTGTGGAGTAGGGGACAGGGATGACAGAGCGGAACGAGAGGTAGGGGGCGGAGCTAGGCCCAATCTTAGAAAAGAACTGATCTGTAGCCACGTCAAGAAATAGCCCATTAGAACCAACTTTCGGCACTCAGCTCCAGGCGGGGCGGCCCCTGCGCTGAGGGACGCTGCCCGACCTTGGCGGGACGGGGGTTTCGCCAGGGCCTGGGCCCAGCGACCAGGCGGAGACGTCGCGCGAGCCTTGTAGTCTCCAGGGAAATGCGGGTTTGCCTGCAATGAGATTTCATTTTCTGCAGTTAAAGGACATCCTTTTCTGAGCTGCTGTGAATAAATTTGGGATGATACTGTATATTTTCATCTAATGGAGAATTAGCTGTATTTTGAATAAGGATTGCTGCACTGGACGACTTCAGAACATTACTCACAATGTCATCAAACAGGAGTCAGAATCCCCATGGACTGAAGCAGATTGGCCTTGACCAGATCTGGGACGACCTCAGAGCTGGAATCCAGCAAGTGTACACCAGACAGAGTATGGCGAAGTCCAGATACATGGAACTCTACACGTATCCTCCTGCTTGAACTGAGATAATTTGCTTTCGAATTTTGATACTTAGTGGTAGGATCTATGAATTATTAGAAATTTGACATCATGTTTTCTCTTCTCAGTTCATCCTTGAAATGTAGTCACAGAATTCATCTTTAGCTTTAAGTTTTTTGAATAGAGGTACTGTTTTTCGGTTTTTTGAACAGAGGTAATAAAATTGGCTAGTTAGTTGTCTAATGCAGTGCTGGTCAGGACAGTAGCCACTAGTCACATGTATCTGTTTACATTTAAAATAATTTAAAAATTCAGTTTCTTAGTCACAGTAGCCATAGTTTAAGGGCTTAATAGTCAGATAATAAAATATTTCTATTACTGTGGAAAGATCCGTTGGACAGCACTGGTCTAAAGCAGGGGATCATTTGTTTAAATGTTGTCCATTTGTTTATATATTGTCTACAGCTGCTTTCATGTTACTCGGAGGGAGTTGAGTAGTTCTGTCAGAAACAGTCTTGTCCAAAAGCCTAAAATATTTGCTATCTGGTCCTTTACATAAGAAGTTTGTTGACCTGATCTAACGGGATAGCACAGAGAACAAAAGTTTAACTGTTCTGGTCCTGTTTTACAAGTATGGTATTTAAAAAGTATCTCCCTCATTTGTCATGTGGCCTGCCATGTGTGCGAGGGACAGTGCCGCGTGCTGCAAAGGTCACGAGGGTGTAAAAGACGCGGCCCTGCTCTTCCATACCCAGTGATGTGCTGTTCACCTTTGTAGAGTTTCTTGGTTCCGTGCAAATATGAAATTGGAACTAGAGCTAAGCCAACTCAGTAGTGAGCAGGTTGCTGCAGATTCTAGGATTTCAAAGTTCAATGGAGATTTAAGTTTAAATCTTTAGTATGTATCTGTAATTATCAAACTAGGTTATGTGATATTGTAGTGTTCTCTCAAATATGTTAGCATCTTAAAATCCTTAAGAAGAATTTAAACATTGATTTAGATGGATATGAAGCTGTCTATTTCTAAATTAACTTACAATTTATTGTATGTATGTACACATATTCATATATGTACTCATATATACTTACATGTAGAACACTTTTCTAAAAAAATCAGCTTGATTGAGATAATTCACATACCATAAAATTCACCCTTTAGAAAGTCAGAAAAAAAAAAAAAAAAAAAAGAACCAACTTTCAATCTACCTAGTGACTGCTGACGTCACTCCGCAACCATTGGTCAACCCGGGGCCCCGCAGGAGACCTCTTAGAACCCTTGGGCGCGAGCGGTGTGTGCGCGGGCTCACTTGTGTTTAGCACTGCTCCTTGGTTACCGTTCGATCGGGAGGCTTTTGAGTGGTGCGGTCGTGGCAGAGAGGTTGGCTTCTACAGAATAGTACCGAGTAATCGCTGGTAGTAGGTTTACAAGTGGCTCAGAGTCGAGGGGGCAGGTGAGCGGGCTGGCCAGTTAAGCTGCTGTCTCCTGCCATGAAGACGGTTTTTGACTTTGGACCGTAGAAGAAAACGTCACTCTCTGGCACCTCCACCGGGCTGCAGGAGGCGAGCGCGGACGCGGTTTGTTCATGAAAGAGAATCGGGTTTCGGCTGAGCTGGCAGATCCGACTCAGACATCTGGGAAAGATCCATCACGCTGCCAAACAGGGTGATGTGGAAAGAGGACAGCTGATCTTTCCGTGTGGAGTAGGGGTCGGGAACCTCCACCAGGCTGCAGGAGGCGAGCGCGGGAGCGGTTTGGTTGAGAAATGGAATCGGATTACGGCTGAGCTACCAGATCCGACACAGACATCTGGGAAAGATCCATCAAGCTGCAAAAGGGGTCATGTTAAAAGTGGATAGCAGATCTTTCCGTGTGGAATAGGGTAAGTGGATGACAGAGTGGATGGAGAAGTAGGGGGCGGAGCCAGGCCCAAGCTTAGGAAAGAACCTATCGGTAGCCATGGCAAGATATAGCCCGTGAGAAACAACTGTCATTCCCCCTAGGGACCACTGACGGCAATCAGCAACCATTGGTCCACCCGGGGCCCCGCAGGACACCTCTTAGAACCCTTGGGCGCGAGCGGTGTGTGCGCGTGCTCACCTGTGTTTAGCACTGCTCCTTGGTTAGCGTTCGATCGGGAGGATTTTGAGTGGTGCTGTTGTGGCAGAGATGTTGTCTTCGAGAAAATAGTACTGAGTAATATTCGCTCATAGCGGCTTCACGAGTGGGTATGAGCCGAGGGGCCAGGTGAGGGGACGGGCCTCTGAAGCTGCTGTCTTCTCCCATGAAGAAGCTTTTTGACTTTTGACGGTAGATGAAAGAGTCACTCTCAGGCACCGCCACCAGGTTGCAGGAGGCGAGCTCGGACGAGGTTTATTTCAGACAGAGAATCGGCTTTGGCCTAGCTCCCAGATCCACTCAGACATCTGGGAAAGATCAATCACGCTGCCTAAAGGGGCCAGGTTGAAAGAGTACACCAGATCCTTTCGTGTGGAGTAGGGGACAGGGATGACAGAGCGGAACGAGAGGTAGGGGGCGGAGCTAGGCCCAATCTTAGAAAAGAACTGATCTGTAGCCACGTCAAGAAATAGCCCATTAGAACCAACTTTCGGCACTCAGCTCCAGGCGGGGCGGCCCCTGCGCTGAGGGACGCTGCCCGACCTTGGCGGGACGGGGGTTTCGCCAGGGCCTGGGCCCAGCGACCAGGCGGAGACGTCGCGCGAGCCTTGTAGTCTCCAGGGAAATGCGGGTTTGCCTGCAATGAGATTTCATTTTCTGCAGTTAAAGGACATCCTTTTCTGAGCTGCTGTGAATAAATTTGGGATGATACTGTATATTTTCATCTAATGGAGAATTAGCTGTATTTTGAATAAGGATTGCTGCACTGGACGACTTCAGAACATTACTCACAATGTCATCAAACAGGAGTCAGAATCCCCATGGACTGAAGCAGATTGGCCTTGACCAGATCTGGGACGACCTCAGAGCTGGAATCCAGCAAGTGTACACCAGACAGAGTATGGCGAAGTCCAGATACATGGAACTCTACACGTATCCTCCTGCTTGAACTGAGATAATTTGCTTTCGAATTTTGATACTTAGTGGTAGGATCTATGAATTATTAGAAATTTGACATCATGTTTTCTCTTCTCAGTTCATCCTTGAAATGTAGTCACAGAATTCATCTTTAGCTTTAAGTTTTTTGAATAGAGGTACTGTTTTTCGGTTTTTTGAACAGAGGTAATAAAATTGGCTAGTTAGTTGTCTAATGCAGTGCTGGTCAGGACAGTAGCCACTAGTCACATGTATCTGTTTACATTTAAAATAATTTAAAAATTCAGTTTCTTAGTCACAGTAGCCATAGTTTAAGGGCTTAATAGTCAGATAATAAAATATTTCTATTACTGTGGAAAGATCCGTTGGACAGCACTGGTCTAAAGCAGGGGATCATTTGTTTAAATGTTGTCCATTTGTTTATATATTGTCTACAGCTGCTTTCATGTTACTCGGAGGGAGTTGAGTAGTTCTGTCAGAAACAGTCTTGTCCAAAAGCCTAAAATATTTGCTATCTGGTCCTTTACATAAGAAGTTTGTTGACCTGATCTAACGGGATAGCACAGAGAACAAAAGTTTAACTGTTCTGGTCCTGTTTTACAAGTATGGTATTTAAAAAGTATCTCCCTCATTTGTCATGTGGCCTGCCATGTGTGCGAGGGACAGTGCCGCGTGCTGCAAAGGTCACGAGGGTGTAAAAGACGCGGCCCTGCTCTTCCATACCCAGTGATGTGCTGTTCACCTTTGTAGAGTTTCTTGGTTCCGTGCAAATATGAAATTGGAACTAGAGCTAAGCCAACTCAGTAGTGAGCAGGTTGCTGCAGATTCTAGGATTTCAAAGTTCAATGGAGATTTAAGTTTAAATCTTTAGTATGTATCTGTAATTATCAAACTAGGTTATGTGATATTGTAGTGTTCTCTCAAATATGTTAGCATCTTAAAATCCTTAAGAAGAATTTAAACATTGATTTAGATGGATATGAAGCTGTCTATTTCTAAATTAACTTACAATTTATTGTATGTATGTACACATATTCATATATGTACTCATATATACTTACATGTAGAACACTTTTCTAAAAAAATCAGCTTGATTGAGATAATTCACATACCATAAAATTCACCCTTTAGAAAGTCAAAAAAAAAAGAAAAAAAAAAAGAACCAACTTTCAATCTACCTAGTGACTGCTGACGTCACTCCGCAACCATTGGTCAACCCGGGGCCCCGCAGGAGACCTCTTAGAACCCTTGGGCGCGAGCGGTGTGTGCGCGGGCTCACTTGTGTTTAGCACTGCTCCTTGGTTACCGTTCGATCGGGAGGCTTTTGAGTGGTGCGGTCGTGGCAGAGAGGTTGGCTTCTACAGAATAGTACCGAGTAATCGCTGGTAGTAGGTTTACAAGTGGCTCAGAGTCGAGGGGGCAGGTGAGCGGGCTGGCCAGTTAAGCTGCTGTCTCCTGCCATGAAGACGGTTTTTGACTTTGGACCGTAGAAGTAAACGTCACTCTCTGGCACCTCCACCGGGCTGCAGGAGGCGAGCGCGGACGCGGTTTGTTCATGAAAGAGAATCGGGTTTCGGCTGAGCTGGCAGATCCGACTCAGACATCTGGGAAAGATCCATCACGCTGCCAAACAGGGTGATGTGGAAAGAGGACAGCTGATCTTTCCGTGTGGAGTAGGGGTCGGGAACCTCCACCAGGCTGCAGGAGGCGAGCGCGGGAGCGGTTTGGTTGAGAAATGGAATCGGATTACGGCTGAGCTACCAGATCCGACACAGACATCTGGGAAAGATCCATCAAGCTGCAAAAGGGGTCATGTTAAAAGTGGATAGCAGATCTTTCCGTGTGGAATAGGGTAAGTGGATGACAGAGTGGATGGAGAAGTAGGGGGCGGAGCCAGGCCCAAGCTTAGGAAAGAACCTATCGGTAGCCATGGCAAGATATAGCCCGTGAGAAACAACTGTCATTCCCCCTAGGGACCACTGACGGCAATCAGCAACCATTGGTCCACCCGGGGCCCCGCAGGACACCTCTTAGAACCCTTGGGCGCGAGCGGTGTGTGCGCGTGCTCACCTGTGTTTAGCACTGCTCCTTGGTTAGCGTTCGATCGGGAGGATTTTGAGTGGTGCTGTTGTGGCAGAGATGTTGTCTTCGAGAAAATAGTACTGAGTAATATTCGCTCATAGCGGCTTCACGAGTGGGTATGAGCCGAGGGGCCAGGTGAGGGGACGGGCCTCTGAAGCTGCTGTCTTCTCCCATGAAGAAGCTTTTTGACTTTTGACGGTAGATGAAAGAGTCACTCTCAGGCACCGCCACCAGGTTGCAGGAGGCGAGCTCGGACGAGGTTTATTTCAGACAGAGAATCGGCTTTGGCCTAGCTCCCAGATCCACTCAGACATCTGGGAAAGATCAATCACGCTGCCTAAAGGGGCCAGGTTGAAAGAGTACACCAGATCCTTTCGTGTGGAGTAGGGGACAGGGATGACAGAGCGGAACGAGAGGTAGGGGGCGGAGCTAGGCCCAATCTTAGAAAAGAACTGATCTGTAGCCACGTCAAGAAATAGCCCATTAGAACCAACTTTCGGCACTCAGCTCCAGGCGGGGCGGCCCCTGCGCTGAGGGACGCTGCCCGACCTTGGCGGGACGGGGGTTTCGCCAGGGCCTGGGCCCAGCGACCAGGCGGAGACGTCGCGCGAGCCTTGTAGTCTCCAGGGAAATGCGGGTTTGCCTGCAATGAGATTTCATTTTCTGCAGTTAAAGGACATCCTTTTCTGAGCTGCTGTGAATAAATTTGGGATGATACTGTATATTTTCATCTAATGGAGAATTAGCTGTATTTTGAATAAGGATTGCTGCACTGGACGACTTCAGAACATTACTCACAATGTCATCAAACAGGAGTCAGAATCCCCATGGACTGAAGCAGATTGGCCTTGACCAGATCTGGGACGACCTCAGAGCTGGAATCCAGCAAGTGTACACCAGACAGAGTATGGCGAAGTCCAGATACATGGAACTCTACACGTATCCTCCTGCTTGAACTGAGATAATTTGCTTTCGAATTTTGATACTTAGTGGTAGGATCTATGAATTATTAGAAATTTGACATCATGTTTTCTCTTCTCAGTTCATCCTTGAAATGTAGTCACAGAATTCATCTTTAGCTTTAAGTTTTTTGAATAGAGGTACTGTTTTTCGGTGTTTTGAACAGAGGTAATAAAATTGGCTAGTTAGTTGTCTAATGCAGTGCTGGTCAGGACAGTAGCCACTAGTCACATGTATCTGTTTACATTTAAAATAATTTAAAAATTCAGTTTCTTAGTCACAGTAGCCATAGTTTAAGGGCTTAATAGTCAGATAATAAAATATTTCTATTACTGTGGAAAGATCCGTTGGACAGCACTGGTCTAAAGCAGGGGATCATTTGTTTAAATGTTGTCCATTTGTTTATATATTGTCTACAGCTGCTTTCATGTTACTCGGAGGGAGTTGAGTAGTTCTGTCAGAAACAGTCTTGTCCAAAAGCCTAAAATATTTGCTATCTGGTCCTTTACATAAGAAGTTTGTTGACCTGATCTAACGGGATAGCACAGAGAACAAAAGTTTAACTGTTCTGGTCCTGTTTTACAAGTATGGTATTTAAAAAGTATCTCCCTCATTTGTCATGTGGCCTGCCATGTGTGCGAGGGACAGTGCCGCGTGCTGCAAAGGTCACTAGGGTGTAAAAGACGCGGCCCTGCTCTTCCATACCCAGTGATGTGCTGTTCACCTTTGTAGAGTTTCTTGGTTCCGTGCAAATATGAAATTGGAACTAGAGCTAAGCCAACTCAGTAGTGAGCAGGTTGCTGCAGATTCTAGGATTTCAAAGTTCAATGGAGATTTAAGTTTAAATCTTTAGTATGTATCTGTAATTATCAAACTAGGTTATGTGATATTGTAGTGTTCTCTCAAATATGTTAGCATCTTAAAATCCTTAAGAAGAATTTAAACATTGATTTAGATGGATATGAAGCTGTCTATTTCTAAATTAACTTACAATTTATTGTATGTATGTACACATATTCATATATGTACTCATATATACTTACATGTAGAACACTTTTCTAAAAAAATCAGCTTGATTGAGATAATTCACATACCATAAAATTCACCCTTTAGAAAGTCAAAAAAAAAAAAAAAAAAAAAGAACCAACTTTCAATCTACCTAGTGACTGCTGACGTCACTCCGCAACCATTGGTCAACCCGGGGCCCCGCAGGAGACCTCTTAGAACCCTTGGGCGCGAGCGGTGTGTGCGCGGGCTCACTTGTGTTTAGCACTGCTCCTTGGTTACCGTTCGATCGGGAGGCTTTTGAGTGGTGCGGTCGTGGCAGAGAGGTTGGCTTCTACAGAATAGTACCGAGTAATCGCTGGTAGTAGGTTTACAAGTGGCTCAGAGTCGAGGGGGCAGGTGAGCGGGCTGGCCAGTTAAGCTGCTGTCTCCTGCCATGAAGACGGTTTTTGACTTTGGACCGTAGAAGAAAACGTCACTCTCTGGCACCTCCACCGGGCTGCAGGAGGCGAGCGCGGACGCGGTTTGTTCATGAAAGAGAATCGGGTTTCGGCTGAGCTGGCAGATCCGACTCAGACATCTGGGAAAGATCCATCACGCTGCCAAACAGGGTGATGTGGAAAGAGGACAGCTGATCTTTCCGTGTGGAGTAGGGGTCGGGAACCTCCACCAGGCTGCAGGAGGCGAGCGCGGGAGCGGTTTGGTTGAGAAATGGAATCGGATTACGGCTGAGCTACCAGATCCGACACAGACATCTGGGAAAGATCCATCAAGCTGCAAAAGGGGTCATGTTAAAAGTGGATAGCAGATCTTTCCGTGTGGAATAGGGTAAGTGGATGACAGAGTGGATGGAGAAGTAGGGGGCGGAGCCAGGCCCAAGCTTAGGAAAGAACCTATCGGTAGCCATGGCAAGATATAGCCCGTGAGAAACAACTGTCATTCCCCCTAGGGACCACTGACGGCAATCAGCAACCATTGGTCCACCCGGGGCCCCGCAGGACACCTCTTAGAACCCTTGGGCGCGAGCGGTGTGTGCGCGTGCTCACCTGTGTTTAGCACTGCTCCTTGGTTAGCGTTCGATCGGGAGGATTTTGAGTGGTGCTGTTGTGGCAGAGATGTTGTCTTCGAGAAAATAGTACTGAGTAATATTCGCTCATAGCGGCTTCACGAGTGGGTATGAGCCGAGGGGCCAGGTGAGGGGACGGGCCTCTGAAGCTGCTGTCTTCTCCCATGAAGAAGCTTTTTGACTTTTGACGGTAGATGAAAGAGTCACTCTCAGGCACCGCCACCAGGTTGCAGGAGGCGAGCTCGGACGAGGTTTATTTCAGACAGAGAATCGGCTTTGGCCTAGCTCCCAGATCCACTCAGACATCTGGGAAAGATCAATCACGCTGCCTAAAGGGGCCAGGTTGAAAGAGTACACCAGATCCTTTCGTGTGGAGTAGGGGACAGGGATGACAGAGCGGAACGAGAGGTAGGGGGCGGAGCTAGGCCCAATCTTAGAAAAGAACTGATCTGTAGCCACGTCAAGAAATAGCCCATTAGAACCAACTTTCGGCACTCAGCTCCAGGCGGGGCGGCCCCTGCGCTGAGGGACGCTGCCCGACCTTGGCGGGACGGGGGTTTCGCCAGGGCCTGGGCCCAGCGACCAGGCGGAGACGTCGCCCGAGCCTTGTAGTCTCCAGGGAAATGCGGGTTTGCCTGCAATGAGATTTCATTTTCTGCAGTTAAAGGACATCCTTTTCTGAGCTGCTGTGAATAAATTTGGGATGATACTGTATATTTTCATCTAATGGAGAATTAGCTGTATTTTGAATAAGGATTGCTGCACTGGACGACTTCAGAACATTACTCACAATGTCATCAAACAGGAGTCAGAATCCCCATGGACTGAAGCAGATTGGCCTTGACCAGATCTGGGACGACCTCAGAGCTGGAATCCAGCAAGTGTACACCAGACAGAGTATGGCGAAGTCCAGATACATGGAACTCTACACGTATCCTCCTGCTTGAACTGAGATAATTTGCTTTCGAATTTTGATACTTAGTGGTAGGATCTATGAATTATTAGAAATTTGACATCATGTTTTCTCTTCTCAGTTCATCCTTGAAATGTAGTCACAGAATTCATCTTTAGCTTTAAGTTTTTTGAATAGAGGTACTGTTTTTCGGTTTTTTGAACAGAGGTAATAAAATTGGCTAGTTAGTTGTCTAATGCAGTGCTGGTCAGGACAGTAGCCACTAGTCACATGTATCTGTTTACATTTAAAATAATTTAAAAATTCAGTTTCTTAGTCACAGTAGCCATAGTTTAAGGGCTTAATAGTCAGATAATAAAATATTTCTATTACTGTGGAAAGATCCGTTGGACAGCACTGGTCTAAAGCAGGGGATCATTTGTTTAAATGTTGTCCATTTGTTTATATATTGTCTACAGCTGCTTTCATGTTACTCGGAGGGAGTTGAGTAGTTCTGTCAGAAACAGTCTTGTCCAAAAGCCTAAAATATTTGCTATCTGGTCCTTTACATAAGAAGTTTGTTGACCTGATCTAACGGGATAGCACAGAGAACAAAAGTTTAACTGTTCTGGTCCTGTTTTACAAGTATGGTATTTAAAAAGTATCTCCCTCATTTGTCATGTGGCCTGCCATGTGTGCGAGGGACAGTGCCGCGTGCTGCAAAGGTCACGAGGGTGTAAAAGACGCGGCCCTGCTCTTCCATACCCAGTGATGTGCTGTTCACCTTTGTAGAGTTTCTTGGTTCCGTGCAAATATGAAATTGGAACTAGAGCTAAGCCAACTCAGTAGTGAGCAGGTTGCTGCAGATTCTAGGATTTCAAAGTTCAATGGAGATTTAAGTTTAAATCTTTAGTATGTATCTGTAATTATCAAACTAGGTTATGTGATATTGTAGTGTTCTCTCAAATATGTTAGCATCTTAAAATCCTTAAGAAGAATTTAAACATTGATTTAGATGGATATGAAGCTGTCTATTTCTAAATTAACTTACAATTTATTGTATGTATGTACACATATTCATATATGTACTCATATATACTTACATGTAGAACACTTTTCTAAAAAAATCAGCTTGATTGAGATAATTCACATACCATAAAATTCACCCTTTAGAAAGTCAAAAAAAAAAAAAAAAAAAAAAGAACCAACTTTCAATCTACCTAGTGACTGCTGACGTCACTCCGCAACCATTGGTCAACCCGGGGCCCCGCAGGAGACCTCTTAGAACCCTTGGGCGCGAGCGGTGTGTGCGCGGGCTCACTTGTGTTTAGCACTGCTCCTTGGTTACCGTTCGATCGGGAGGCTTTTGAGTGGTGCGGTCGTGGCAGAGAGGTTGGCTTCTACAGAATAGTACCGAGTAATCGCTGGTAGTAGGGTTTACAAGTGGCTCAGAGTCGAGGGGGCAGGTGAGCGGGCTGGCCAGTTAAGCTGCTGTCTCCTGCCATGAAGACGGTTTTTGACTTTGGACCGTAGAAGAAAACGTCACTCTCTGGCACCTCCACCGGGCTGCAGGAGGCGAGCGCGGACGCGGTTTGTTCATGAAAGAGAATCGGGTTTCGGCTGAGCTGGCAGATCCGACTCAGACATCTGGGAAAGATCCATCACGCTGCCAAACAGGGTGATGTGGAAAGAGGACAGCTGATCTTTCCGTGTGGAGTAGGGGTCGGGAACCTCCACCAGGCTGCAGGAGGCGAGCGCGGGAGCGGTTTGGTTGAGAAATGGAATCGGATTACGGCTGAGCTACCAGATCCGACACAGACATCTGGGAAAGATCCATCAAGCTGCAAAAGGGGTCATGTTAAAAGTGGATAGCAGATCTTTCCGTGTGGAATAGGGTAAGTGGATGACAGAGTGGATGGAGAAGTAGGGGGCGGAGCCAGGCCCAAGCTTAGGAAAGAACCTATCGGTAGCCATGGCAAGATATAGCCCGTGAGAAACAACTGTCATTCCCCCTAGGGACCACTGACGGCAATCAGCAACCATTGGTCCACCCGGGGCCCCGCAGGACACCTCTTAGAACCCTTGGGCGCGAGCGGTGTGTGCGCGTGCTCACCTGTGTTTAGCACTGCTCCTTGGTTAGCGTTCGATCGGGAGGATTTTGAGTGGTGCTGTTGTGGCAGAGATGTTGTCTTCGAGAAAATAGTACTGAGTAATATTCGCTCATAGCGGCTTCACGAGTGGGTATGAGCCGAGGGGCCAGGTGAGGGGACGGGCCTCTGAAGCTGCTGTCTTCTCCCATGAAGAAGCTTTTTGACTTTTGACGGTAGATGAAAGAGTCACTCTCAGGCACCGCCACCAGGTTGCAGGAGGCGAGCTCGGACGAGGTTTATTTCAGACAGAGAATCGGCTTTGGCCTAGCTCCCAGATCCACTCAGACATCTGGGAAAGATCAATCACGCTGCCTAAAGGGGCCAGGTTGAAAGAGTACACCAGATCCTTTCGTGTGGAGTAGGGGACAGGGATGACAGAGCGGAACGAGAGGTAGGGGGCGGAGCTAGGCCCAATCTTAGAAAAGAACTGATCTGTAGCCACGTCAAGAAATAGCCCATTAGAACCAACTTTCGGCACTCAGCTCCAGGCGGGGCGGCCCCTGCGCTGAGGGACGCTGCCCGACCTTGGCGGGACGGGGGTTTCGCCAGGGCCTGGGCCCAGCGACCAGGCGGAGACGTCGCGCGAGCCTTGTAGTCTCCAGGGAAATGCGGGTTTGCCTGCAATGAGATTTCATTTTCTGCAGTTAAAGGACATCCTTTTCTGAGCTGCTGTGAATAAATTTGGGATGATACTGTATATTTTCATCTAATGGAGAATTAGCTGTATTTTGAATAAGGATTGCTGCACTGGACGACTTCAGAACATTACTCACAATGTCATCAAACAGGAGTCAGAATCCCCATGGACTGAAGCAGATTGGCCTTGACCAGATCTGGGACGACCTCAGAGCTGGAATCCAGCAAGTGTACACCAGACAGAGTATGGCGAAGTCCAGATACATGGAACTCTACACGTATCCTCCTGCTTGAACTGAGATAATTTGCTTTCGAATTTTGATACTTAGTGGTAGGATCTATGAATTATTAGAAATTTGACATCATGTTTTCTCTTCTCAGTTCATCCTTGAAATGTAGTCACAGAATTCATCTTTAGCTTTAAGTTTTTTGAATAGAGGTACTGTTTTTCGGTTTTTTGAACAGAGGTAATAAAATTGGCTAGTTAGTTGTCTAATGCAGTGCTGGTCAGGACAGTAGCCACTAGTCACATGTATCTGTTTACATTTAAAATAATTTAAAAATTCAGTTTCTTAGTCACAGTAGCCATAGTTTAAGGGCTTAATAGTCAGATAATAAAATATTTCTATTACTGTGGAAAGATCCGTTGGACAGCACTGGTCTAAAGCAGGGGATCATTTGTTTAAATGTTGTCCATTTGTTTATATATTGTCTACAGCTGCTTTCATGTTACTCGGAGGGAGTTGAGTAGTTCTGTCAGAAACAGTCTTGTCCAAAAGCCTAAAATATTTGCTATCTGGTCCTTTACATAAGAAGTTTGTTGACCTGATCTAACGGGATAGCACAGAGAACAAAAGTTTAACTGTTCTGGTCCTGTTTTACAAGTATGGTATTTAAAAAGTATCTCCCTCATTTGTCATGTGGCCTGCCATGTGTGCGAGGGACAGTGCCGCGTGCTGCAAAGGTCACGAGGGTGTAAAAGACGCGGCCCTGCTCTTCCATACCCAGTGATGTGCTGTTCACCTTTGTAGAGTTTCTTGGTTCCGTGCAAATATGAAATTGGAACTAGAGCTAAGCCAACTCAGTAGTGAGCAGGTTGCTGCAGATTCTAGGATTTCAAAGTTCAATGGAGATTTAAGTTTAAATCTTTAGTATGTATCTGTAATTATCAAACTAGGTTATGTGATATTGTAGTGTTCTCTCAAATATGTTAGCATCTTAAAATCCTTAAGAAGAATTTAAACATTGATTTAGATGGATATGAAGCTGTCTATTTCTAAATTAACTTACAATTTATTGTATGTATGTACACATATTCATATATGTACTCATATATACTTACATGTAGAACACTTTTCTAAAAAAATCAGCTTGATTGAGATAATTCACATACCATAAAATTCACCCTTTAGAAAGTCAGAAAAAAAAAAAAAAAAAAAAGAACCAACTTTCAATCTACCTAGTGACTGCTGACGTCACTCCGCAACCATTGGTCAACCCGGGGCCCCGCAGGAGACCTCTTAGAACCCTTGGGCGCGAGCGGTGTGTGCGCGGGCTCACTTGTGTTTAGCACTGCTCCTTGGTTACCGTTCGATCGGGAGGCTTTTGAGTGGTGCGGTCGTGGCAGAGAGGTTGGCTTCTACAGAATAGTACCGAGTAATCGCTGGTAGTAGGTTTACAAGTGGCTCAGAGTCGAGGGGGCAGGTGAGCGGGCTGGCCAGTTAAGCTGCTGTCTCCTGCCATGAAGACGGTTTTTGACTTTGGACCGTAGAAGAAAACGTCACTCTCTGGCACCTCCACCGGGCTGCAGGAGGCGAGCGCGGACGCGGTTTGTTCATGAAAGAGAATCGGGTTTCGGCTGAGCTGGCAGATCCGACTCAGACATCTGGGAAAGATCCATCACGCTGCCAAACAGGGTGATGTGGAAAGAGGACAGCTGATCTTTCCGTGTGGAGTAGGGGTCGGGAACCTCCACCAGGCTGCAGGAGGCGAGCGCGGGAGCGGTTTGGTTGAGAAATGGAATCGGATTACGGCTGAGCTACCAGATCCGACACAGACATCTGGGAAAGATCCATCAAGCTGCAAAAGGGGTCATGTTAAAAGTGGATAGCAGATCTTTCCGTGTGGAATAGGGTAAGTGGATGACAGAGTGGATGGAGAAGTAGGGGGCGGAGCCAGGCCCAAGCTTAGGAAAGAACCTATCGGTAGCCATGGCAAGATATAGCCCGTGAGAAACAACTGTCATTCCCCCTAGGGACCACTGACGGCAATCAGCAACCATTGGTCCACCCGGGGCCCCGCAGGACACCTCTTAGAACCCTTGGGCGCGAGCGGTGTGTGCGCGTGCTCACCTGTGTTTAGCACTGCTCCTTGGTTAGCGTTCGATCGGGAGGATTTTGAGTGGTGCTGTTGTGGCAGAGATGTTGTCTTCGAGAAAATAGTACTGAGTAATATTCGCTCATAGCGGCTTCACGAGTGGGTATGAGCCGAGGGGCCAGGTGAGGGGACGGGCCTCTGAAGCTGCTGTCTTCTCCCATGAAGAAGCTTTTTGACTTTTGACGGTAGATGAAAGAGTCACTCTCAGGCACCGCCACCAGGTTGCAGGAGGCGAGCTCGGACGAGGTTTATTTCAGACAGAGAATCGGCTTTGGCCTAGCTCCCAGATCCACTCAGACATCTGGGAAAGATCAATCACGCTGCCTAAAGGGGCCAGGTTGAAAGAGTACACCAGATCCTTTCGTGTGGAGTAGGGGACAGGGATGACAGAGCGGAACGAGAGGTAGGGGGCGGAGCTAGGCCCAATCTTAGAAAAGAACTGATCTGTAGCCACGTCAAGAAATAGCCCATTAGAACCAACTTTCGGCACTCAGCTCCAGGCGGGGCGGCCCCTGCGCTGAGGGACGCTGCCCGACCTTGGCGGGACGGGGGTTTCGCCAGGGCCTGGGCCCAGCGACCAGGCGGAGACGTCGCGCGAGCCTTGTAGTCTCCAGGGAAATGCGGGTTTGCCTGCAATGAGATTTCATTTTCTGCAGTTAAAGGACATCCTTTTCTGAGCTGCTGTGAATAAATTTGGGATGATACTGTATATTTTCATCTAATGGAGAATTAGCTGTATTTTGAATAAGGATTGCTGCACTGGACGACTTCAGAACATTACTCACAATGTCATCAAACAGGAGTCAGAATCCCCATGGACTGAAGCAGATTGGCCTTGACCAGATCTGGGACGACCTCAGAGCTGGAATCCAGCAAGTGTACACCAGACAGAGTATGGCGAAGTCCAGATACATGGAACTCTACACGTATCCTCCTGCTTGAACTGAGATAATTTGCTTTCGAATTTTGATACTTAGTGGTAGGATCTATGAATTATTAGAAATTTGACATCATGTTTTCTCTTCTCAGTTCATCCTTGAAATGTAGTCACAGAATTCATCTTTAGCTTTAAGTTTTTTGAATAGAGGTACTGTTTTTCGGTTTTTTGAACAGAGGTAATAAAATTGGCTAGTTAGTTGTCTAATGCAGTGCTGGTCAGGACAGTAGCCACTAGTCACATGTATCTGTTTACATTTAAAATAATTTAAAAATTCAGTTTCTTAGTCACAGTAGCCATAGTTTAAGGGCTTAATAGTCAGATAATAAAATATTTCTATTACTGTGGAAAGATCCGTTGGACAGCACTGGTCTAAAGCAGGGGATCATTTGTTTAAATGTTGTCCATTTGTTTATATATTGTCTACAGCTGCTTTCATGTTACTCGGAGGGAGTTGAGTAGTTCTGTCAGAAACAGTCTTGTCCAAAAGCCTAAAATATTTGCTATCTGGTCCTTTACATAAGAAGTTTGTTGACCTGATCTAACGGGATAGCACAGAGAACAAAAGTTTAACTGTTCTGGTCCTGTTTTACAAGTATGGTATTTAAAAAGTATCTCCCTCATTTGTCATGTGGCCTGCCATGTGTGCGAGGGACAGTGCCGCGTGCTGCAAAGGTCACGAGGGTGTAAAAGACGCGGCCCTGCTCTTCCATACCCAGTGATGTGCTGTTCACCTTTGTAGAGTTTCTTGGTTCCGTGCAAATATGAAATTGGAACTAGAGCTAAGCCAACTCAGTAGTGAGCAGGTTGCTGCAGATTCTAGGATTTCAAAGTTCAATGGAGATTTAAGTTTAAATCTTTAGTATGTATCTGTAATTATCAAACTAGGTTATGTGATATTGTAGTGTTCTCTCAAATATGTTAGCATCTTAAAATCCTTAAGAAGAATTTAAACATTGATTTAGATGGATATGAAGCTGTCTATTTCTAAATTAACTTACAATTTATTGTATGTATGTACACATATTCATATATGTACTCATATATACTTACATGTAGAACACTTTTCTAAAAAAATCAGCTTGATTGAGATAATTCACATACCATAAAATTCACCCTTTAGAAAGTCAAAAAAAAAAGAAAAAAAAAAAGAACCAACTTTCAATCTACCTAGTGACTGCTGACGTCACTCCGCAACCATTGGTCAACCCGGGGCCCCGCAGGAGACCTCTTAGAACCCTTGGGCGCGAGCGGTGTGTGCGCGGGCTCACTTGTGTTTAGCACTGCTCCTTGGTTACCGTTCGATCGGGAGGCTTTTGAGTGGTGCGGTCGTGGCAGAGAGGTTGGCTTCTACAGAATAGTACCGAGTAATCGCTGGTAGTAGGTTTACAAGTGGCTCAGAGTCGAGGGGGCAGGTGAGCGGGCTGGCCAGTTAAGCTGCTGTCTCCTGCCATGAAGACGGTTTTTGACTTTGGACCGTAGAAGTAAACGTCACTCTCTGGCACCTCCACCGGGCTGCAGGAGGCGAGCGCGGACGCGGTTTGTTCATGAAAGAGAATCGGGTTTCGGCTGAGCTGGCAGATCCGACTCAGACATCTGGGAAAGATCCATCACGCTGCCAAACAGGGTGATGTGGAAAGAGGACAGCTGATCTTTCCGTGTGGAGTAGGGGTCGGGAACCTCCACCAGGCTGCAGGAGGCGAGCGCGGGAGCGGTTTGGTTGAGAAATGGAATCGGATTACGGCTGAGCTACCAGATCCGACACAGACATCTGGGAAAGATCCATCAAGCTGCAAAAGGGGTCATGTTAAAAGTGGATAGCAGATCTTTCCGTGTGGAATAGGGTAAGTGGATGACAGAGTGGATGGAGAAGTAGGGGGCGGAGCCAGGCCCAAGCTTAGGAAAGAACCTATCGGTAGCCATGGCAAGATATAGCCCGTGAGAAACAACTGTCATTCCCCCTAGGGACCACTGACGGCAATCAGCAACCATTGGTCCACCCGGGGCCCCGCAGGACACCTCTTAGAACCCTTGGGCGCGAGCGGTGTGTGCGCGTGCTCACCTGTGTTTAGCACTGCTCCTTGGTTAGCGTTCGATCGGGAGGATTTTGAGTGGTGCTGTTGTGGCAGAGATGTTGTCTTCGAGAAAATAGTACTGAGTAATATTCGCTCATAGCGGCTTCACGAGTGGGTATGAGCCGAGGGGCCAGGTGAGGGGACGGGCCTCTGAAGCTGCTGTCTTCTCCCATGAAGAAGCTTTTTGACTTTTGACGGTAGATGAAAGAGTCACTCTCAGGCACCGCCACCAGGTTGCAGGAGGCGAGCTCGGACGAGGTTTATTTCAGACAGAGAATCGGCTTTGGCCTAGCTCCCAGATCCACTCAGACATCTGGGAAAGATCAATCACGCTGCCTAAAGGGGCCAGGTTGAAAGAGTACACCAGATCCTTTCGTGTGGAGTAGGGGACAGGGATGACAGAGCGGAACGAGAGGTAGGGGGCGGAGCTAGGCCCAATCTTAGAAAAGAACTGATCTGTAGCCACGTCAAGAAATAGCCCATTAGAACCAACTTTCGGCACTCAGCTCCAGGCGGGGCGGCCCCTGCGCTGAGGGACGCTGCCCGACCTTGGCGGGACGGGGGTTTCGCCAGGGCCTGGGCCCAGCGACCAGGCGGAGACGTCGCCCGAGCCTTGTAGTCTCCAGGGAAATGCGGGTTTGCCTGCAATGAGATTTCATTTTCTGCAGTTAAAGGACATCCTTTTCTGAGCTGCTGTGAATAAATTTGGGATGATACTGTATATTTTCATCTAATGGAGAATTAGCTGTATTTTGAATAAGGATTGCTGCACTGGACGACTTCAGAACATTACTCACAATGTCATCAAACAGGAGTCAGAATCCCCATGGACTGAAGCAGATTGGCCTTGACCAGATCTGGGACGACCTCAGAGCTGGAATCCAGCAAGTGTACACCAGACAGAGTATGGCGAAGTCCAGATACATGGAACTCTACACGTATCCTCCTGCTTGAACTGAGATAATTTGCTTTCGAATTTTGATACTTAGTGGTAGGATCTATGAATTATTAGAAATTTGACATCATGTTTTCTCTTCTCAGTTCATCCTTGAAATGTAGTCACAGAATTCATCTTTAGCTTTAAGTTTTTTGAATAGAGGTACTGTTTTTCGGTGTTTTGAACAGAGGTAATAAAATTGGCTAGTTAGTTGTCTAATGCAGTGCTGGTCAGGACAGTAGCCACTAGTCACATGTATCTGTTTACATTTAAAATAATTTAAAAATTCAGTTTCTTAGTCACAGTAGCCATAGTTTAAGGGCTTAATAGTCAGATAATAAAATATTTCTATTACTGTGGAAAGATCCGTTGGACAGCACTGGTCTAAAGCAGGGGATCATTTGTTTAAATGTTGTCCATTTGTTTATATATTGTCTACAGCTGCTTTCATGTTACTCGGAGGGAGTTGAGTAGTTCTGTCAGAAACAGTCTTGTCCAAAAGCCTAAAATATTTGCTATCTGGTCCTTTACATAAGAAGTTTGTTGACCTGATCTAACGGGATAGCACAGAGAACAAAAGTTTAACTGTTCTGGTCCTGTTTTACAAGTATGGTATTTAAAAAGTATCTCCCTCATTTGTCATGTGGCCTGCCATGTGTGCGAGGGACAGTGCCGCGTGCTGCAAAGGTCACTAGGGTGTAAAAGACGCGGCCCTGCTCTTCCATACCCAGTGATGTGCTGTTCACCTTTGTAGAGTTTCTTGGTTCCGTGCAAATATGAAATTGGAACTAGAGCTAAGCCAACTCAGTAGTGAGCAGGTTGCTGCAGATTCTAGGATTTCAAAGTTCAATGGAGATTTAAGTTTAAATCTTTAGTATGTATCTGTAATTATCAAACTAGGTTATGTGATATTGTAGTGTTCTCTCAAATATGTTAGCATCTTAAAATCCTTAAGAAGAATTTAAACATTGATTTAGATGGATATGAAGCTGTCTATTTCTAAATTAACTTACAATTTATTGTATGTATGTACACATATTCATATATGTACTCATATATACTTACATGTAGAACACTTTTCTAAAAAAATCAGCTTGATTGAGATAATTCACATACCATAAAATTCACCCTTTAGAAAGTCAAAAAAAAAAAAAAAAAAAAAGAACCAACTTTCAATCTACCTAGTGACTGCTGACGTCACTCCGCAACCATTGGTCAACCCGGGGCCCCGCAGGAGACCTCTTAGAACCCTTGGGCGCGAGCGGTGTGTGCGCGGGCTCACTTGTGTTTAGCACTGCTCCTTGGTTACCGTTCGATCGGGAGGCTTTTGAGTGGTGCGGTCGTGGCAGAGAGGTTGGCTTCTACAGAATAGTACCGAGTAATCGCTGGTAGTAGGTTTACAAGTGGCTCAGAGTCGAGGGGGCAGGTGAGCGGGCTGGCCAGTTAAGCTGCTGTCTCCTGCCATGAAGACGGTTTTTGACTTTGGACCGTAGAAGAAAACGTCACTCTCTGGCACCTCCACCGGGCTGCAGGAGGCGAGCGCGGACGCGGTTTGTTCATGAAAGAGAATCGGGTTTCGGCTGAGCTGGCAGATCCGACTCAGACATCTGGGAAAGATCCATCACGCTGCCAAACAGGGTGATGTGGAAAGAGGACAGCTGATCTTTCCGTGTGGAGTAGGGGTCGGGAACCTCCACCAGGCTGCAGGAGGCGAGCGCGGGAGCGGTTTGGTTGAGAAATGGAATCGGATTACGGCTGAGCTACCAGATCCGACACAGACATCTGGGAAAGATCCATCAAGCTGCAAAAGGGGTCATGTTAAAAGTGGATAGCAGATCTTTCCGTGTGGAATAGGGTAAGTGGATGACAGAGTGGATGGAGAAGTAGGGGGCGGAGCCAGGCCCAAGCTTAGGAAAGAACCTATCGGTAGCCATGGCAAGATATAGCCCGTGAGAAACAACTGTCATTCCCCCTAGGGACCACTGACGGCAATCAGCAACCATTGGTCCACCCGGGGCCCCGCAGGACACCTCTTAGAACCCTTGGGCGCGAGCGGTGTGTGCGCGTGCTCACCTGTGTTTAGCACTGCTCCTTGGTTAGCGTTCGATCGGGAGGATTTTGAGTGGTGCTGTTGTGGCAGAGATGTTGTCTTCGAGAAAATAGTACTGAGTAATATTCGCTCATAGCGGCTTCACGAGTGGGTATGAGCCGAGGGGCCAGGTGAGGGGACGGGCCTCTGAAGCTGCTGTCTTCTCCCATGAAGAAGCTTTTTGACTTTTGACGGTAGATGAAAGAGTCACTCTCAGGCACCGCCACCAGGTTGCAGGAGGCGAGCTCGGACGAGGTTTATTTCAGACAGAGAATCGGCTTTGGCCTAGCTCCCAGATCCACTCAGACATCTGGGAAAGATCAATCACGCTGCCTAAAGGGGCCAGGTTGAAAGAGTACACCAGATCCTTTCGTGTGGAGTAGGGGACAGGGATGACAGAGCGGAACGAGAGGTAGGGGGCGGAGCTAGGCCCAATCTTAGAAAAGAACTGATCTGTAGCCACGTCAAGAAATAGCCCATTAGAACCAACTTTCGGCACTCAGCTCCAGGCGGGGCGGCCCCTGCGCTGAGGGACGCTGCCCGACCTTGGCGGGACGGGGGTTTCGCCAGGGCCTGGGCCCAGCGACCAGGCGGAGACGTCGCCCGAGCCTTGTAGTCTCCAGGGAAATGCGGGTTTGCCTGCAATGAGATTTCATTTTCTGCAGTTAAAGGACATCCTTTTCTGAGCTGCTGTGAATAAATTTGGGATGATACTGTATATTTTCATCTAATGGAGAATTAGCTGTATTTTGAATAAGGATTGCTGCACTGGACGACTTCAGAACATTACTCACAATGTCATCAAACAGGAGTCAGAATCCCCATGGACTGAAGCAGATTGGCCTTGACCAGATCTGGGACGACCTCAGAGCTGGAATCCAGCAAGTGTACACCAGACAGAGTATGGCGAAGTCCAGATACATGGAACTCTACACGTATCCTCCTGCTTGAACTGAGATAATTTGCTTTCGAATTTTGATACTTAGTGGTAGGATCTATGAATTATTAGAAATTTGACATCATGTTTTCTCTTCTCAGTTCATCCTTGAAATGTAGTCACAGAATTCATCTTTAGCTTTAAGTTTTTTGAATAGAGGTACTGTTTTTCGGTTTTTTGAACAGAGGTAATAAAATTGGCTAGTTAGTTGTCTAATGCAGTGCTGGTCAGGACAGTAGCCACTAGTCACATGTATCTGTTTACATTTAAAATAATTTAAAAATTCAGTTTCTTAGTCACAGTAGCCATAGTTTAAGGGCTTAATAGTCAGATAATAAAATATTTCTATTACTGTGGAAAGATCCGTTGGACAGCACTGGTCTAAAGCAGGGGATCATTTGTTTAAATGTTGTCCATTTGTTTATATATTGTCTACAGCTGCTTTCATGTTACTCGGAGGGAGTTGAGTAGTTCTGTCAGAAACAGTCTTGTCCAAAAGCCTAAAATATTTGCTATCTGGTCCTTTACATAAGAAGTTTGTTGACCTGATCTAACGGGATAGCACAGAGAACAAAAGTTTAACTGTTCTGGTCCTGTTTTACAAGTATGGTATTTAAAAAGTATCTCCCTCATTTGTCATGTGGCCTGCCATGTGTGCGAGGGACAGTGCCGCGTGCTGCAAAGGTCACGAGGGTGTAAAAGACGCGGCCCTGCTCTTCCATACCCAGTGATGTGCTGTTCACCTTTGTAGAGTTTCTTGGTTCCGTGCAAATATGAAATTGGAACTAGAGCTAAGCCAACTCAGTAGTGAGCAGGTTGCTGCAGATTCTAGGATTTCAAAGTTCAATGGAGATTTAAGTTTAAATCTTTAGTATGTATCTGTAATTATCAAACTAGGTTATGTGATATTGTAGTGTTCTCTCAAATATGTTAGCATCTTAAAATCCTTAAGAAGAATTTAAACATTGATTTAGATGGATATGAAGCTGTCTATTTCTAAATTAACTTACAATTTATTGTATGTATGTACACATATTCATATATGTACTCATATATACTTACATGTAGAACACTTTTCTAAAAAAATCAGCTTGATTGAGATAATTCACATACCATAAAATTCACCCTTTAGAAAGTCAAAAAAAAAAAAAAAAAAAAAGAACCAACTTTCAATCTACCTAGTGACTGCTGACGTCACTCCGCAACCATTGGTCAACCCGGGGCCCCGCAGGAGACCTCTTAGAACCCTTGGGCGCGAGCGGTGTGTGCGCGGGCTCACTTGTGTTTAGCACTGCTCCTTGGTTACCGTTCGATCGGGAGGCTTTTGAGTGGTGCGGTCGTGGCAGAGAGGTTGGCTTCTACAGAATAGTACCGAGTAATCGCTGGTAGTAGGGTTTACAAGTGGCTCAGAGTCGAGGGGGCAGGTGAGCGGGCTGGCCAGTTAAGCTGCTGTCTCCTGCCATGAAGACGGTTTTTGACTTTGGACCGTAGAAGAAAACGTCACTCTCTGGCACCTCCACCGGGCTGCAGGAGGCGAGCGCGGACGCGGTTTGTTCATGAAAGAGAATCGGGTTTCGGCTGAGCTGGCAGATCCGACTCAGACATCTGGGAAAGATCCATCACGCTGCCAAACAGGGTGATGTGGAAAGAGGACAGCTGATCTTTCCGTGTGGAGTAGGGGTCGGGAACCTCCACCAGGCTGCAGGAGGCGAGCGCGGGAGCGGTTTGGTTGAGAAATGGAATCGGATTACGGCTGAGCTACCAGATCCGACACAGACATCTGGGAAAGATCCATCAAGCTGCAAAAGGGGTCATGTTAAAAGTGGATAGCAGATCTTTCCGTGTGGAATAGGGTAAGTGGATGACAGAGTGGATGGAGAAGTAGGGGGCGGAGCCAGGCCCAAGCTTAGGAAAGAACCTATCGGTAGCCATGGCAAGATATAGCCCGTGAGAAACAACTGTCATTCCCCCTAGGGACCACTGACGGCAATCAGCAACCATTGGTCCACCCGGGGCCCCGCAGGACACCTCTTAGAACCCTTGGGCGCGAGCGGTGTGTGCGCGTGCTCACCTGTGTTTAGCACTGCTCCTTGGTTAGCGTTCGATCGGGAGGATTTTGAGTGGTGCTGTTGTGGCAGAGATGTTGTCTTCGAGAAAATAGTACTGAGTAATATTCGCTCATAGCGGCTTCACGAGTGGGTATGAGCCGAGGGGCCAGGTGAGGGGACGGGCCTCTGAAGCTGCTGTCTTCTCCCATGAAGAAGCTTTTTGACTTTTGACGGTAGATGAAAGAGTCACTCTCAGGCACCGCCACCAGGTTGCAGGAGGCGAGCTCGGACGAGGTTTATTTCAGACAGAGAATCGGCTTTGGCCTAGCTCCCAGATCCACTCAGACATCTGGGAAAGATCAATCACGCTGCCTAAAGGGGCCAGGTTGAAAGAGTACACCAGATCCTTTCGTGTGGAGTAGGGGACAGGGATGACAGAGCGGAACGAGAGGTAGGGGGCGGAGCTAGGCCCAATCTTAGAAAAGAACTGATCTGTAGCCACGTCAAGAAATAGCCCATTAGAACCAACTTTCGGCACTCAGCTCCAGGCGGGGCGGCCCCTGCGCTGAGGGACGCTGCCCGACCTTGGCGGGACGGGGGTTTCGCCAGGGCCTGGGCCCAGCGACCAGGCGGAGACGTCGCGCGAGCCTTGTAGTCTCCAGGGAAATGCGGGTTTGCCTGCAATGAGATTTCATTTTCTGCAGTTAAAGGACATCCTTTTCTGAGCTGCTGTGAATAAATTTGGGATGATACTGTATATTTTCATCTAATGGAGAATTAGCTGTATTTTGAATAAGGATTGCTGCACTGGACGACTTCAGAACATTACTCACAATGTCATCAAACAGGAGTCAGAATCCCCATGGACTGAAGCAGATTGGCATTGACCAGATCTGGGACGACCTCAGAGCTGGAATCCAGCAAGTGTACACCAGACAGAGTATGGCGAAGTCCAGATACATGGAACTCTACACGTATCCTCCTGCTTGAACTGAGATAATTTGCTTTCGAATTTTGATACTTAGTGGTAGGATCTATGAATTATTAGAAATTTGACATCATGTTTTCTCTTCTCAGTTCATCCTTGAAATGTAGTCACAGAATTCATCTTTAGCTTTAAGTTTTTTGAATAGAGGTACTGTTTTTCGGTTTTTTGAACAGAGGTAATAAAATTGGCTAGTTAGTTGTCTAATGCAGTGCTGGTCAGGACAGTAGCCACTAGTCACATGTATCTGTTTACATTTAAAATAATTTAAAAATTCAGTTTCTTAGTCACAGTAGCCATAGTTTAAGGGCTTAATAGTCAGATAATAAAATATTTCTATTACTGTGGAAAGATCCGTTGGACAGCACTGGTCTAAAGCAGGGGATCATTTGTTTAAATGTTGTCCATTTGTTTATATATTGTCTACAGCTGCTTTCATGTTACTCGGAGGGAGTTGAGTAGTTCTGTCAGAAACAGTCTTGTCCAAAAGCCTAAAATATTTGCTATCTGGTCCTTTACATAAGAAGTTTGTTGACCTGATCTAACGGGATAGCACAGAGAACAAAAGTTTAACTGTTCTGGTCCTGTTTTACAAGTATGGTATTTAAAAAGTATCTCCCTCATTTGTCATGTGGCCTGCCATGTGTGCGAGGGACAGTGCCGCGTGCTGCAAAGGTCACGAGGGTGTAAAAGACGCGGCCCTGCTCTTCCATACCCAGTGATGTGCTGTTCACCTTTGTAGAGTTTCTTGGTTCCGTGCAAATATGAAATTGGAACTAGAGCTAAGCCAACTCAGTAGTGAGCAGGTTGCTGCAGATTCTAGGATTTCAAAGTTCAATGGAGATTTAAGTTTAAATCTTTAGTATGTATCTGTAATTATCAAACTAGGTTATGTGATATTGTAGTGTTCTCTCAAATATGTTAGCATCTTAAAATCCTTAAGAAGAATTTAAACATTGATTTAGATGGATATGAAGCTGTCTATTTCTAAATTAACTTACAATTTATTGTATGTATGTACACATATTCATATATGTACTCATATATACTTACATGTAGAACACTTTTCTAAAAAAATCAGCTTGATTGAGATAATTCACATACCATAAAATTCACCCTTTAGAAAGTCAGAAAAAAAAAAAAAAAAAAAAGAACCAACTTTCAATCTACCTAGTGACTGCTGACGTCACTCCGCAACCATTGGTCAACCCGGGGCCCCGCAGGAGACCTCTTAGAACCCTTGGGCGCGAGCGGTGTGTGCGCGGGCTCACTTGTGTTTAGCACTGCTCCTTGGTTACCGTTCGATCGGGAGGCTTTTGAGTGGTGCGGTCGTGGCAGAGAGGTTGGCTTCTACAGAATAGTACCGAGTAATCGCTGGTAGTAGGGTTTACAAGTGGCTCAGAGTCGAGGGGGCAGGTGAGCGGGCTGGCCAGTTAAGCTGCTGTCTCCTGCCATGAAGACGGTTTTTGACTTTGGACCGTAGAAGAAAACGTCACTCTCTGGCACCTCCACCGGGCTGCAGGAGGCGAGCGCGGACGCGGTTTGTTCATGAAAGAGAATCGGGTTTCGGCTGAGCTGGCAGATCCGACTCAGACATCTGGGAAAGATCCATCACGCTGCCAAACAGGGTGATGTGGAAAGAGGACAGCTGATCTTTCCGTGTGGAGTAGGGGTCGGGAACCTCCACCAGGCTGCAGGAGGCGAGCGCGGGAGCGGTTTGGTTGAGAAATGGAATCGGATTACGGCTGAGCTACCAGATCCGACACAGACATCTGGGAAAGATCCATCAAGCTGCAAAAGGGGTCATGTTAAAAGTGGATAGCAGATCTTTCCGTGTGGAATAGGGTAAGTGGATGACAGAGTGGATGGAGAAGTAGGGGGCGGAGCCAGGCCCAAGCTTAGGAAAGAACCTATCGGTAGCCATGGCAAGATATAGCCCGTGAGAAACAACTGTCATTCCCCCTAGGGACCACTGACGGCAATCAGCAACCATTGGTCCACCCGGGGCCCCGCAGGACACCTCTTAGAACCCTTGGGCGCGAGCGGTGTGTGCGCGTGCTCACCTGTGTTTAGCACTGCTCCTTGGTTAGCGTTCGATCGGGAGGATTTTGAGTGGTGCTGTTGTGGCAGAGATGTTGTCTTCGAGAAAATAGTACTGAGTAATATTCGCTCATAGCGGCTTCACGAGTGGGTATGAGCCGAGGGGCCAGGTGAGGGGACGGGCCTCTGAAGCTGCTGTCTTCTCCCATGAAGAAGCTTTTTGACTTTTGACGGTAGATGAAAGAGTCACTCTCAGGCACCGCCACCAGGTTGCAGGAGGCGAGCTCGGACGAGGTTTATTTCAGACAGAGAATCGGCTTTGGCCTAGCTCCCAGATCCACTCAGACATCTGGGAAAGATCAATCACGCTGCCTAAAGGGGCCAGGTTGAAAGAGTACACCAGATCCTTTCGTGTGGAGTAGGGGACAGGGATGACAGAGCGGAACGAGAGGTAGGGGGCGGAGCTAGGCCCAATCTTAGAAAAGAACTGATCTGTAGCCACGTCAAGAAATAGCCCATTAGAACCAACTTTCGGCACTCAGCTCCAGGCGGGGCGGCCCCTGCGCTGAGGGACGCTGCCCGACCTTGGCGGGACGGGGGTTTCGCCAGGGCCTGGGCCCAGCGACCAGGCGGAGACGTCGCGCGAGCCTTGTAGTCTCCAGGGAAATGCGGGTTTGCCTGCAATGAGATTTCATTTTCTGCAGTTAAAGGACATCCTTTTCTGAGCTGCTGTGAATAAATTTGGGATGATACTGTATATTTTCATCTAATGGAGAATTAGCTGTATTTTGAATAAGGATTGCTGCACTGGACGACTTCAGAACATTACTCACAATGTCATCAAACAGGAGTCAGAATCCCCATGGACTGAAGCAGATTGGCATTGACCAGATCTGGGACGACCTCAGAGCTGGAATCCAGCAAGTGTACACCAGACAGAGTATGGCGAAGTCCAGATACATGGAACTCTACACGTATCCTCCTGCTTGAACTGAGATAATTTGCTTTCGAATTTTGATACTTAGTGGTAGGATCTATGAATTATTAGAAATTTGACATCATGTTTTCTCTTCTCAGTTCATCCTTGAAATGTAGTCACAGAATTCATCTTTAGCTTTAAGTTTTTTGAATAGAGGTACTGTTTTTCGGTTTTTTGAACAGAGGTAATAAAATTGGCTAGTTAGTTGTCTAATGCAGTGCTGGTCAGGACAGTAGCCACTAGTCACATGTATCTGTTTACATTTAAAATAATTTAAAAATTCAGTTTCTTAGTCACAGTAGCCATAGTTTAAGGGCTTAATAGTCAGATAATAAAATATTTCTATTACTGTGGAAAGATCCGTTGGACAGCACTGGTCTAAAGCAGGGGATCATTTGTTTAAATGTTGTCCATTTGTTTATATATTGTCTACAGCTGCTTTCATGTTACTCGGAGGGAGTTGAGTAGTTCTGTCAGAAACAGTCTTGTCCAAAAGCCTAAAATATTTGCTATCTGGTCCTTTACATAAGAAGTTTGTTGACCTGATCTAACGGGATAGCACAGAGAACAAAAGTTTAACTGTTCTGGTCCTGTTTTACAAGTATGGTATTTAAAAAGTATCTCCCTCATTTGTCATGTGGCCTGCCATGTGTGCGAGGGACAGTGCCGCGTGCTGCAAAGGTCACGAGGGTGTAAAAGACGCGGCCCTGCTCTTCCATACCCAGTGATGTGCTGTTCACCTTTGTAGAGTTTCTTGGTTCCGTGCAAATATGAAATTGGAACTAGAGCTAAGCCAACTCAGTAGTGAGCAGGTTGCTGCAGATTCTAGGATTTCAAAGTTCAATGGAGATTTAAGTTTAAATCTTTAGTATGTATCTGTAATTATCAAACTAGGTTATGTGATATTGTAGTGTTCTCTCAAATATGTTAGCATCTTAAAATCCTTAAGAAGAATTTAAACATTGATTTAGATGGATATGAAGCTGTCTATTTCTAAATTAACTTACAATTTATTGTATGTATGTACACATATTCATATATGTACTCATATATACTTACATGTAGAACACTTTTCTAAAAAAATCAGCTTGATTGAGATAATTCACATACCATAAAATTCACCCTTTAGAAAGTCAGAAAAAAAAAAAAAAAAAAAAGAACCAACTTTCAATCTACCTAGTGACTGCTGACGTCACTCCGCAACCATTGGTCAACCCGGGGCCCCGCAGGAGACCTCTTAGAACCCTTGGGCGCGAGCGGTGTGTGCGCGGGCTCACTTGTGTTTAGCACTGCTCCTTGGTTACCGTTCGATCGGGAGGCTTTTGAGTGGTGCGGTCGTGGCAGAGAGGTTGGCTTCTACAGAATAGTACCGAGTAATCGCTGGTAGTAGGTTTACAAGTGGCTCAGAGTCGAGGGGGCAGGTGAGCGGGCTGGCCAGTTAAGCTGCTGTCTCCTGCCATGAAGACGGTTTTTGACTTTGGACCGTAGAAGAAAACGTCACTCTCTGGCACCTCCACCGGGCTGCAGGAGGCGAGCGCGGACGCGGTTTGTTCATGAAAGAGAATCGGGTTTCGGCTGAGCTGGCAGATCCGACTCAGACATCTGGGAAAGATCCATCACGCTGCCAAACAGGGTGATGTGGAAAGAGGACAGCTGATCTTTCCGTGTGGAGTAGGGGTCGGGAACCTCCACCAGGCTGCAGGAGGCGAGCGCGGGAGCGGTTTGGTTGAGAAATGGAATCGGATTACGGCTGAGCTACCAGATCCGACACAGACATCTGGGAAAGATCCATCAAGCTGCAAAAGGGGTCATGTTAAAAGTGGATAGCAGATCTTTCCGTGTGGAATAGGGTAAGTGGATGACAGAGTGGATGGAGAAGTAGGGGGCGGAGCCAGGCCCAAGCTTAGGAAAGAACCTATCGGTAGCCATGGCAAGATATAGCCCGTGAGAAACAACTGTCATTCCCCCTAGGGACCACTGACGGCAATCAGCAACCATTGGTCCACCCGGGGCCCCGCAGGACACCTCTTAGAACCCTTGGGCGCGAGCGGTGTGTGCGCGTGCTCACCTGTGTTTAGCACTGCTCCTTGGTTAGCGTTCGATCGGGAGGATTTTGAGTGGTGCTGTTGTGGCAGAGATGTTGTCTTCGAGAAAATAGTACTGAGTAATATTCGCTCATAGCGGCTTCACGAGTGGGTATGAGCCGAGGGGCCAGGTGAGGGGACGGGCCTCTGAAGCTGCTGTCTTCTCCCATGAAGAAGCTTTTTGACTTTTGACGGTAGATGAAAGAGTCACTCTCAGGCACCGCCACCAGGTTGCAGGAGGCGAGCTCGGACGAGGTTTATTTCAGACAGAGAATCGGCTTTGGCCTAGCTCCCAGATCCACTCAGACATCTGGGAAAGATCAATCACGCTGCCTAAAGGGGCCAGGTTGAAAGAGTACACCAGATCCTTTCGTGTGGAGTAGGGGACAGGGATGACAGAGCGGAACGAGAGGTAGGGGGCGGAGCTAGGCCCAATCTTAGAAAAGAACTGATCTGTAGCCACGTCAAGAAATAGCCCATTAGAACCAACTTTCGGCACTCAGCTCCAGGCGGGGCGGCCCCTGCGCTGAGGGACGCTGCCCGACCTTGGCGGGACGGGGGTTTCGCCAGGGCCTGGGCCCAGCGACCAGGCGGAGACGTCGCGCGAGCCTTGTAGTCTCCAGGGAAATGCGGGTTTGCCTGCAATGAGATTTCATTTTCTGCAGTTAAAGGACATCCTTTTCTGAGCTGCTGTGAATAAATTTGGGATGATACTGTATATTTTCATCTAATGGAGAATTAGCTGTATTTTGAATAAGGATTGCTGCACTGGACGACTTCAGAACATTACTCACAATGTCATCAAACAGGAGTCAGAATCCCCATGGACTGAAGCAGATTGGCCTTGACCAGATCTGGGACGACCTCAGAGCTGGAATCCAGCAAGTGTACACCAGACAGAGTATGGCGAAGTCCAGATACATGGAACTCTACACGTATCCTCCTGCTTGAACTGAGATAATTTGCTTTCGAATTTTGATACTTAGTGGTAGGATCTATGAATTATTAGAAATTTGACATCATGTTTTCTCTTCTCAGTTCATCCTTGAAATGTAGTCACAGAATTCATCTTTAGCTTTAAGTTTTTTGAATAGAGGTACTGTTTTTCGGTTTTTTGAACAGAGGTAATAAAATTGGCTAGTTAGTTGTCTAATGCAGTGCTGGTCAGGACAGTAGCCACTAGTCACATGTATCTGTTTACATTTAAAATAATTTAAAAATTCAGTTTCTTAGTCACAGTAGCCATAGTTTAAGGGCTTAATAGTCAGATAATAAAATATTTCTATTACTGTGGAAAGATCCGTTGGACAGCACTGGTCTAAAGCAGGGGATCATTTGTTTAAATGTTGTCCATTTGTTTATATATTGTCTACAGCTGCTTTCATGTTACTCGGAGGGAGTTGAGTAGTTCTGTCAGAAACAGTCTTGTCCAAAAGCCTAAAATATTTGCTATCTGGTCCTTTACATAAGAAGTTTGTTGACCTGATCTAACGGGATAGCACAGAGAACAAAAGTTTAACTGTTCTGGTCCTGTTTTACAAGTATGGTATTTAAAAAGTATCTCCCTCATTTGTCATGTGGCCTGCCATGTGTGCGAGGGACAGTGCCGCGTGCTGCAAAGGTCACGAGGGTGTAAAAGACGCGGCCCTGCTCTTCCATACCCAGTGATGTGCTGTTCACCTTTGTAGAGTTTCTTGGTTCCGTGCAAATATGAAATTGGAACTAGAGCTAAGCCAACTCAGTAGTGAGCAGGTTGCTGCAGATTCTAGGATTTCAAAGTTCAATGGAGATTTAAGTTTAAATCTTTAGTATGTATCTGTAATTATCAAACTAGGTTATGTGATATTGTAGTGTTCTCTCAAATATGTTAGCATCTTAAAATCCTTAAGAAGAATTTAAACATTGATTTAGATGGATATGAAGCTGTCTATTTCTAAATTAACTTACAATTTATTGTATGTATGTACACATATTCATATATGTACTCATATATACTTACATGTAGAACACTTTTCTAAAAAAATCAGCTTGATTGAGATAATTCACATACCATAAAATTCACCCTTTAGAAAGTCAAAAAAAAAAGAAAAAAAAAAAGAACCAACTTTCAATCTACCTAGTGACTGCTGACGTCACTCCGCAACCATTGGTCAACCCGGGGCCCCGCAGGAGACCTCTTAGAACCCTTGGGCGCGAGCGGTGTGTGCGCGGGCTCACTTGTGTTTAGCACTGCTCCTTGGTTACCGTTCGATCGGGAGGCTTTTGAGTGGTGCGGTCGTGGCAGAGAGGTTGGCTTCTACAGAATAGTACCGAGTAATCGCTGGTAGTAGGTTTACAAGTGGCTCAGAGTCGAGGGGGCAGGTGAGCGGGCTGGCCAGTTAAGCTGCTGTCTCCTGCCATGAAGACGGTTTTTGACTTTGGACCGTAGAAGTAAACGTCACTCTCTGGCACCTCCACCGGGCTGCAGGAGGCGAGCGCGGACGCGGTTTGTTCATGAAAGAGAATCGGGTTTCGGCTGAGCTGGCAGATCCGACTCAGACATCTGGGAAAGATCCATCACGCTGCCAAACAGGGTGATGTGGAAAGAGGACAGCTGATCTTTCCGTGTGGAGTAGGGGTCGGGAACCTCCACCAGGCTGCAGGAGGCGAGCGCGGGAGCGGTTTGGTTGAGAAATGGAATCGGATTACGGCTGAGCTACCAGATCCGACACAGACATCTGGGAAAGATCCATCAAGCTGCAAAAGGGGTCATGTTAAAAGTGGATAGCAGATCTTTCCGTGTGGAATAGGGTAAGTGGATGACAGAGTGGATGGAGAAGTAGGGGGCGGAGCCAGGCCCAAGCTTAGGAAAGAACCTATCGGTAGCCATGGCAAGATATAGCCCGTGAGAAACAACTGTCATTCCCCCTAGGGACCACTGACGGCAATCAGCAACCATTGGTCCACCCGGGGCCCCGCAGGACACCTCTTAGAACCCTTGGGCGCGAGCGGTGTGTGCGCGTGCTCACCTGTGTTTAGCACTGCTCCTTGGTTAGCGTTCGATCGGGAGGATTTTGAGTGGTGCTGTTGTGGCAGAGATGTTGTCTTCGAGAAAATAGTACTGAGTAATATTCGCTCATAGCGGCTTCACGAGTGGGTATGAGCCGAGGGGCCAGGTGAGGGGACGGGCCTCTGAAGCTGCTGTCTTCTCCCATGAAGAAGCTTTTTGACTTTTGACGGTAGATGAAAGAGTCACTCTCAGGCACCGCCACCAGGTTGCAGGAGGCGAGCTCGGACGAGGTTTATTTCAGACAGAGAATCGGCTTTGGCCTAGCTCCCAGATCCACTCAGACATCTGGGAAAGATCAATCACGCTGCCTAAAGGGGCCAGGTTGAAAGAGTACACCAGATCCTTTCGTGTGGAGTAGGGGACAGGGATGACAGAGCGGAACGAGAAGTAGGGGGCGGAGCTAGGCCCAATCTTAGAAAAGAACTGATCTGTAGCCACGTCAAGAAATAGCCCATTAGAACCAACTTTCGGCACTCAGCTCCAGGCGGGGCGGCCCCTGCGCTGAGGGACGCTGCCCGACCTTGGCGGGACGGGGGTTTCGCCAGGGCCTGGGCCCAGCGACCAGGCGGAGACGTCGCGCGAGCCTTGTAGTCTCCAGGGAAATGCGGGTTTGCCTGCAATGAGATTTCATTTTCTGCAGTTAAAGGACATCCTTTTCTGAGCTGCTGTGAATAAATTTGGGATGATACTGTATATTTTCATCTAATGGAGAATTAGCTGTATTTTGAATAAGGATTGCTGCACTGGACGACTTCAGAACATTACTCACAATGTCATCAAACAGGAGTCAGAATCCCCATGGACTGAAGCAGATTGGCCTTGACCAGATCTGGGACGACCTCAGAGCTGGAATCCAGCAAGTGTACACCAGACAGAGTATGGCGAAGTCCAGATACATGGAACTCTACACGTATCCTCCTGCTTGAACTGAGATAATTTGCTTTCGAATTTTGATACTTAGTGGTAGGATCTATGAATTATTAGAAATTTGACATCATGTTTTCTCTTCTCAGTTCATCCTTGAAATGTAGTCACAGAATTCATCTTTAGCTTTAAGTTTTTTGAATAGAGGTACTGTTTTTCGGTTTTTTGAACAGAGGTAATAAAATTGGCTAGTTAGTTGTCTAATGCAGTGCTGGTCAGGACAGTAGCCACTAGTCACATGTATCTGTTTACATTTAAAATAATTTAAAAATTCAGTTTCTTAGTCACAGTAGCCATAGTTTAAGGGCTTAATAGTCAGATAATAAAATATTTCTATTACTGTGGAAAGATCCGTTGGACAGCACTGGTCTAAAGCAGGGGATCATTTGTTTAAATGTTGTCCATTTGTTTATATATTGTCTACAGCTGCTTTCATGTTACTCGGAGGGAGTTGAGTAGTTCTGTCAGAAACAGTCTTGTCCAAAAGCCTAAAATATTTGCTATCTGGTCCTTTACATAAGAAGTTTGTTGACCTGATCTAACGGGATAGCACAGAGAACAAAAGTTTAACTGTTCTGGTCCTGTTTTACAAGTATGGTATTTAAAAAGTATCTCCCTCATTTGTCATGTGGCCTGCCATGTGTGCGAGGGACAGTGCCGCGTGCTGCAAAGGTCACGAGGGTGTAAAAGACGCGGCCCTGCTCTTCCATACCCAGTGATGTGCTGTTCACCTTTGTAGAGTTTCTTGGTTCCGTGCAAATATGAAATTGGAACTAGAGCTAAGCCAACTCAGTAGTGAGCAGGTTGCTGCAGATTCTAGGATTTCAAAGTTCAATGGAGATTTAAGTTTAAATCTTTAGTATGTATCTGTAATTATCAAACTAGGTTATGTGATATTGTAGTGTTCTCTCAAATATGTTAGCATCTTAAAATCCTTAAGAAGAATTTAAACATTGATTTAGATGGATATGAAGCTGTCTATTTCTAAATTAACTTACAATTTATTGTATGTATGTACACATATTCATATATGTACTCATATATACTTACATGTAGAACACTTTTCTAAAAAAATCAGCTTGATTGAGATAATTCACATACCATAAAATTCACCCTTTAGAAAGTCAAAAAAAAAAGAAAAAAAAAAAGAACCAACTTTCAATCTACCTAGTGACTGCTGACGTCACTCCGCAACCATTGGTCAACCCGGGGCCCCGCAGGAGACCTCTTAGAACCCTTGGGCGCGAGCGGTGTGTGCGCGGGCTCACTTGTGTTTAGCACTGCTCCTTGGTTACCGTTCGATCGGGAGGCTTTTGAGTGGTGCGGTCGTGGCAGAGAGGTTGGCTTCTACAGAATAGTACCGAGTAATCGCTGGTAGTAGGTTTACAAGTGGCTCAGAGTCGAGGGGGCAGGTGAGCGGGCTGGCCAGTTAAGCTGCTGTCTCCTGCCATGAAGACGGTTTTTGACTTTGGACCGTAGAAGTAAACGTCACTCTCTGGCACCTCCACCGGGCTGCAGGAGGCGAGCGCGGACGCGGTTTGTTCATGAAAGAGAATCGGGTTTCGGCTGAGCTGGCAGATCCGACTCAGACATCTGGGAAAGATCCATCACGCTGCCAAACAGGGTGATGTGGAAAGAGGACAGCTGATCTTTCCGTGTGGAGTAGGGGTCGGGAACCTCCACCAGGCTGCAGGAGGCGAGCGCGGGAGCGGTTTGGTTGAGAAATGGAATCGGATTACGGCTGAGCTACCAGATCCGACACAGACATCTGGGAAAGATCCATCAAGCTGCAAAAGGGGTCATGTTAAAAGTGGATAGCAGATCTTTCCGTGTGGAATAGGGTAAGTGGATGACAGAGTGGATGGAGAAGTAGGGGGCGGAGCCAGGCCCAAGCTTAGGAAAGAACCTATCGGTAGCCATGGCAAGATATAGCCCGTGAGAAACAACTGTCATTCCCCCTAGGGACCACTGACGGCAATCAGCAACCATTGGTCCACCCGGGGCCCCGCAGGACACCTCTTAGAACCCTTGGGCGCGAGCGGTGTGTGCGCGTGCTCACCTGTGTTTAGCACTGCTCCTTGGTTAGCGTTCGATCGGGAGGATTTTGAGTGGTGCTGTTGTGGCAGAGATGTTGTCTTCGAGAAAATAGTACTGAGTAATATTCGCTCATAGCGGCTTCACGAGTGGGTATGAGCCGAGGGGCCAGGTGAGGGGACGGGCCTCTGAAGCTGCTGTCTTCTCCCATGAAGAAGCTTTTTGACTTTTGACGGTAGATGAAAGAGTCACTCTCAGGCACCGCCACCAGGTTGCAGGAGGCGAGCTCGGACGAGGTTTATTTCAGACAGAGAATCGGCTTTGGCCTAGCTCCCAGATCCACTCAGACATCTGGGAAAGATCAATCACGCTGCCTAAAGGGGCCAGGTTGAAAGAGTACACCAGATCCTTTCGTGTGGAGTAGGGGACAGGGATGACAGAGCGGAACGAGAGGTAGGGGGCGGAGCTAGGCCCAATCTTAGAAAAGAACTGATCTGTAGCCACGTCAAGAAATAGCCCATTAGAACCAACTTTCGGCACTCAGCTCCAGGCGGGGCGGCCCCTGCGCTGAGGGACGCTGCCCGACCTTGGCGGGACGGGGGTTTCGCCAGGGCCTGGGCCCAGCGACCAGGCGGAGACGTCGCGCGAGCCTTGTAGTCTCCAGGGAAATGCGGGTTTGCCTGCAATGAGATTTCATTTTCTGCAGTTAAAGGACATCCTTTTCTGAGCTGCTGTGAATAAATTTGGGATGATACTGTATATTTTCATCTAATGGAGAATTAGCTGTATTTTGAATAAGGATTGCTGCACTGGACGACTTCAGAACATTACTCACAATGTCATCAAACAGGAGTCAGAATCCCCATGGACTGAAGCAGATTGGCCTTGACCAGATCTGGGACGACCTCAGAGCTGGAATCCAGCAAGTGTACACCAGACAGAGTATGGCGAAGTCCAGATACATGGAACTCTACACGTATCCTCCTGCTTGAACTGAGATAATTTGCTTTCGAATTTTGATACTTAGTGGTAGGATCTATGAATTATTAGAAATTTGACATCATGTTTTCTCTTCTCAGTTCATCCTTGAAATGTAGTCACAGAATTCATCTTTAGCTTTAAGTTTTTTGAATAGAGGTACTGTTTTTCGGTGTTTTGAACAGAGGTAATAAAATTGGCTAGTTAGTTGTCTAATGCAGTGCTGGTCAGGACAGTAGCCACTAGTCACATGTATCTGTTTACATTTAAAATAATTTAAAAATTCAGTTTCTTAGTCACAGTAGCCATAGTTTAAGGGCTTAATAGTCAGATAATAAAATATTTCTATTACTGTGGAAAGATCCGTTGGACAGCACTGGTCTAAAGCAGGGGATCATTTGTTTAAATGTTGTCCATTTGTTTATATATTGTCTACAGCTGCTTTCATGTTACTCGGAGGGAGTTGAGTAGTTCTGTCAGAAACAGTCTTGTCCAAAAGCCTAAAATATTTGCTATCTGGTCCTTTACATAAGAAGTTTGTTGACCTGATCTAACGGGATAGCACAGAGAACAAAAGTTTAACTGTTCTGGTCCTGTTTTACAAGTATGGTATTTAAAAAGTATCTCCCTCATTTGTCATGTGGCCTGCCATGTGTGCGAGGGACAGTGCCGCGTGCTGCAAAGGTCACTAGGGTGTAAAAGACGCGGCCCTGCTCTTCCATACCCAGTGATGTGCTGTTCACCTTTGTAGAGTTTCTTGGTTCCGTGCAAATATGAAATTGGAACTAGAGCTAAGCCAACTCAGTAGTGAGCAGGTTGCTGCAGATTCTAGGATTTCAAAGTTCAATGGAGATTTAAGTTTAAATCTTTAGTATGTATCTGTAATTATCAAACTAGGTTATGTGATATTGTAGTGTTCTCTCAAATATGTTAGCATCTTAAAATCCTTAAGAAGAATTTAAACATTGATTTAGATGGATATGAAGCTGTCTATTTCTAAATTAACTTACAATTTATTGTATGTATGTACACATATTCATATATGTACTCATATATACTTACATGTAGAACACTTTTCTAAAAAAATCAGCTTGATTGAGATAATTCACATACCATAAAATTCACCCTTTAGAAAGTCAAAAAAAAAAAAAAAAAAAAAAAGAACCAACTTTCAATCTACCTAGTGACTGCTGACGTCACTCCGCAACCATTGGTCAACCCGGGGCCCCGCAGGAGACCTCTTAGAACCCTTGGGCGCGAGCGGTGTGTGCGCGGGCTCACTTGTGTTTAGCACTGCTCCTTGGTTACCGTTCGATCGGGAGGCTTTTGAGTGGTGCGGTCGTGGCAGAGAGGTTGGCTTCTACAGAATAGTACCGAGTAATCGCTGGTAGTAGGTTTACAAGTGGCTCAGAGTCGAGGGGGCAGGTGAGCGGGCTGGCCAGTTAAGCTGCTGTCTCCTGCCATGAAGACGGTTTTTGACTTTGGACCGTAGAAGAAAACGTCACTCTCTGGCACCTCCACCGGGCTGCAGGAGGCGAGCGCGGACGCGGTTTGTTCATGAAAGAGAATCGGGTTTCGGCTGAGCTGGCAGATCCGACTCAGACATCTGGGAAAGATCCATCACGCTGCCAAACAGGGTGATGTGGAAAGAGGACAGCTGATCTTTCCGTGTGGAGTAGGGGTCGGGAACCTCCACCAGGCTGCAGGAGGTGAGCGCGGGAGTGGTTTGGTTGAGAAATGGAATCGGATTACGGCTGAGCTACCAGATCCGACACAGACATCTGGGAAAGATCCATCAAGCTGCAAAAGGGGTCATGTTAAAAGTGGATAGCAGATCTTTCCGTGTGGAATAGGGTAAGTGGATGACAGAGTGGATGGAGAAGTAGGGGGCGGAGCCAGGCCCAAGCTTAGGAAAGAACCTATCGGTAGCCATGGCAAGATATAGCCCGTGAGAAACAACTGTCATTCCCCCTAGGGACCACTGACGGCAATCAGCAACCATTGGTCCACCCGGGGCCCCGCAGGACACCTCTTAGAACCCTTGGGCGCGAGCGGTGTGTGCGCGTGCTCACCTGTGTTTAGCACTGCTCCTTGGTTAGCGTTCGATCGGGAGGATTTTGAGTGGTGCTGTTGTGGCAGAGATGTTGTCTTCGAGAAAATAGTACTGAGTAATATTCGCTCATAGCGGCTTCACGAGTGGGTATGAGCCGAGGGGCCAGGTGAGGGGACGGGCCTCTGAAGCTGCTGTCTTCTCCCATGAAGAAGCTTTTTGACTTTTGACGGTAGATGAAAGAGTCACTCTCAGGCACCGCCACCAGGTTGCAGGAGGCGAGCTCGGACGAGGTTTATTTCAGACAGAGAATCGGCTTTGGCCTAGCTCCCAGATCCACTCAGACATCTGGGAAAGATCAATCACGCTGCCTTAAGGGGCCATGTTGAAAGAGTACATCAGATCCTTTCGTGTGGAGTAGGGGACCGGGATGACAGAGCGGAACGAGAAGTAGGGGGCGGAGCTCGGCCCAATCTTAGAAAAGACCTGATCTGTGGCCACGTCAAGAAATAGCCCATTAGAACCATCTTTCAATATCCTTAGTGACTGCTGACGTCACTCAGCATCCATTGGTCAACCCGGGGCCCCGCATGAGAGGTCTTAGAACCGTTCGGCGCGAGCGGTGTGTGCGCGTTGTCACTTATGTTTATCACTGCTCGTTGGTTACCGTTCCATCGGGAGGCTTTTGAGTGGTGCTGTCGTGGCAGAGAGGTTGGCTTGGACAGAATAGTACCGAGTAATCGCTGGTATTAGGTTTAGAAGTGGATAAGAGCCGAGGGGATAGGTGAGCGGGCTGGCCAGTTAAGCTGCTGTCTTCTGCCATGAAGACGCTTTTTGACTTTGGACCGTAGAAGAAAAAGTCACTCTCTGGCACCTCCACCGGGCTTCAGGAGGCGAGCGCGGACGCGGTTTGTTCGTGAAAGAGAATCGGCTTTCGGCTGAGCTGGCAGATCCACTCAGACATCTGGAAAAGATCAATCACGCTGCCTAAAGGGGCCAGGTTGAAAGAGTACACCAGATCCTTTCGTGTGGAGTAGGGGACAGGGATGACAGAGCGGAACGAGAGGTAGGGGGCGGAGCTAGGCCCAATCTTAGAAAAGAACTGATCTGTAGCCACGTCAAGAAATAGCCCATTAGAACCAACTTTCGGCACTCAGCTCCAGGCGGGGCGGCCCCTGCGCTGAGGGACGCTGCCCGACCTTGGCGGGACGGGGGTTTCGCCAGGGCCTGGGCCCAGCGACCAGGCGGAGACGTCGCGCGAGCCTTGTAGTCTCCAGGGAAATGCGGGTTTGCCTGCAATGAGATTTCATTTTCTGCAGTTAAAGGACATCCTTTTCTGAGCTGCTGTGAATAAATTTGGGATGATACTGTATATTTTCATCTAATGGAGAATTAGCTGTATTTTGAATAAGGATTGCTGCACTGGACGACTTCAGAACATTACTCACAATGTCATCAAACAGGAGTCAGAATCCCCATGGACTGAAGCAGATTGGCCTTGACCAGATCTGGGACGACCTCAGAGCTGGAATCCAGCAAGTGTACACCAGACAGAGTATGGCGAAGTCCAGATACATGGAACTCTACACGTATCCTCCTGCTTGAACTGAGATAATTTGCTTTCGAATTTTGATACTTAGTGGTAGGATCTATGAATTATTAGAAATTTGACATCATGTTTTCTCTTCTCAGTTCATCCTTGAAATGTAGTCACAGAATTCATCTTTAGCTTTAAGTTTTTTGAATAGAGGTACTGTTTTTCGGTGTTTTGAACAGAGGTAATAAAATTGGCTAGTTAGTTGTCTAATGCAGTGCTGGTCAGGACAGTAGCCACTAGTCACATGTATCTGTTTACATTTAAAATAATTTAAAAATTCAGTTTCTTAGTCACAGTAGCCATAGTTTAAGGGCTTAATAGTCAGATAATAAAATATTTCTATTACTGTGGAAAGATCCGTTGGACAGCACTGGTCTAAAGCAGGGGATCATTTGTTTAAATGTTGTCCATTTGTTTATATATTGTCTACAGCTGCTTTCATGTTACTCGGAGGGAGTTGAGTAGTTCTGTCAGAAACAGTCTTGTCCAAAAGCCTAAAATATTTGCTATCTGGTCCTTTACATAAGAAGTTTGTTGACCTGATCTAACGGGATAGCACAGAGAACAAAAGTTTAACTGTTCTGGTCCTGTTTTACAAGTATGGTATTTAAAAAGTATCTCCCTCATTTGTCATGTGGCCTGCCATGTGTGCGAGGGACAGTGCCGCGTGCTGCAAAGGTCACGAGGGTGTAAAAGACGCGGCCCTGCTCTTCCATACCCAGTGATGTGCTGTTCACCTTTGTAGAGTTTCTTGGTTCCGTGCAAATATGAAATTGGAACTAGAGCTAAGCCAACTCAGTAGTGAGCAGGTTGCTGCAGATTCTAGGATTTCAAAGTTCAATGGAGATTTAAGTTTAAATCTTTAGTATGTATCTGTAATTATCAAACTAGGTTATGTGATATTGTAGTGTTCTCTCAAATATGTTAGCATCTTAAAATCCTTAAGAAGAATTTAAACATTGATTTAGATGGATATGAAGCTGTCTATTTCTAAATTAACTTACAATTTATTGTATGTATGTACACATATTCATATATGTACTCATATATACTTACATGTAGAACACTTTTCTAAAAAAATCAGCTTGATTGAGATAATTCACATACCATAAAATTCACCCTTTAGAAAGTCAAAAAAAAAAAAAAAAAAAAAAGAACCAACTTTCAATCTACCTAGTGACTGCTGACGTCACTCCGCAACCATTGGTCAACCCGGGGCCCCGCAGGAGACCTCTTAGAACCCTTGGGCGCGAGCGGTGTGTGCGCGGGCTCACTTGTGTTTAGCACTGCTCCTTGGTTACCGTTCGATCGGGAGGCTTTTGAGTGGTGCGGTCGTGGCAGAGAGGTTGGCTTCTACAGAATAGTACCGAGTAATCGCTGGTAGTAGGTTTACAAGTGGCTCAGAGTCGAGGGGGCAGGTGAGCGGGCTGGCCAGTTAAGCTGCTGTCTCCTGCCATGAAGACGGTTTTTGACTTTGGACCGTAGAAGAAAACGTCACTCTCTGGCACCTCCACCGGGCTGCAGGAGGCGAGCGCGGACGCGGTTTGTTCATGAAAGAGAATCGGGTTTCGGCTGAGCTGGCAGATCCGACTCAGACATCTGGGAAAGATCCATCACGCTGCCAAACAGGGTGATGTGGAAAGAGGACAGCTGATCTTTCCGTGTGGAGTAGGGGTCGGGAACCTCCACCAGGCTGCAGGAGGCGAGCGCGGGAGCGGTTTGGTTGAGAAATGGAATCGGATTACGGCTGAGCTACCAGATCCGACACAGACATCTGGGAAAGATCCATCAAGCTGCAAAAGGGGTCATGTTAAAAGTGGATAGCAGATCTTTCCGTGTGGAATAGGGTAAGTGGATGACAGAGTGGATGGAGAAGTAGGGGGCGGAGCCAGGCCCAAGCTTAGGAAAGAACCTATCGGTAGCCATGGCAAGATATAGCCCGTGAGAAACAACTGTCATTCCCCCTAGGGACCACTGACGGCAATCAGCAACCATTGGTCCACCCGGGGCCCCGCAGGACACCTCTTAGAACCCTTGGGCGCGAGCGGTGTGTGCGCGTGCTCACCTGTGTTTAGCACTGCTCCTTGGTTAGCGTTCGATCGGGAGGATTTTGAGTGGTGCTGTTGTGGCAGAGATGTTGTCTTCGAGAAAATAGTACTGAGTAATATTCGCTCATAGCGGCTTCACGAGTGGGTATGAGCCGAGGGGCCAGGTGAGGGGACGGGCCTCTGAAGCTGCTGTCTTCTCCCATGAAGAAGCTTTTTGACTTTTGACGGTAGATGAAAGAGTCACTCTCAGGCACCGCCACCAGGTTGCAGGAGGCGAGCTCGGACGAGGTTTATTTCAGACAGAGAATCGGCTTTGGCCTAGCTCCCAGATCCACTCAGACATCTGGGAAAGATCAATCACGCTGCCTAAAGGGGCCAGGTTGAAAGAGTACACCAGATCCTTTCGTGTGGAGTAGGGGACAGGGATGACAGAGCGGAACGAGAGGTAGGGGGCGGAGCTAGGCCCAATCTTAGAAAAGAACTGATCTGTAGCCACGTCAAGAAATAGCCCATTAGAACCAACTTTCGGCACTCAGCTCCAGGCGGGGCGGCCCCTGCGCTGAGGGACGCTGCCCGACCTTGGCGGGACGGGGGTTTCGCCAGGGCCTGGGCCCAGCGACCAGGCGGAGACGTCGCCCGAGCCTTGTAGTCTCCAGGGAAATGCGGGTTTGCCTGCAATGAGATTTCATTTTCTGCAGTTAAAGGACATCCTTTTCTGAGCTGCTGTGAATAAATTTGGGATGATACTGTATATTTTCATCTAATGGAGAATTAGCTGTATTTTGAATAAGGATTGCTGCACTGGACGACTTCAGAACATTACTCACAATGTCATCAAACAGGAGTCAGAATCCCCATGGACTGAAGCAGATTGGCCTTGACCAGATCTGGGACGACCTCAGAGCTGGAATCCAGCAAGTGTACACCAGACAGAGTATGGCGAAGTCCAGATACATGGAACTCTACACGTATCCTCCTGCTTGAACTGAGATAATTTGCTTTCGAATTTTGATACTTAGTGGTAGGATCTATGAATTATTAGAAATTTGACATCATGTTTTCTCTTCTCAGTTCATCCTTGAAATGTAGTCACAGAATTCATCTTTAGCTTTAAGTTTTTTGAATAGAGGTACTGTTTTTCGGTGTTTTGAACAGAGGTAATAAAATTGGCTAGTTAGTTGTCTAATGCAGTGCTGGTCAGGACAGTAGCCACTAGTCACATGTATCTGTTTACATTTAAAATAATTTAAAAATTCAGTTTCTTAGTCACAGTAGCCATAGTTTAAGGGCTTAATAGTCAGATAATAAAATATTTCTATTACTGTGGAAAGATCCGTTGGACAGCACTGGTCTAAAGCAGGGGATCATTTGTTTAAATGTTGTCCATTTGTTTATATATTGTCTACAGCTGCTTTCATGTTACTCGGAGGGAGTTGAGTAGTTCTGTCAGAAACAGTCTTGTCCAAAAGCCTAAAATATTTGCTATCTGGTCCTTTACATAAGAAGTTTGTTGACCTGATCTAACGGGATAGCACAGAGAACAAAAGTTTAACTGTTCTGGTCCTGTTTTACAAGTATGGTATTTAAAAAGTATCTCCCTCATTTGTCATGTGGCCTGCCATGTGTGCGAGGGACAGTGCCGCGTGCTGCAAAGGTCACGAGGGTGTAAAAGACGCGGCCCTGCTCTTCCATACCCAGTGATGTGCTGTTCACCTTTGTAGAGTTTCTTGGTTCCGTGCAAATATGAAATTGGAACTAGAGCTAAGCCAACTCAGTAGTGAGCAGGTTGCTGCAGATTCTAGGATTTCAAAGTTCAATGGAGATTTAAGTTTAAATCTTTAGTATGTATCTGTAATTATCAAACTAGGTTATGTGATATTGTAGTGTTCTCTCAAATATGTTAGCATCTTAAAATCCTTAAGAAGAATTTAAACATTGATTTAGATGGATATGAAGCTGTCTATTTCTAAATTAACTTACAATTTATTGTATGTATGTACACATATTCATATATGTACTCATATATACTTACATGTAGAACACTTTTCTAAAAAAATCAGCTTGATTGAGATAATTCACATACCATAAAATTCACCCTTTAGAAAGTCAAAAAAAAAAAAAAAAAAAAAAGAACCAACTTTCAATCTACCTAGTGACTGCTGACGTCACTCCGCAACCATTGGTCAACCCGGGGCCCCGCAGGAGACCTCTTAGAACCCTTGGGCGCGAGCGGTGTGTGCGCGGGCTCACTTGTGTTTAGCACTGCTCCTTGGTTACCGTTCGATCGGGAGGCTTTTGAGTGGTGCGGTCGTGGCAGAGAGGTTGGCTTCTACAGAATAGTACCGAGTAATCGCTGGTAGTAGGTTTACAAGTGGCTCAGAGTCGAGGGGGCAGGTGAGCGGGCTGGCCAGTTAAGCTGCTGTCTCCTGCCATGAAGACGGTTTTTGACTTTGGACCGTAGAAGAAAACGTCACTCTCTGGCACCTCCACCGGGCTGCAGGAGGCGAGCGCGGACGCGGTTTGTTCATGAAAGAGAATCGGGTTTCGGCTGAGCTGGCAGATCCGACTCAGACATCTGGGAAAGATCCATCACGCTGCCAAACAGGGTGATGTGGAAAGAGGACAGCTGATCTTTCCGTGTGGAGTAGGGGTCGGGAACCTCCACCAGGCTGCAGGAGGTGAGCGCGGGAGTGGTTTGGTTGAGAAATGGAATCGGATTACGGCTGAGCTACCAGATCCGACACAGACATCTGGGAAAGATCCATCAAGCTGCAAAAGGGGTCATGTTAAAAGTGGATAGCAGATCTTTCCGTGTGGAATAGGGTAAGTGGATGACAGAGTGGATGGAGAAGTAGGGGGCGGAGCCAGGCCCAAGCTTAGGAAAGAACCTATCGGTAGCCATGGCAAGATATAGCCCGTGAGAAACAACTGTCATTCCCCCTAGGGACCACTGACGGCAATCAGCAACCATTGGTCCACCCGGGGCCCCGCAGGACACCTCTTAGAACCCTTGGGCGCGAGCGGTGTGTGCGCGTGCTCACCTGTGTTTAGCACTGCTCCTTGGTTAGCGTTCGATCGGGAGGATTTTGAGTGGTGCTGTTGTGGCAGAGATGTTGTCTTCGAGAAAATAGTACTGAGTAATATTCGCTCATAGCGGCTTCACGAGTGGGTATGAGCCGAGGGGCCAGGTGAGGGGACGGGCCTCTGAAGCTGCTGTCTTCTCCCATGAAGAAGCTTTTTGACTTTTGACGGTAGATGAAAGAGTCACTCTCAGGCACCGCCACCAGGTTGCAGGAGGCGAGCTCGGACGAGGTTTATTTCAGACAGAGAATCGGCTTTGGCCTAGCTCCCAGATCCACTCAGACATCTGGGAAAGATCAATCACGCTGCCTTAAGGGGCCATGTTGAAAGAGTACATCAGATCCTTTCGTGTGGAGTAGGGGACCGGGATGACAGAGCGGAACGAGAAGTAGGGGGCGGAGCTCGGCCCAATCTTAGAAAAGACCTGATCTGTGGCCACGTCAAGAAATAGCCCATTAGAACCATCTTTCAATATCCTTAGTGACTGCTGACGTCACTCAGCATCCATTGGTCAACCCGGGGCCCCGCATGAGAGGTCTTAGAACCGTTCGGCGCGAGCGGTGTGTGCGCGTTGTCACTTATGTTTATCACTGCTCGTTGGTTACCGTTCCATCGGGAGGCTTTTGAGTGGTGCTGTCGTGGCAGAGAGGTTGGCTTGGACAGAATAGTACCGAGTAATCGCTGGTATTAGGTTTAGAAGTGGATAAGAGCCGAGGGGATAGGTGAGCGGGCTGGCCAGTTAAGCTGCTGTCTTCTGCCATGAAGACGCTTTTTGACTTTGGACCGTAGAAGAAAAAGTCACTCTCTGGCACCTCCACCGGGCTTCAGGAGGCGAGCGCGGACGCGGTTTGTTCGTGAAAGAGAATCGGCTTTCGGCTGAGCTGGCAGATCCACTCAGACATCTGGAAAAGATCAATCACGCTGCCTAAAGGGGCCAGGTTGAAAGAGTACACCAGATCCTTTCGTGTGGAGTAGGGGACAGGGATGACAGAGCGGAACGAGAGGTAGGGGGCGGAGCTAGGCCCAATCTTAGAAAAGAACTGATCTGTAGCCACGTCAAGAAATAGCCCATTAGAACCAACTTTCGGCACTCAGCTCCAGGCGGGGCGGCCCCTGCGCTGAGGGACGCTGCCCGACCTTGGCGGGACGGGGGTTTCGCCAGGGCCTGGGCCCAGCGACCAGGCGGAGACGTCGCGCGAGCCTTGTAGTCTCCAGGGAAATGCGGGTTTGCCTGCAATGAGATTTCATTTTCTGCAGTTAAAGGACATCCTTTTCTGAGCTGCTGTGAATAAATTTGGGATGATACTGTATATTTTCATCTAATGGAGAATTAGCTGTATTTTGAATAAGGATTGCTGCACTGGACGACTTCAGAACATTACTCACAATGTCATCAAACAGGAGTCAGAATCCCCATGGACTGAAGCAGATTGGCCTTGACCAGATCTGGGACGACCTCAGAGCTGGAATCCAGCAAGTGTACACCAGACAGAGTATGGCGAAGTCCAGATACATGGAACTCTACACGTATCCTCCTGCTTGAACTGAGATAATTTGCTTTCGAATTTTGATACTTAGTGGTAGGATCTATGAATTATTAGAAATTTGACATCATGTTTTCTCTTCTCAGTTCATCCTTGAAATGTAGTCACAGAATTCATCTTTAGCTTTAAGTTTTTTGAATAGAGGTACTGTTTTTCGGTGTTTTGAACAGAGGTAATAAAATTGGCTAGTTAGTTGTCTAATGCAGTGCTGGTCAGGACAGTAGCCACTAGTCACATGTATCTGTTTACATTTAAAATAATTTAAAAATTCAGTTTCTTAGTCACAGTAGCCATAGTTTAAGGGCTTAATAGTCAGATAATAAAATATTTCTATTACTGTGGAAAGATCCGTTGGACAGCACTGGTCTAAAGCAGGGGATCATTTGTTTAAATGTTGTCCATTTGTTTATATATTGTCTACAGCTGCTTTCATGTTACTCGGAGGGAGTTGAGTAGTTCTGTCAGAAACAGTCTTGTCCAAAAGCCTAAAATATTTGCTATCTGGTCCTTTACATAAGAAGTTTGTTGACCTGATCTAACGGGATAGCACAGAGAACAAAAGTTTAACTGTTCTGGTCCTGTTTTACAAGTATGGTATTTAAAAAGTATCTCCCTCATTTGTCATGTGGCCTGCCATGTGTGCGAGGGACAGTGCCGCGTGCTGCAAAGGTCACGAGGGTGTAAAAGACGCGGCCCTGCTCTTCCATACCCAGTGATGTGCTGTTCACCTTTGTAGAGTTTCTTGGTTCCGTGCAAATATGAAATTGGAACTAGAGCTAAGCCAACTCAGTAGTGAGCAGGTTGCTGCAGATTCTAGGATTTCAAAGTTCAATGGAGATTTAAGTTTAAATCTTTAGTATGTATCTGTAATTATCAAACTAGGTTATGTGATATTGTAGTGTTCTCTCAAATATGTTAGCATCTTAAAATCCTTAAGAAGAATTTAAACATTGATTTAGATGGATATGAAGCTGTCTATTTCTAAATTAACTTACAATTTATTGTATGTATGTACACATATTCATATATGTACTCATATATACTTACATGTAGAACACTTTTCTAAAAAAATCAGCTTGATTGAGATAATTCACATACCATAAAATTCACCCTTTAGAAAGTCAAAAAAAAAAAAAAAAAAAAAAGAACCAACTTTCAATCTACCTAGTGACTGCTGACGTCACTCCGCAACCATTGGTCAACCCGGGGCCCCGCAGGAGACCTCTTAGAACCCTTGGGCGCGAGCGGTGTGTGCGCGGGCTCACTTGTGTTTAGCACTGCTCCTTGGTTACCGTTCGATCGGGAGGCTTTTGAGTGGTGCGGTCGTGGCAGAGAGGTTGGCTTCTACAGAATAGTACCGAGTAATCGCTGGTAGTAGGTTTACAAGTGGCTCAGAGTCGAGGGGGCAGGTGAGCGGGCTGGCCAGTTAAGCTGCTGTCTCCTGCCATGAAGACGGTTTTTGACTTTGGACCGTAGAAGAAAACGTCACTCTCTGGCACCTCCACCGGGCTGCAGGAGGCGAGCGCGGACGCGGTTTGTTCATGAAAGAGAATCGGGTTTCGGCTGAGCTGGCAGATCCGACTCAGACATCTGGGAAAGATCCATCACGCTGCCAAACAGGGTGATGTGGAAAGAGGACAGCTGATCTTTCCGTGTGGAGTAGGGGTCGGGAACCTCCACCAGGCTGCAGGAGGCGAGCGCGGGAGCGGTTTGGTTGAGAAATGGAATCGGATTACGGCTGAGCTACCAGATCCGACACAGACATCTGGGAAAGATCCATCAAGCTGCAAAAGGGGTCATGTTAAAAGTGGATAGCAGATCTTTCCGTGTGGAATAGGGTAAGTGGATGACAGAGTGGATGGAGAAGTAGGGGGCGGAGCCAGGCCCAAGCTTAGGAAAGAACCTATCGGTAGCCATGGCAAGATATAGCCCGTGAGAAACAACTGTCATTCCCCCTAGGGACCACTGACGGCAATCAGCAACCATTGGTCCACCCGGGGCCCCGCAGGACACCTCTTAGAACCCTTGGGCGCGAGCGGTGTGTGCGCGTGCTCACCTGTGTTTAGCACTGCTCCTTGGTTAGCGTTCGATCGGGAGGATTTTGAGTGGTGCTGTTGTGGCAGAGATGTTGTCTTCGAGAAAATAGTACTGAGTAATATTCGCTCATAGCGGCTTCACGAGTGGGTATGAGCCGAGGGGCCAGGTGAGGGGACGGGCCTCTGAAGCTGCTGTCTTCTCCCATGAAGAAGCTTTTTGACTTTTGACGGTAGATGAAAGAGTCACTCTCAGGCACCGCCACCAGGTTGCAGGAGGCGAGCTCGGACGAGGTTTATTTCAGACAGAGAATCGGCTTTGGCCTAGCTCCCAGATCCACTCAGACATCTGGGAAAGATCAATCACGCTGCCTAAAGGGGCCAGGTTGAAAGAGTACACCAGATCCTTTCGTGTGGAGTAGGGGACAGGGATGACAGAGCGGAACGAGAGGTAGGGGGCGGAGCTAGGCCCAATCTTAGAAAAGAACTGATCTGTAGCCACGTCAAGAAATAGCCCATTAGAACCAACTTTCGGCACTCAGCTCCAGGCGGGGCGGCCCCTGCGCTGAGGGACGCTGCCCGACCTTGGCGGGACGGGGGTTTCGCCAGGGCCTGGGCCCAGCGACCAGGCGGAGACGTCGCCCGAGCCTTGTAGTCTCCAGGGAAATGCGGGTTTGCCTGCAATGAGATTTCATTTTCTGCAGTTAAAGGACATCCTTTTCTGAGCTGCTGTGAATAAATTTGGGATGATACTGTATATTTTCATCTAATGGAGAATTAGCTGTATTTTGAATAAGGATTGCTGCACTGGACGACTTCAGAACATTACTCACAATGTCATCAAACAGGAGTCAGAATCCCCATGGACTGAAGCAGATTGGCCTTGACCAGATCTGGGACGACCTCAGAGCTGGAATCCAGCAAGTGTACACCAGACAGAGTATGGCGAAGTCCAGATACATGGAACTCTACACGTATCCTCCTGCTTGAACTGAGATAATTTGCTTTCGAATTTTGATACTTAGTGGTAGGATCTATGAATTATTAGAAATTTGACATCATGTTTTCTCTTCTCAGTTCATCCTTGAAATGTAGTCACAGAATTCATCTTTAGCTTTAAGTTTTTTGAATAGAGGTACTGTTTTTCGGTGTTTTGAACAGAGGTAATAAAATTGGCTAGTTAGTTGTCTAATGCAGTGCTGGTCAGGACAGTAGCCACTAGTCACATGTATCTGTTTACATTTAAAATAATTTAAAAATTCAGTTTCTTAGTCACAGTAGCCATAGTTTAAGGGCTTAATAGTCAGATAATAAAATATTTCTATTACTGTGGAAAGATCCGTTGGACAGCACTGGTCTAAAGCAGGGGATCATTTGTTTAAATGTTGTCCATTTGTTTATATATTGTCTACAGCTGCTTTCATGTTACTCGGAGGGAGTTGAGTAGTTCTGTCAGAAACAGTCTTGTCCAAAAGCCTAAAATATTTGCTATCTGGTCCTTTACATAAGAAGTTTGTTGACCTGATCTAACGGGATAGCACAGAGAACAAAAGTTTAACTGTTCTGGTCCTGTTTTACAAGTATGGTATTTAAAAAGTATCTCCCTCATTTGTCATGTGGCCTGCCATGTGTGCGAGGGACAGTGCCGCGTGCTGCAAAGGTCACGAGGGTGTAAAAGACGCGGCCCTGCTCTTCCATACCCAGTGATGTGCTGTTCACCTTTGTAGAGTTTCTTGGTTCCGTGCAAATATGAAATTGGAACTAGAGCTAAGCCAACTCAGTAGTGAGCAGGTTGCTGCAGATTCTAGGATTTCAAAGTTCAATGGAGATTTAAGTTTAAATCTTTAGTATGTATCTGTAATTATCAAACTAGGTTATGTGATATTGTAGTGTTCTCTCAAATATGTTAGCATCTTAAAATCCTTAAGAAGAATTTAAACATTGATTTAGATGGATATGAAGCTGTCTATTTCTAAATTAACTTACAATTTATTGTATGTATGTACACATATTCATATATGTACTCATATATACTTACATGTAGAACACTTTTCTAAAAAAATCAGCTTGATTGAGATAATTCACATACCATAAAATTCACCCTTTAGAAAGTCAAAAAAAAAAGAAAAAAAAAAAGAACCAACTTTCAATCTACCTAGTGACTGCTGACGTCACTCCGCAACCATTGGTCAACCCGGGGCCCCGCAGGAGACCTCTTAGAACCCTTGGGCGCGAGCGGTGTGTGCGCGGGCTCACTTGTGTTTAGCACTGCTCCTTGGTTACCGTTCGATCGGGAGGCTTTTGAGTGGTGCGGTCGTGGCAGAGAGGTTGGCTTCTACAGAATAGTACCGAGTAATCGCTGGTAGTAGGTTTACAAGTGGCTCAGAGTCGAGGGGGCAGGTGAGCGGGCTGGCCAGTTAAGCTGCTGTCTCCTGCCATGAAGACGGTTTTTGACTTTGGACCGTAGAAGAAAACGTCACTCTCTGGCACCTCCACCGGGCTGCAGGAGGCGAGCGCGGACGCGGTTTGTTCATGAAAGAGAATCGGGTTTCGGCTGAGCTGGCAGATCCGACTCAGACATCTGGGAAAGATCCATCACGCTGCCAAACAGGGTGATGTGGAAAGAGGACAGCTGATCTTTCCGTGTGGAGTAGGGGTCGGGAACCTCCACCAGGCTGCAGGAGGCGAGCGCGGGAGCGGTTTGGTTGAGAAATGGAATCGGATTACGGCTGAGCTACCAGATCCGACACAGACATCTGGGAAAGATCCATCAAGCTGCAAAAGGGGTCATGTTAAAAGTGGATAGCAGATCTTTCCGTGTGGAATAGGGTAAGTGGATGACAGAGTGGATGGAGAAGTAGGGGGCGGAGCCAGGCCCAAGCTTAGGAAAGAACCTATCGGTAGCCATGGCAAGATATAGCCCGTGAGAAACAACTGTCATTCCCCCTAGGGACCACTGACGGCAATCAGCAACCATTGGTCCACCCGGGGCCCCGCAGGACACCTCTTAGAACCCTTGGGCGCGAGCGGTGTGTGCGCGTGCTCACCTGTGTTTAGCACTGCTCCTTGGTTAGCGTTCGATCGGGAGGATTTTGAGTGGTGCTGTTGTGGCAGAGATGTTGTCTTCGAGAAAATAGTACTGAGTAATATTCGCTCATAGCGGCTTCACGAGTGGGTATGAGCCGAGGGGCCAGGTGAGGGGACGGGCCTCTGAAGCTGCTGTCTTCTCCCATGAAGAAGCTTTTTGACTTTTGACGGTAGATGAAAGAGTCACTCTCAGGCACCGCCACCAGGTTGCAGGAGGCGAGCTCGGACGAGGTTTATTTCAGACAGAGAATCGGCTTTGGCCTAGCTCCCAGATCCACTCAGACATCTGGGAAAGATCAATCACGCTGCCTAAAGGGGCCAGGTTGAAAGAGTACACCAGATCCTTTCGTGTGGAGTAGGGGACAGGGATGACAGAGCGGAACGAGAGGTAGGGGGCGGAGCTAGGCCCAATCTTAGAAAAGAACTGATCTGTAGCCACGTCAAGAAATAGCCCATTAGAACCAACTTTCGGCACTCAGCTCCAGGCGGGGCGGCCCCTGCGCTGAGGGACGCTGCCCGACCTTGGCGGGACGGGGGTTTCGCCAGGGCCTGGGCCCAGCGACCAGGCGGAGACGTCGCCCGAGCCTTGTAGTCTCCAGGGAAATGCGGGTTTGCCTGCCATGAGATTTCATTTTCTGCAGTTAAAGGACATCCTTTTCTGAGCTGCTGTGAATAAATTTGGGATGATACTGTATATTTTCATCTAATGGAGAATTAGCTGTATTTTGAATAAGGATTGCTGCACTGGACGACTTCAGAACATTACTCACAATGTCATCAAACAGGAGTCAGAATCCCCATGGACTGAAGCAGATTGGCCTTGACCAGATCTGGGACGACCTCAGAGCTGGAATCCAGCAAGTGTACACCAGACAGAGTATGGCGAAGTCCAGATACATGGAACTCTACACGTATCCTCCTGCTTGAACTGAGATAATTTGCTTTCGAATTTTGATACTTAGTGGTAGGATCTATGAATTATTAGAAATTTGACATCATGTTTTCTCTTCTCAGTTCATCCTTGAAATGTAGTCACAGAATTCATCTTTAGCTTTAAGTTTTTTGAATAGAGGTACTGTTTTTCGGTTTTTTGAACAGAGGTAATAAAATTGGCTAGTTAGTTGTCTAATGCAGTGCTGGTCAGGACAGTAGCCACTAGTCACATGTATCTGTTTACATTTAAAATAATTTAAAAATTCAGTTTCTTAGTCACAGTAGCCATAGTTTAAGGGCTTAATAGTCAGATAATAAAATATTTCTATTACTGTGGAAAGATCCGTTGGACAGCACTGGTCTAAAGCAGGGGATCATTTGTTTAAATGTTGTCCATTTGTTTATATATTGTCTACAGCTGCTTTCATGTTACTCGGAGGGAGTTGAGTAGTTCTGTCAGAAACAGTCTTGTCCAAAAGCCTAAAATATTTGCTATCTGGTCCTTTACATAAGAAGTTTGTTGACCTGATCTAACGGGATAGCACAGAGAACAAAAGTTTAACTGTTCTGGTCCTGTTTTACAAGTATGGTATTTAAAAAGTATCTCCCTCATTTGTCATGTGGCCTGCCATGTGTGCGAGGGACAGTGCCGCGTGCTGCAAAGGTCACGAGGGTGTAAAAGACGCGGCCCTGCTCTTCCATACCCAGTGATGTGCTGTTCACCTTTGTAGAGTTTCTTGGTTCCGTGCAAATATGAAATTGGAACTAGAGCTAAGCCAACTCAGTAGTGAGCAGGTTGCTGCAGATTCTAGGATTTCAAAGTTCAATGGAGATTTAAGTTTAAATCTTTAGTATGTATCTGTAATTATCAAACTAGGTTATGTGATATTGTAGTGTTCTCTCAAATATGTTAGCATCTTAAAATCCTTAAGAAGAATTTAAACATTGATTTAGATGGATATGAAGCTGTCTATTTCTAAATTAACTTACAATTTATTGTATGTATGTACACATATTCATATATGTACTCATATATACTTACATGTAGAACACTTTTCTAAAAAAATCAGCTTGATTGAGATAATTCACATACCATAAAATTCACCCTTTAGAAAGTCAAAAAAAAAAAAAAAAAAAAAAGAACCAACTTTCAATCTACCTAGTGACTGCTGACGTCACTCCGCAACCATTGGTCAACCCGGGGCCCCGCAGGAGACCTCTTAGAACCCTTGGGCGCGAGCGGTGTGTGCGCGGGCTCACTTGTGTTTAGCACTGCTCCTTGGTTACCGTTCGATCGGGAGGCTTTTGAGTGGTGCGGTCGTGGCAGAGAGGTTGGCTTCTACAGAATAGTACCGAGTAATCGCTGGTAGTAGGGTTTACAAGTGGCTCAGAGTCGAGGGGGCAGGTGAGCGGGCTGGCCAGTTAAGCTGCTGTCTCCTGCCATGAAGACGGTTTTTGACTTTGGACCGTAGAAGAAAACGTCACTCTCTGGCACCTCCACCGGGCTGCAGGAGGCGAGCGCGGACGCGGTTTGTTCATGAAAGAGAATCGGGTTTCGGCTGAGCTGGCAGATCCGACTCAGACATCTGGGAAAGATCCATCACGCTGCCAAACAGGGTGATGTGGAAAGAGGACAGCTGATCTTTCCGTGTGGAGTAGGGGTCGGGAACCTCCACCAGGCTGCAGGAGGCGAGCGCGGGAGCGGTTTGGTTGAGAAATGGAATCGGATTACGGCTGAGCTACCAGATCCGACACAGACATCTGGGAAAGATCCATCAAGCTGCAAAAGGGGTCATGTTAAAAGTGGATAGCAGATCTTTCCGTGTGGAATAGGGTAAGTGGATGACAGAGTGGATGGAGAAGTAGGGGGCGGAGCCAGGCCCAAGCTTAGGAAAGAACCTATCGGTAGCCATGGCAAGATATAGCCCGTGAGAAACAACTGTCATTCCCCCTAGGGACCACTGACGGCAATCAGCAACCATTGGTCCACCCGGGGCCCCGCAGGACACCTCTTAGAACCCTTGGGCGCGAGCGGTGTGTGCGCGTGCTCACCTGTGTTTAGCACTGCTCCTTGGTTAGCGTTCGATCGGGAGGATTTTGAGTGGTGCTGTTGTGGCAGAGATGTTGTCTTCGAGAAAATAGTACTGAGTAATATTCGCTCATAGCGGCTTCACGAGTGGGTATGAGCCGAGGGGCCAGGTGAGGGGACGGGCCTCTGAAGCTGCTGTCTTCTCCCATGAAGAAGCTTTTTGACTTTTGACGGTAGATGAAAGAGTCACTCTCAGGCACCGCCACCAGGTTGCAGGAGGCGAGCTCGGACGAGGTTTATTTCAGACAGAGAATCGGCTTTGGCCTAGCTCCCAGATCCACTCAGACATCTGGGAAAGATCAATCACGCTGCCTAAAGGGGCCAGGTTGAAAGAGTACACCAGATCCTTTCGTGTGGAGTAGGGGACAGGGATGACAGAGCGGAACGAGAGGTAGGGGGCGGAGCTAGGCCCAATCTTAGAAAAGAACTGATCTGTAGCCACGTCAAGAAATAGCCCATTAGAACCAACTTTCGGCACTCAGCTCCAGGCGGGGCGGCCCCTGCGCTGAGGGACGCTGCCCGACCTTGGCGGGACGGGGGTTTCGCCAGGGCCTGGGCCCAGCGACCAGGCGGAGACGTCGCGCGAGCCTTGTAGTCTCCAGGGAAATGCGGGTTTGCCTGCAATGAGATTTCATTTTCTGCAGTTAAAGGACATCCTTTTCTGAGCTGCTGTGAATAAATTTGGGATGATACTGTATATTTTCATCTAATGGAGAATTAGCTGTATTTTGAATAAGGATTGCTGCACTGGACGACTTCAGAACATTACTCACAATGTCATCAAACAGGAGTCAGAATCCCCATGGACTGAAGCAGATTGGCCTTGACCAGATCTGGGACGACCTCAGAGCTGGAATCCAGCAAGTGTACACCAGACAGAGTATGGCGAAGTCCAGATACATGGAACTCTACACGTATCCTCCTGCTTGAACTGAGATAATTTGCTTTCGAATTTTGATACTTAGTGGTAGGATCTATGAATTATTAGAAATTTGACATCATGTTTTCTCTTCTCAGTTCATCCTTGAAATGTAGTCACAGAATTCATCTTTAGCTTTAAGTTTTTTGAATAGAGGTACTGTTTTTCGGTGTTTTGAACAGAGGTAATAAAATTGGCTAGTTAGTTGTCTAATGCAGTGCTGGTCAGGACAGTAGCCACTAGTCACATGTATCTGTTTACATTTAAAATAATTTAAAAATTCAGTTTCTTAGTCACAGTAGCCATAGTTTAAGGGCTTAATAGTCAGATAATAAAATATTTCTATTACTGTGGAAAGATCCGTTGGACAGCACTGGTCTAAAGCAGGGGATCATTTGTTTAAATGTTGTCCATTTGTTTATATATTGTCTACAGCTGCTTTCATGTTACTCGGAGGGAGTTGAGTAGTTCTGTCAGAAACAGTCTTGTCCAAAAGCCTAAAATATTTGCTATCTGGTCCTTTACATAAGAAGTTTGTTGACCTGATCTAACGGGATAGCACAGAGAACAAAAGTTTAACTGTTCTGGTCCTGTTTTACAAGTATGGTATTTAAAAAGTATCTCCCTCATTTGTCATGTGGCCTGCCATGTGTGCGAGGGACAGTGCCGCGTGCTGCAAAGGTCACTAGGGTGTAAAAGACGCGGCCCTGCTCTTCCATACCCAGTGATGTGCTGTTCACCTTTGTAGAGTTTCTTGGTTCCGTGCAAATATGAAATTGGAACTAGAGCTAAGCCAACTCAGTAGTGAGCAGGTTGCTGCAGATTCTAGGATTTCAAAGTTCAATGGAGATTTAAGTTTAAATCTTTAGTATGTATCTGTAATTATCAAACTAGGTTATGTGATATTGTAGTGTTCTCTCAAATATGTTAGCATCTTAAAATCCTTAAGAAGAATTTAAACATTGATTTAGATGGATATGAAGCTGTCTATTTCTAAATTAACTTACAATTTATTGTATGTATGTACACATATTCATATATGTACTCATATATACTTACATGTAGAACACTTTTCTAAAAAAATCAGCTTGATTGAGATAATTCACATACCATAAAATTCACCCTTTAGAAAGTCAAAAAAAAAAGAAAAAAAAAAAGAACCAACTTTCAATCTACCTAGTGACTGCTGACGTCACTCCGCAACCATTGGTCAACCCGGGGCCCCGCAGGAGACCTCTTAGAACCCTTGGGCGCGAGCGGTGTGTGCGCGGGCTCACTTGTGTTTAGCACTGCTCCTTGGTTACCGTTCGATCGGGAGGCTTTTGAGTGGTGCGGTCGTGGCAGAGAGGTTGGCTTCTACAGAATAGTACCGAGTAATCGCTGGTAGTAGGTTTACAAGTGGCTCAGAGTCGAGGGGGCAGGTGAGCGGGCTGGCCAGTTAAGCTGCTGTCTCCTGCCATGAAGACGGTTTTTGACTTTGGACCGTAGAAGAAAACGTCACTCTCTGGCACCTCCACCGGGCTGCAGGAGGCGAGCGCGGACGCGGTTTGTTCATGAAAGAGAATCGGGTTTCGGCTGAGCTGGCAGATCCGACTCAGACATCTGGGAAAGATCCATCACGCTGCCAAACAGGGTGATGTGGAAAGAGGACAGCTGATCTTTCCGTGTGGAGTAGGGGTCGGGAACCTCCACCAGGCTGCAGGAGGCGAGCGCGGGAGCGGTTTGGTTGAGAAATGGAATCGGATTACGGCTGAGCTACCAGATCCGACACAGACATCTGGGAAAGATCCATCAAGCTGCAAAAGGGGTCATGTTAAAAGTGGATAGCAGATCTTTCCGTGTGGAATAGGGTAAGTGGATGACAGAGTGGATGGAGAAGTAGGGGGCGGAGCCAGGCCCAAGCTTAGGAAAGAACCTATCGGTAGCCATGGCAAGATATAGCCCGTGAGAAACAACTGTCATTCCCCCTAGGGACCACTGACGGCAATCAGCAACCATTGGTCCACCCGGGGCCCCGCAGGACACCTCTTAGAACCCTTGGGCGCGAGCGGTGTGTGCGCGTGCTCACCTGTGTTTAGCACTGCTCCTTGGTTAGCGTTCGATCGGGAGGATTTTGAGTGGTGCTGTTGTGGCAGAGATGTTGTCTTCGAGAAAATAGTACTGAGTAATATTCGCTCATAGCGGCTTCACGAGTGGGTATGAGCCGAGGGGCCAGGTGAGGGGACGGGCCTCTGAAGCTGCTGTCTTCTCCCATGAAGAAGCTTTTTGACTTTTGACGGTAGATGAAAGAGTCACTCTCAGGCACCGCCACCAGGTTGCAGGAGGCGAGCTCGGACGAGGTTTATTTCAGACAGAGAATCGGCTTTGGCCTAGCTCCCAGATCCACTCAGACATCTGGGAAAGATCAATCACGCTGCCTAAAGGGGCCAGGTTGAAAGAGTACACCAGATCCTTTCGTGTGGAGTAGGGGACAGGGATGACAGAGCGGAACGAGAGGTAGGGGGCGGAGCTAGGCCCAATCTTAGAAAAGAACTGATCTGTAGCCACGTCAAGAAATAGCCCATTAGAACCAACTTTCGGCACTCAGCTCCAGGCGGGGCGGCCCCTGCGCTGAGGGACGCTGCCCGACCTTGGCGGGACGGGGGTTTCGCCAGGGCCTGGGCCCAGCGACCAGGCGGAGACGTCGCCCGAGCCTTGTAGTCTCCAGGGAAATGCGGGTTTGCCTGCAATGAGATTTCATTTTCTGCAGTTAAAGGACATCCTTTTCTGAGCTGCTGTGAATAAATTTGGGATGATACTGTATATTTTCATCTAATGGAGAATTAGCTGTATTTTGAATAAGGATTGCTGCACTGGACGACTTCAGAACATTACTCACAATGTCATCAAACAGGAGTCAGAATCCCCATGGACTGAAGCAGATTGGCCTTGACCAGATCTGGGACGACCTCAGAGCTGGAATCCAGCAAGTGTACACCAGACAGAGTATGGCGAAGTCCAGATACATGGAACTCTACACGTATCCTCCTGCTTGAACTGAGATAATTTGCTTTCGAATTTTGATACTTAGTGGTAGGATCTATGAATTATTAGAAATTTGACATCATGTTTTCTCTTCTCAGTTCATCCTTGAAATGTAGTCACAGAATTCATCTTTAGCTTTAAGTTTTTTGAATAGAGGTACTGTTTTTCGGTTTTTTGAACAGAGGTAATAAAATTGGCTAGTTAGTTGTCTAATGCAGTGCTGGTCAGGACAGTAGCCACTAGTCACATGTATCTGTTTACATTTAAAATAATTTAAAAATTCAGTTTCTTAGTCACAGTAGCCATAGTTTAAGGGCTTAATAGTCAGATAATAAAATATTTCTATTACTGTGGAAAGATCCGTTGGACAGCACTGGTCTAAAGCAGGGGATCATTTGTTTAAATGTTGTCCATTTGTTTATATATTGTCTACAGCTGCTTTCATGTTACTCGGAGGGAGTTGAGTAGTTCTGTCAGAAACAGTCTTGTCCAAAAGCCTAAAATATTTGCTATCTGGTCCTTTACATAAGAAGTTTGTTGACCTGATCTAACGGGATAGCACAGAGAACAAAAGTTTAACTGTTCTGGTCCTGTTTTACAAGTATGGTATTTAAAAAGTATCTCCCTCATTTGTCATGTGGCCTGCCATGTGTGCGAGGGACAGTGCCGCGTGCTGCAAAGGTCACGAGGGTGTAAAAGACGCGGCCCTGCTCTTCCATACCCAGTGATGTGCTGTTCACCTTTGTAGAGTTTCTTGGTTCCGTGCAAATATGAAATTGGAACTAGAGCTAAGCCAACTCAGTAGTGAGCAGGTTGCTGCAGATTCTAGGATTTCAAAGTTCAATGGAGATTTAAGTTTAAATCTTTAGTATGTATCTGTAATTATCAAACTAGGTTATGTGATATTGTAGTGTTCTCTCAAATATGTTAGCATCTTAAAATCCTTAAGAAGAATTTAAACATTGATTTAGATGGATATGAAGCTGTCTATTTCTAAATTAACTTACAATTTATTGTATGTATGTACACATATTCATATATGTACTCATATATACTTACATGTAGAACACTTTTCTAAAAAAATCAGCTTGATTGAGATAATTCACATACCATAAAATTCACCCTTTAGAAAGTCAAAAAAAAAAAAAAAAAAAAAAGAACCAACTTTCAATCTACCTAGTGACTGCTGACGTCACTCCGCAACCATTGGTCAACCCGGGGCCCCGCAGGAGACCTCTTAGAACCCTTGGGCGCGAGCGGTGTGTGCGCGGGCTCACTTGTGTTTAGCACTGCTCCTTGGTTACCGTTCGATCGGGAGGCTTTTGAGTGGTGCGGTCGTGGCAGAGAGGTTGGCTTCTACAGAATAGTACCGAGTAATCGCTGGTAGTAGGGTTTACAAGTGGCTCAGAGTCGAGGGGGCAGGTGAGCGGGCTGGCCAGTTAAGCTGCTGTCTCCTGCCATGAAGACGGTTTTTGACTTTGGACCGTAGAAGAAAACGTCACTCTCTGGCACCTCCACCGGGCTGCAGGAGGCGAGCGCGGACGCGGTTTGTTCATGAAAGAGAATCGGGTTTCGGCTGAGCTGGCAGATCCGACTCAGACATCTGGGAAAGATCCATCACGCTGCCAAACAGGGTGATGTGGAAAGAGGACAGCTGATCTTTCCGTGTGGAGTAGGGGTCGGGAACCTCCACCAGGCTGCAGGAGGCGAGCGCGGGAGCGGTTTGGTTGAGAAATGGAATCGGATTACGGCTGAGCTACCAGATCCGACACAGACATCTGGGAAAGATCCATCAAGCTGCAAAAGGGGTCATGTTAAAAGTGGATAGCAGATCTTTCCGTGTGGAATAGGGTAAGTGGATGACAGAGTGGATGGAGAAGTAGGGGGCGGAGCCAGGCCCAAGCTTAGGAAAGAACCTATCGGTAGCCATGGCAAGATATAGCCCGTGAGAAACAACTGTCATTCCCCCTAGGGACCACTGACGGCAATCAGCAACCATTGGTCCACCCGGGGCCCCGCAGGACACCTCTTAGAACCCTTGGGCGCGAGCGGTGTGTGCGCGTGCTCACCTGTGTTTAGCACTGCTCCTTGGTTAGCGTTCGATCGGGAGGATTTTGAGTGGTGCTGTTGTGGCAGAGATGTTGTCTTCGAGAAAATAGTACTGAGTAATATTCGCTCATAGCGGCTTCACGAGTGGGTATGAGCCGAGGGGCCAGGTGAGGGGACGGGCCTCTGAAGCTGCTGTCTTCTCCCATGAAGAAGCTTTTTGACTTTTGACGGTAGATGAAAGAGTCACTCTCAGGCACCGCCACCAGGTTGCAGGAGGCGAGCTCGGACGAGGTTTATTTCAGACAGAGAATCGGCTTTGGCCTAGCTCCCAGATCCACTCAGACATCTGGGAAAGATCAATCACGCTGCCTAAAGGGGCCAGGTTGAAAGAGTACACCAGATCCTTTCGTGTGGAGTAGGGGACAGGGATGACAGAGCGGAACGAGAGGTAGGGGGCGGAGCTAGGCCCAATCTTAGAAAAGAACTGATCTGTAGCCACGTCAAGAAATAGCCCATTAGAACCAACTTTCGGCACTCAGCTCCAGGCGGGGCGGCCCCTGCGCTGAGGGACGCTGCCCGACCTTGGCGGGACGGGGGTTTCGCCAGGGCCTGGGCCCAGCGACCAGGCGGAGACGTCGCCCGAGCCTTGTAGTCTCCAGGGAAATGCGGGTTTGCCTGCAATGAGATTTCATTTTCTGCAGTTAAAGGACATCCTTTTCTGAGCTGCTGTGAATAAATTTGGGATGATACTGTATATTTTCATCTAATGGAGAATTAGCTGTATTTTGAATAAGGATTGCTGCACTGGACGACTTCAGAACATTACTCACAATGTCATCAAACAGGAGTCAGAATCCCCATGGACTGAAGCAGATTGGCCTTGACCAGATCTGGGACGACCTCAGAGCTGGAATCCAGCAAGTGTACACCAGACAGAGTATGGCGAAGTCCAGATACATGGAACTCTACACGTATCCTCCTGCTTGAACTGAGATAATTTGCTTTCGAATTTTGATACTTAGTGGTAGGATCTATGAATTATTAGAAATTTGACATCATGTTTTCTCTTCTCAGTTCATCCTTGAAATGTAGTCACAGAATTCATCTTTAGCTTTAAGTTTTTTGAATAGAGGTACTGTTTTTCGGTGTTTTGAACAGAGGTAATAAAATTGGCTAGTTAGTTGTCTAATGCAGTGCTGGTCAGGACAGTAGCCACTAGTCACATGTATCTGTTTACATTTAAAATAATTTAAAAATTCAGTTTCTTAGTCACAGTAGCCATAGTTTAAGGGCTTAATAGTCAGATAATAAAATATTTCTATTACTGTGGAAAGATCCGTTGGACAGCACTGGTCTAAAGCAGGGGATCATTTGTTTAAATGTTGTCCATTTGTTTATATATTGTCTACAGCTGCTTTCATGTTACTCGGAGGGAGTTGAGTAGTTCTGTCAGAAACAGTCTTGTCCAAAAGCCTAAAATATTTGCTATCTGGTCCTTTACATAAGAAGTTTGTTGACCTGATCTAACGGGATAGCACAGAGAACAAAAGTTTAACTGTTCTGGTCCTGTTTTACAAGTATGGTATTTAAAAAGTATCTCCCTCATTTGTCATGTGGCCTGCCATGTGTGCGAGGGACAGTGCCGCGTGCTGCAAAGGTCACGAGGGTGTAAAAGACGCGGCCCTGCTCTTCCATACCCAGTGATGTGCTGTTCACCTTTGTAGAGTTTCTTGGTTCCGTGCAAATATGAAATTGGAACTAGAGCTAAGCCAACTCAGTAGTGAGCAGGTTGCTGCAGATTCTAGGATTTCAAAGTTCAATGGAGATTTAAGTTTAAATCTTTAGTATGTATCTGTAATTATCAAACTAGGTTATGTGATATTGTAGTGTTCTCTCAAATATGTTAGCATCTTAAAATCCTTAAGAAGAATTTAAACATTGATTTAGATGGATATGAAGCTGTCTATTTCTAAATTAACTTACAATTTATTGTACGTATGTACACATATTCATATATGTACTCATATATACTTACATGTAGAACACTTTTCTAAAAAAATCAGCTTGATTGAGATAATTCACATACCATAAAATTCACCCTTTAGAAAGTAAAAAAAAAAAAAAAAAAAAAAAGAACCAACTTTCAATCTACCTAGTGACTGCTGACGTCACTCCGCAACCATTGGTCAACCCGGGGCCCCGCAGGAGACCTCTTAGAACCCTTGGGCGCGAGCGGTGTGTGCGCGGGCTCACTTGTGTTTAGCACTGCTCCTTGGTTACCGTTCGATCGGGAGGCTTTTGAGTGGTGCGGTCGTGGCAGAGAGGTTGGCTTCTACAGAATAGTACCGAGTAATCGCTGGTATTAGGTTTACAAGTGGCTCAGAGTCGAGGGGGCAGGTGAGCGGGCTGGCCAGTTAAGCTGCTGTCTCCTGCCATGAAGACGGTTTTTGACTTTGGACCGTAGAAGAAAACGTCAGTCTCTGGCACCTCCACCGGGCTGCAGGAGGCGAGCGTGGACGCGGTTTGTTCGTGAAAGAGAATCGGCTATCGGCTGAGCTGGCAGATCCGACTCAGACATCTGGGAAAGATCCATCACGCTGCCAAACAGGGTGATGTGGAAAGAGGACAGCTGATCTTTCCGTGTGGAGTAGGGGTCGGGAACCTCCACCAGGCGGCAGGAGGCGAGCGCGGGAGCGGTTTGGTTGAGAAATGGAATCGGATTTCGGCTGAGCTACCAGATCCGACACAGACATCTGGGAAAGATCCATCAAGCTGCAAAAGGGGTCATGTTAAAAGTGGATAGCAGATCTTTCCGTGTGGAGTAGGGTAAGTGCATGACAGAGTGGATGGAGAAGTAGGGGGCGGAGCCAGGCCCAAGCTTAGGAAAGAACTTATCTGTAGCCATGGCAAGAAATAGCCCGTGAGAAACAACTTTCATTCCCCCTAGGGACCACTGACGGCAATCAGCAACCATTGGTCCACCCGGGGCCCCGCAGGACACCTCTTAGAACCCTTGGGCGCGAGCGGTGTGTGCGCGTGCTCACCCGTGTTTAGCACTGCTCCTTGGTTAGCGTTCGATCGGGAGGCTTTTGAGTGGTGCTGTTGTGGCAGAGATGTTGTCTTCGAGAAAATAGTACTGAGTAATATTCGCTCATAGCGGCTTCACGAGTGGGTATGAGCCGAGGGGCCAGGTGAGGGGACGGGCCTCTGAAGCTGCTGTCTTCTCCCATGAAGAAGCTTTTTGACTTTTGACGGTAGATGAGTCACTCTCAGGCACCGCCACCAGGTTGCAGGAGGCGAGCCCGGACGAGGTTTATTTCAGACAGAGAATCGGCTTTGGCCTAGCTCCCAGATCCACTCAGACATCTGGGAAAGATCAATCACGCTGCCTTAAGGGGCCATGTTGAAAGAGTACATCAGATCCTTTCGTGTGGAGTAGGGGACCGGGATGACAGAGCGGAACGAGAAGTAGGGGGCGGAGCTCAGCCCAATCTTAGAAAAGACCTGATCTGTGGCCACGTCAAGAAATAGCCCATTAGAACCATCTTTCAATATCCTTAGTGACTGCTGACGTCACTCAGCATCCATTGGTCAACCCGGGGCCCCGCAGGAGACCTCTTAGAACCCTCGGGCACGAGCGGTGTGTGCGCGTTCTCACTTGTGTTTAGCACTGCTCCTTGGTTACCGTTCGATCGGGAGGCTTTTGAGTGGTGCGGTCGTGGCAGAGAGGTTGGCTTCTACAGAATAGTACCGAGTAATCGCTGGTATTAGGTTTACAAGTGGCTCAGAGTCGAGGGGGCAGGTGAGCGGGCTGGCCTGTTAAGCTGCTGTCTTCAGCCAGGAAGACGCTTTTTGACTTTGGACCGTAGAAGAAAAAGTCACTCTCTGGCACCTCCACTGGGCTGCAGGAGGCGAGCGCGGACGCGGTTTGTTCATGAAAGAGAATCGGGTTTCGGCTGAGCTGGCAGATCCGACTCAGACATCTGGGAAAGATCCATCACGCTGCCAAACAGGGTGATGTGGAAAGAGGACAGCTGATCTTTCCGTGTGGAGTAGGGGTCGGGAACCTCCACCAGGCTGCAGGAGGCGAGCGCGGGAGCGGTTTGGTTGAGAAATGGAATCGGATTACGGCTGAGCTACCAGATCCGACACAGACATCTGGGAAAGATCCATCAAGCTGCAAAAGGGGTCATGTTAAATGTGGATAGCAGATCTTTCCGTGTGGAATAGGGTAAGTGGATGACAGAGTGGATGGAGAAGTAGGGGGCGGAGCCAGGCCCAAGCTTAGGAAAGAACCTATTGGTAGCCATGGCAAGATATAGCCCGTGAGAAACAACTTTCATTCCCCCTAGGGACCACTGACGGCAATCAGCAACCATTGGTCCACCCGGGGCCCCGCAGGACACCTCTTAGAACCCTTGGGCGCGAGCGGTGTGTGCGCATGCTCACTTGTGTTTAGCACTGCTCCTTGGTTAGCGTTCGATCGGGAGGATTTTGAGTGGTGCTGTTGTGGCAGAGATGTTGTCTTCGAGAAAATAGTACTGAGTAATATTCGCTCATAGCGGCTTCACGAGTGGGTATGAGCCGAGGGGCCAGGTGAGGGGACGGGCCTCTGAAGCTGCTGTCTTCTCCCATGAAGAAGCTTTTTGACTTTTGACGGTAGATGAAAGAGTCACTCTCAGGCACCGCCACCAGGTTGCAGGAGGCGAGCTCGGACGAGGTTTATTTCAGACAGAGAATCGGCTTTGGCCTAGCTCCCAGATCCACTCAGACATCTGGGAAAGATCAATCACGCTGCCTAAAGGGGCCAGGTTGAAAGAGTACACCAGATCCTTTCGTGTGGAGTAGGGGACAGGGATGACAGAGCGGAACGAGAGGTAGGGGGCGGAGCTAGGCCCAATCTTAGAAAAGAACTGATCTGTAGCCACGTCAAGAAATAGCCCATTAGAACCAACTTTCGGCACTCAGCTCCAGGCGGGGCGGCCCCTGCGCTGAGGGACGCTGCCCGACCTTGGCGGGACGGGGGTTTCGCCAGGGCCTGGGCCCAGCGACCAGGCGGAGACGTCGCGCGAGCCTTGTAGTCTCCAGGGAAATGCGGGTTTGCCTGCAATGAGATTTCATTTTCTGCAGTTAAAGGACATCCTTTTCTGAGCTGCTGTGAATAAATTTGGGATGATACTGTATATTTTCATCTAATGGAGAATTAGCTGTATTTTGAATAAGGATTGCTGCACTGGACGACTTCAGAACATTACTCACAATGTCATCAAACAGGAGTCAGAATCCCCATGGACTGAAGCAGATTGGCCTTGACCAGATCTGGGACGACCTCAGAGCTGGAATCCAGCAAGTGTACACCAGACAGAGTATGGCGAAGTCCAGATACATGGAACTCTACACGTATCCTCCTGCTTGAACTGAGATAATTTGCTTTCGAATTTTGATACTTAGTGGTAGGATCTATGAATTATTAGAAATTTGACATCATGTTTTCTCTTCTCAGTTCATCCTTGAAATGTAGTCACAGAATTCATCTTTAGCTTTAAGTTTTTTGAATAGAGGTACTGTTTTTCGGTTTTCTGAACAGAGGTAATAAAATTGGCTAGTTAGTTGTCTAATGCAGTGCTGGTCAGGACAGTAGCCACTAGTCACATGTATCTGTTTACATTTAAAATAATTTAAAAATTCAGTTTCTTAGTCACAGTAGCCATAGTTTAAGGGCTTAATAGTCAGATAATAAAATATTTCTATTACTGTGGAAAGATCCGTTGGACAGCACTGGTCTAAAGCAGGGGATCATTTGTTTAAATGTTGTCCATTTGTTTATATATTGTCTACAGCTGCTTTCATGTTACTCGGAGGGAGTTGAGTAGTTCTGTCAGAAACAGTCTTGTCCAAAAGCCTAAAATATGTGCTATCTGGTCCTTTACATAAGAAGTTTCTTGACCTGATCTAACGGGATAGCACAGAGAACAAAAGTTTAACTGTTCTGGTCCTGTTTTACAAGTATGGTATTTAAAAAGTATCTCCCTCATTTGTCATGTGGCCTGCCATGTGTGCGAGGTTCAGTGCCGCGTGCTGCAAAGGTCACGAGGGTGTAAAAGACGCGGCCCTGCTCTTCCATACCCAGTGATGTGCTGTTCTCCTTTGTAGAGTTTCTTGGTTCCGTGCAAATATGAAATTGGAACTAGAGCTAAGCCAACTCAGTAGTGAGCAGGCTGCTGCAGATTCTAGGATTTCAAAGTTCAATGGAGATTTAAGTTTAAATCTTTAGTATGTATCTGTAATTATCAAACTAGGTTATGTGATATTGTAGTGTTCTCTCAAATATGTTAGCATCTTAAAATCCTTAAGAAGAATTTAAACATTGATTTAGATGGATATGAAGCTGTCTATTTCTAAATTAACTTACAATTTATTGTACGTATGTACACATATTCATATATGTACTCATATATACTTACATGTAGAACACTTTTCTAAAAAAATCAGCTTGATTGAGATAATTCACATACCATAAAATTCACCCTTTAGAAAGTAAAAAAAAAAAAAAAAAAAAAAAGAACCAACTTTCAATCTACCTAGTGACTGCTGACGTCACTCCGCAACCATTGGTCAACCCGGGGCCCCGCAGGAGACCTCTTAGAACCCTTGGGCGCGAGCGGTGTGTGCGCGGGCTCACTTGTGTTTAGCACTGCTCCTTGGTTACCGTTCGATCGGGAGGCTTTTGAGTGGTGCGGTCGTGGCAGAGAGGTTGGCTTCTACAGAATAGTACCGAGTAATCGCTGGTATTAGGTTTACAAGTGGCTCAGAGTCGAGGGGGCAGGTGAGCGGGCTGGCCAGTTAAGCTGCTGTCTCCTGCCATGAAGACGGTTTTTGACTTTGGACCGTAGAAGAAAACGTCACTCTCTGGCACCTCCACCGGGCTGCAGGAGGCGAGCGTGGACGCGGTTTGTTCGTGAAAGAGAATCGGCTATCGGCTGAGCTGGCAGATCCGACTCAGACATCTGGGAAAGATCCATCACGCTGCCAAACAGGGTGATGTGGAAAGAGGACAGCTGATCTTTCCGTGTGGAGTAGGGGTCGGGAACCTCCACCAGGCGGCAGGAGGCGAGCGCGGGAGCGGTTTGGTTGAGAAATGGAATCGGATTTCGGCTGAGCTACCAGATCCGACACAGACATCTGGGCAAGATCCATCAAGCTGCAAAAGGGGTCATGTTAAAAGTGGATAGCAGATCTTTCCGTGTGGAGTAGGGTAAGTGCATGACAGAGTGGATGGAGAAGTAGGGGGCGGAGCCAGGCCCAAGCTTAGGAAAGAACTTATCTGTAGCCATGGCAAGAAATAGCCCGTGAGAAACAACTTTCATTCCCCCTAGGGACCACTGACGGCAATCAGCAACCATTGGTCCACCCGGGGCCCCGCAGGACACCTCTTAGAACCCTTGGGCGCGAGCGGTGTGTGCGCGTGCTCACCTGTGTTTAGCACTGCTCCTTGGTTAGCGTTCGATCGGGAGGCTTTTGAGTGGTGCTGTTGTGGCAGAGATGTTGTCTTCGAGAAAATAGTACTGAGTAATATTCGCTCATAGCGGCTTCACGAGTGGGTATGAGCCGAGGGGCCAGGTGAGGGGACGGGCCTCTGAAGCTGCTGTCTTCTCCCATGAAGAAGCTTTTTGACTTTTGACGGTAGATGAGTCACTCTCAGGCACCGCCACCAGGTTGCAGGAGGAGAGCCCGGACGAGGTTTATTTCAGACAGAGAATCGGCTTTGGCCTAGCTCCCAGATCCACTCAGACATCTGGGAAAGATCAATCACGCTGCCTTAAGGGGCCATGGTGAAAGAGTACATCAGATCCTTTCGTGTGGAGTAGGGGACCGGGATGACAGAGCGGAACGAGAAGTAGGGGGCGGAGCTCAGCCCAATCTTAGAAAAGACCTGATCTGTGGCCACGTCAAGAAATAGCCCATTAGAACCATCTTTCAATATCCTTAGTGACTGCTGACGTCACTCAGCATCCATTGGTCAACCCGGGGCCCCGCAGGAGACCTCTTAGAACCCTCGGGCACGAGCGGTGTGTGCGCGTTCTCACTTGTGTTTAGCACTGCTCCTTGGTTACCGTTCGATCGGGAGGCTTTTGAGTGGTGCGGTCGTGGCAGAGAGGTTGGCTTCTACAGAATAGTACCGAGTAATCGCTGGTATTAGGTTTACAAGTGGCTCAGAGTCGAGGGGGCAGGTGAGCGGGCTGGCCTGTTAAGCTGCTGTCTTCAGCCAGGAAGACGCTTTTTGACTTTGGACCGTAGAAGAAAAAGTCACTCTCTGGCACCTCCACTGGGCTGCAGGAGGCGAGCGCGGACGCGGTTTGTTCATGAAAGAGAATCGGGTTTCGGCTGAGCTGGCAGATCCGACTCAGACATCTGGGAAAGATCCATCACGCTGCCAAACAGGGTGATGTGGAAAGAGGACAGCTGATCTTTCCGTGTGGAGTAGGGGTCGGGAACCTCCACCAGGCTGCAGGAGGCGAGCGCGGGAGCGGTTTGGTTGAGAAATGGAATCGGATTTCGGCTGAGCTACCAGATCCGACACAGACATCTGGGAAAGATCCATCAAGCTGCAAAAGGGGTCATGTTAAAAGTGGATAGCAGATCTTTCCGTGTGGAATAGGGTAAGTGGATGACAGAGTGGATGGAGAAGTAGGGGGCGGAGCCAGGCCCAAGCTTAGGAAAGAACCTATCGGTATCCATGGCAAGATATAGCCCGTGAGAAACAACTTTCATTCCCCCTAGGGACCACTGACGGCAATCAGCAACCATTGGTCCACCCGGGGCCCCGCAGGACACCTCTTAGAACCCTTGGGCGCGAGCGGTGTGTGCGCGTGCTCACTTGTGTTTAGCACTGCTCCTTGGTTAGCGTTCGATCGGGAGGCTTTTGAGTGGTGCTGTTGTGGCAGAGATGTTGTCTTCGAGAAAATAGTACTGAGTAATATTCGCTCATAGCGGCTTCACGAGTGGGTATGAGCCGAGGGGCCAGGTGAGGGGACGGGCCTCTGAAGCTGCTGTCTTCTCCCATGAAGAAGCTTTTTGACTTTTGACGGTAGATGAAAGAGTCACTCTCAGGCACCGCCACCAGGTTGCAGGAGGCGAGCTCGGACGAGGTTTATTTCAGACAGAGAATCGGCTTTGGCCTAGCTCCCAGATCCACTCAGACATCTGGGAAAGATCAATCACGCTGCCTAAAGGGGCCAGGTTGAAAGAGTACACCAGATCCTTTCGTGTGGAGTAGGGGACAGGGATGACAGAGCGGAACGAGAGGTAGGGGGCGGAGCTAGGCCCAATCTTAGAAAAGAACTGATCTGTAGCCACGTCAAGAAATAGCCCATTAGAACCAACTTTCGGCACTCAGCTCCAGGCGGGGCGGCCCCTGCGCTGAGGGACGCTGCCCGACCTTGGCGGGACGGGGGTTTCGCCAGGGCCTGGGCCCAGCTACCAGGCGGCGACGTCGCGCGAGCCTTGTAATCTCCAGGGAAATGCGGGTTTGCCTGCAATGAGATTTCATTTTCTGCAGTTAAAGGACATCCTTTTCTGAGCTGCTGTGAATAAATTTGGGATGATACTGTATATTTTCATCTAATGGAGAATTAGCTGTATTTTGAATAAGGATTGCTGCACTGGACGACTTCAGAACATTACTCACAATGTCATCAAACAGGAGTCAGAATCCCCATGGACTGAAGCAGATTGGCCTTGACCAGATCTGGGACGACCTCAGAGCTGGAATCCAGCAAGTGTACACCAGACAGAGTATGGCGAAGTCCAGATACATGGAACTCTACACGTATCCTCCTGCTTGAACTGAGATAATTTGCTTTCGAATTTTGATACTTAGTGGTACGATCTATGAATTATTAGAAATTTGACATCATGTTTTCTCTTCTCAGTTCATCCTTGAAATGTAGTCACAGAATTCATCTTTAGCTTTAAGTTTTTTGAATAGAGGTACTGTTTTTCGGTTTTCTGAACAGAGGTAATAAAATTGGCTAGTTAGTTGTCTAATGCAGTGCTGGTCAGGACAGTAGCCACTAGTCACATGTATCTGTTTACATTTAAAATAATTTAAAAATTCAGTTTCTTAGTCACAGTAGCCATAGTTTAAGGGCTTAATAGTCAGATAATAAAATATTTCTATTACTGTGGAAAGATCCGTTGGACAGCACTGGTCTAAAGCAGGGGATCATTTGTTTAAATGTTATCCATTTGTTTATATATTGTCTACAGCTGCTTTCATGTTACTCGGAGGGAGTTGAGTAGTTCTGTCAGAAACAGTCTTGTCCAAAAGCCTAAAATATGTGCTATCTGGTCCTTTACATAAGAAGTTTGTTGACCTGATCTAACGGGATAGCACAGAGAACAAAAGTTTAACTGTTCTGGTCCTGTTTTACAAGTATGGTATTTAAAAAGTATCTCCCTCATTTGTCATGTGGCCTGCCATGTGTGCGAGGGACAGTGCCGCGTGCTGCAAAGGTCACGAGGGTGTAAAAGACGCGGCCCTGCTCTTCCATACCCAGTGATGTGCTGTTCACCTTTGAAGAGTTTCTTGGTTCCGTGCAAATATGAAATTGGAACTAGAGCTAAGCCAACTCAGTAGTGAGCAGGTTGCTGCAGATTCTAGGATTTCAAAGTTCAATGGAGATTTAAGTTTAAATCTTTAGTATGTATCTGTAATTATCAAACTAGGTTATGTGATATTGTAGTGTTCTCTCAAATATGTTAGCATCTTAAAATCCTTAAGAAGAATTTAAACATTGATTTAGATGGATATGAAGCTGTCTATTTCTAAATTAACTTACAATTTATTGTACGTATGTACACATATTCATATATGTGCTCATATATACTTACATGTAGAACAATTTTCTAAAAAAATCAGCTTGATTGAGATAATTCACATACCATAAAATTCACCCTTTAGAAAGTAAAAAAAAAAAAAAAAAAAAAAAAAAGAACCAACTTTCAATCTACCTAGTGACTGCTGACGTCACTCCGCAACCATTGGTCAACCCGGGGCCCCGCAGGAGACCTCTTAGAACCCTTGGGCGCGAGCGGTGTGTGCGCGGGCTCACTTGTGTTTAGCACTGCTCCTTGGTTACCGTTCGATCGGGAGGCTTTTGAGTGGTGCGGTCGTGGCAGAGAGGTTGGCTTCTACAGAATAGTACCGAGTAATCGCTGGTATTAGGTTTACAAGTGGCTCAGAGTCGAGGGGGCAGGTGAGCGGGCTGGCCAGTTAAGCTGCTGTCTCCTGCCATGAAGACGGTTTTTGACTTTGGACCGTAGAAGAAAACGTCACTCTCTGGCACCTGCACCGGGCTGCAGGAGGCGAGCGTGGACGCGGTTTGTTCGTGAAAGAGAATCGGCTATCGGCTGAGCTGGCAGATCCGACTCAGACATCTGGGAAAGATCCATCACGCTGCCAAACAGGGTGATGTGGAAAGAGGACAGCTGATCTTTCCGTGTGGAGTAGGGGTCGGGAACCTCTACCAGGCGGCAGGAGGCGAGCGCGGGAGCGGTTTGGTTGAGAAATGGAATCGGATTTCGGCTGAGCTACCAGATCCGACACAGACATCTGGGAAAGATCCATCAAGCTGCAAAAGGGGTCATGTTAAAAGTGGATAGCAGATCTTTCCGTGTGGAGTAGGGTAAGTGCATGACAGAGTGGATGGAGAAGTAGGGGGCGGAGCCAGGCCCAAGCTTAGGAAAGAACTTATCTGTAGCCATGGCAAGAAATAGCCCGTGAGAAACAACTTTCATTCCCCCTAGGGACCACTGACGGCAATCAGCAACCATTGGTCCACCCGGGGCCCCGCAGGACACCTCTTAGAACCCTTGGGCGCGAGCGGTGTGTGCGCGTGCTCACCTGTGTTTAGCACTGCTCCTTGGTTAGCGTTCGATCGGGAGGATTTTGAATGGTGCTGTTGTGGCTGAGATGTTGTCTTCGAGAAAATAGTACTGAGTAATATTCGCTCATATCGGCTTCACGAGTGGGTATGAGCCGAGGGGCCAGGTGAGGGGACGGGCCTCTGAAGCTGCTGTCTTCTCCCATGAAGAAGCTTTTTGACTTTTGACGGTAGATGAGTCACTCTCAGGCACCGCCACCAGGTTGCAGGAGGCGAGCCCGGACGAGGTTTATTTCAGACAGAGAATCGGCTTTGGCCTAGCTCCCAGATCCACTCAGACATCTGGGAAAGATCAATCACGCTGCCTTAAGGGGCCATGGTGAAAGAGTACATCAGATCCTTTCGTGTGGAGTAGGGGACCGGGATGACAGAGCGGAACGAGAAGTAGGGGGCGGAGCTCAGCCCAATCTTAGAAAAGACCTGATCTGTGGCCACGTCAAGAAATAGCCCATTAGAACCATCTTTCAATATCCTTAGTGACTGCTGACGTCACTCAGCATCCATTGGTCAACCCGGGGCCCCGCAGGAGACCTCTTAGAACCCTCGGGCACGAGCGGTGTGTGCGCGTTCTCACTTGTGTTTAGCACTGCTCCTTGGTTACCGTTCGATCGGGAGGCTTTTGAGTGGTGCGGTCGTGGCAGAGAGGTTGGCTTCTACAGAATAGTACCGAGTAATCGCTGGTATTAGGTTTACAAGTGGCTCAGAGTCGAGGGGGCAGGTGAGCGGGCTGGCCTGTTAAGCTGCTGTCTTCAGCCAGGAAGACGCTTTTTGACTTTGGACCGTAGAAGAAAAAGTCACTCTCTGGCACCTCCACTGGGCTGCAGGAGGCGAGCGCGGACGCGGTTTGTTCATGAAAGAGAATCGGGTTTCGGCTGAGCTGGCAGATCCGACTCAGACATCTGGGAAAGATCCATCACGCTGCCAAACAGGGTGATGTGGAAAGAGGACAGCTGATCTTTCCGTGTGGAGTAGGGGTCGGGAACCTCCACCAGGCTGCAGGAGGCGAGCGCGGGAGCGGTTTGGTTGAGAAATGGAATCGGATTACGGCTGAGCTACCAGATCCGACACAGACATCTGGGAAAGATCCATCAAGCTGCAAAAGGGGTCATGTTAAAAGTGGATAGCAGATCTTTCCGTGTGGAATAGGGTAAGTGGATGACAGAGTGGATGGAGAAGTAGGGGGCGGAGCCAGGCCCAAGCTTAGGAAAGAACCTATTGGTAGCCATGGCAAGATATAGCCCGTGAGAAACAACTTTCATTCCCCCTAGGGACCACTGACGGCAATCAGCAACCATTGGTCCACCCGGGGCCCCGCAGGACACCTCTTAGAACCCTTGGGCGCGAGCGGTGTGTGCGCATGCTCACTTGTGTTTAGCACTGCTCCTTGGTTAGCGTTCGATCGGGAGGATTTTGAGTGGTGCTGTTGTGGCAGAGATGTTGTCTTCGAGAAAATAGTACTGAGTAATATTCGCTCATAGCGGCTTCACGAGTGGGTATGAGCCGAGGGGCCAGGTGAGGGGACGGGCCTCTGAAGCTGCTGTCTTCTCCCATGAAGAAGCTTTTTGACTTTTGACGGTAGATGAAAGAGTCACTCTCAGGCACCGCCACCAGGTTGCAGGAGGCGAGCTCGGACGAGGTTTATTTCAGACAGAGAATCGGCTTTGGCCTAGCTCCCAGATCCACTCAGACATCTGGGAAAGATCAATCACGCTGCCTAAAGGGGCCAGGTTGAAAGAGTACACCAGATCCTTTCGTGTGGAGTAGGGGACAGGGATGACAGAGCGGAACGAGAGGTAGGGGGCGGAGCTAGGCCCAATCTTAGAAAAGAACTGATCTGTAGCCACGTCAAGAAATAGCCCATTAGAACCAACTTTCGGCACTCAGCTCCAGGCGGGGCGGCCCCTGCGCTGAGGGACGCTGCCCGACCTTGGCGGGACGGGGGTTTCGCCAGGGCCTGGGCCCAGCGACCAGGCGGCGACGTCGCGCGAGCCTTGTAGTCTCCAGGGAAATGCGGGTTTGCCTGCAATGAGATTTCATTTTCTGCAGTTAAAGGACATCCTTTTCTGAGCTGCTGTGAATAAATTTGGGATGATACTGTATATTTTCATCTAATGGAGAATTAGCTGTATTTTGAATAAGGATTGCTGCACTGGACGACTTCAGAACATTACTCACAATGTCATCAAACAGGAGTCAGAATCCCCATGGACTGAAGCAGATTGGCCTTGACCAGATCTGGGACGACCTCAGAGCTGGAATCCAGCAAGTGTACACCAGACAGAGTATGGCGAAGTCCAGATACATGGAACTCTACACGTATCCTCCTGCTTGAACTGAGATAATTTGCTTTCGAATTTTGATACTTAGTGGTAGGATCTATGAATTATTAGAAATTTGACATCATGTTTTCTCTTCTCAGTTCATCCTTGAAATGTAGTCACAGAATTCATCTTTAGCTTTAAGTTTTTTGAATAGAGGTACTGTTTTTCGGTTTTCTGAACAGAGGTAATAAAATTGGCTAGTTAGTTGTCTAATGCAGTGCTGGTCAGGACAGTAGCCACTAGTCACATGTATCTGTTTACATTTAAAATAATTTAAAAATTCAGTTTCTTAGTCACAGTAGCCATAGTTTAAGGGCTTAATAGTCAGATAATAAAATATTTCTATTACTGTGGAAAGATCCGTTGGACAGCACTGGTCTAAAGCAGGGGATCATTTGTTTAAATGTTGTCCATTTGTTTATATATTGTCTACAGCTGCTTTCATGTTACTCGGAGGGAGTTGAGTAGTTCTGTCAGAAACAGTCTTGTCCAAAAGCCTAAAATATGTGCTATCTGGTCCTTTACATAAGAAGTTTCTTGACCTGATCTAACGGGATAGCACAGAGAACAAAAGTTTAACTGTTCTGGTCCTGTTTTACAAGTATGGTATTTAAAAAGTATCTCCCTCATTTGTCATGTGGCCTGCCATGTGTGCGAGGTTCAGTGCCGCGTGCTGCAAAGGTCACGAGGGTGTAAAAGACGCGGCCCTGCTCTTCCATACCCAGTGATGTGCTGTTCTCCTTTGTAGAGTTTCTTGGTTCCGTGCAAATATGAAATTGGAACTAGAGCTAAGCCAACTCAGTAGTGAGCAGGTTGCTGCAGATTCTAGGATTTCAAAGTTCAATGGAGATTTAAGTTTAAATCTTTAGTATGTATCTGTAATTATCAAACTAGGTTATGTGATATTGTAGTGTTCTCTCAAATATGTTAGCATCTTAAAATCCTTAAGAAGAATTTAAACATTGATTTAGATGGATATGAAGCTGTCTATTTCTAAATTAACTTACAATTTATTGTACGTATGTACACATATTCATATATGTACTCATATATACTTACATGTAGAACACTTTTCTAAAAAAATCAGCTTGATTGAGATAATTCACATACCATAAAATTCACCCTTCTAAAGTAAAAAAAAAAAAAAAAAAAAAAAAGAACCAACTTTCAATCTACCTAGTGACTGCTGACGTCACTCCGCAACCATTGGTCAACCCGGGGCCCCGCAGGAGACCTCTTAGAACCCTTGGGCGCGAGCGGTGTGTGCGCGGGCTCACTTGTGTTTAGCACTGCTCCTTGGTTACCGTTCGATCGGGAGGCTTTTGAGTGGTGCGGTCGTGGCAGAGAGGTTGGCTTCTACAGAATAGTACCGAGTAATCGCTGGTATTAGGTTTACAAGTGGCTCAGAGTCGAGGGGGCAGGTGAGCGGGCTGGCCAGTTAAGCTGCTGTCTCCTGCCATGAAGACGGTTTTTGACTTTGGACCGTAGAAGAAAACGTCAGTCTCTGGCACCTCCACCGGGCTGCAGGAGGCGAGCGTGGACGCGGTTTGTTCGTGAAAGAGAATCGGCTATCGGCTGAGCTGGCAGATCCGACTCAGACATCTGGGAAAGATCCATCACGCTGCCAAACAGGGTGATGTGGAAAGAGGACAGCTGATCTTTCCGTGTGGAGTAGGGTTCGGGAACCTCCACCAGGCGGCAGGAGGCGAGCGCGGGAGCGGTTTGGTTGAGAAATGGAATCGGATTTCGGCTGAGCTACCAGATCCGACACAGACATCTGGGAAAGATCCATCAAGCTGCAAAAGGGGTCATGTTAAAAGTGGATAGCAGATCTTTCCGTGTGGAGTAGGGTAAGTGCATGACAGAGTGGATGGAGAAGTAGGGGGCGGAGCCAGGCCCAAGCTTAGGAAAGAACTTATCTGTAGCCATGGCAAGAAATAGCCCGTGAGAAACAACTTTCATTCCCCCTAGGGACCACTGACGGCAATCAGCAACCATTGGTCCACCCGGGGCCCCGCAGGACACCTCTTAGAACCCTTGGGCGCGAGCGGTGTGTGCGCCTGCTCACCCGTGTTTAGCACTGCTCCTTGGTTAGCGTTCGATCGGGAGGCTTTTGAATGGTGCTGTTGTGGCTGAGATGTTGTCTTCGAGAAAATAGTACTGAGTAATATTCGCTCATAGCAGCTTCACGAGTGGGTATGAGCCGAGGGGCCAGGTGAGGGGACGGGCCTCTGAAGCTGCTGTCTTCTCCCATGAAGAAGCTTTTTGACTTTTGACGGTAGATGAGTCACTCTCAGGCACCGCCACCAGGTTGCAGGAGGCGAGCCCGGACGAGGTTTATTTCAGACAGAGAATCGGCTTTGGCCTAGCTCCCAGATCCACTCAGACATCTGGGAAAGATCAATCACGCTGCCTTAAGGGGCCATGTTGAAAGAGTACATCAGATCCTTTCGTGTGGAGTAGGGGACCGGGATGACAGAGCGGAACGAGAAGTAGGGGGCGGAGCTCAGCCCAATCTTAGAAAAGACCTGATCTGTGGCCACGTCAAGAAATAGCCCATTAGAACCATCTTTCAATATCCTTAGTGACTGCTGACGTCACTCAGCATCCATTGGTCAACCCGGGGCCCCGCAGGAGACCTCTTAGAACCCTCGGGCACGAGCGGTGTGTGCGCGTTCTCACTTGTGTTTAGCACTGCTCCTTGGTTACCGTTCGATCGGGAGGCTTTTGAGTGGTGCGGTCGTGGCAGAGAGGTTGGCTTCTACAGAATAGTACCGAGTAATCGCTGGTATTAGGTTTACAAGTGGCTCAGAGTCGAGGGGGCAGGTGAGCGGGCTGGCCTGTTAAGCTGCTGTCTTCAGCCAGGAAGACGCTTTTTGACTTTGGACCGTAGAAGAAAAAGTCACTCTCTGGCACCTCCACTGGGCTGCAGGAGGCGAGCGCGGACGCGGTTTGTTCATGAAAGAGAATCGGGTTTCGGCTGAGCTGGCAGATCCGACTCAGACATCTGGGAAAGATCCATCACGCTGCCAAACAGGGTGATGTGGAAAGAGGACAGCTGATCTTTCCGTGTGGTGTAGGGGTCGGGAACCTCCACCAGGCTGCAGGAGGCGAGCGCGGGAGCGGTTTGGTTGAGAAATGGAATCGGATTACGGCTGAGCTACCAGATCCGACACAGACATCTGGGAAAGATCCATCAAGCTGCAAAAGGGGTCATGTTAAAAGTGGATAGCAGATCTTTCCGTGTGGAATAGGGTAAGTGGATGACAGAGTGGATGGAGAAGTAGGGGGCGGAGCCAGGCCCAAGCTTAGGAAAGAACCTATTGGTAGCCATGGCAAGATATAGCCCGTGAGAAACAACTTTCATTCCCCCTAGGGACCACTGACGGCAATCAGCAACCATTGGTCCACCCGGGGCCCCGCAGGACACCTCTTAGAACCCTTGGGCGCGAGCGGTGTGTGCGCATGCTCACTTGTGTTTAGCACTGCTCCTTGGTTAGCGTTCGATCGGGAGGATTTTGAGTGGTGCTGTTGTGGCAGAGATGTTGTCTTCGAGAAAATAGTACTGAGTAATATTCGCTCATAGCGGCTTCACGAGTGGGTATGAGCCGAGGGGCCAGGTGAGGGGACGGGCCTCTGAAGCTGCTGTCTTCTCCCATGAAGAAGCTTTTTGACTTTTGACGGTAGATGAAAGAGTCACTCTCAGGCACCGCCACCAGGTTGCAGGAGGCGAGCTCGGACGAGGTTTATTTCAGACAGAGAATCGGCTTTGGCCTAGCTCCCAGATCCACTCAGACATCTGGGAAAGATCAATCACGCTGCCTAAAGGGGCCAGGTTGAAAGAGTACACCAGATCCTTTCGTGTGGAGTAGGGGACAGGGATGACAGAGCGGAACGAGAGGTAGGGGGCGGAGCTAGGCCCAATCTTAGAAAAGAACTGATCTGTAGCCACGTCAAGAAATAGCCCATTAGAACCAACTTTCGGCACTCAGCTCCAGGCGGGGCGGCCCCTGCGCTGAGGGACGCTGCCCGACCTTGGCGGGACGGGGGTTTCGCCAGGGCCTGGGCCCAGCGACCAGGCGGAGACGTCGCGCGAGCCTTGTAGTCTCCAGGGAAATGCTGGTTTGCCTGCAATGAGATTTCATTTTCTGCAGTTAAAGGACATCCTTTTCTGAGCTGCTGTGAATAAATTTGGGATGATACTGTATATTTTCATCTAATGGAGAATTAGCTGTATTTTGAATAAGGATTGCTGCACTGGACGACTTCAGAACATTACTCACAATGTCATCAAACAGGAGTCAGAATCCCCATGGACTGAAGCAGATTGGCCTTGACCAGATCTGGGACGACCTCAGAGCTGGAATCCAGCAAGTGTACACCAGACAGAGTATGGCGAAGTCCAGATACATGGAACTCTACACGTATCCTCCTGCTTGAACTGAGATAATTTGCTTTCGAATTTTGATACTTAGTGGTAGGATCTATGAATTATTAGAAATTTGACATCATGTTTTCTCTTCTCAGTTCATCCTTGAAATGTAGTCACAGAATTCATCTTTAGCTTTAAGTTTTTTGAATAGAGGTACTGTTTTTCGGTTTTCTGAACAGAGGTAATAAAATTGGCTAGTTAGTTGTCTAATGCAGTGCTGGTCAGGACAGTAGCCACTAGTCACATGTATCTGTTTACATTTAAAATAATTTAAAAATTCAGTTTCTTAGTCACAGTAGCCATAGTTTAAGGGCTTAATAGTCAGATAATAAAATATTTCTATTACTGTGGAAAGATCCGTTGGACAGCACTGGTCTAAAGCAGGGGATCATTTGTTTAAATGTTGTCCATTTGTTTATATATTGTCTACAGCTGCTTTCATGTTACTCGGAGGGAGTTGAGTAGTTCTGTCAGAAACAGTCTTGTCCAAAAGCCTAAAATATGTGCTATCTGGTCCTTTACATAAGAAGTTTCTTGACCTGATCTAACGGGATAGCACAGAGAACAAAAGTTTAACTGTTCTGGTCCTGTTTTACAAGTATGGTATTTAAAAAGTATCTCCCTCATTTGTCATGTGGCCTGCCATGTGTGCGAGGTTCAGTGCCGCGTGCTGCAAAGGTCACGAGGGTGTAAAAGACGCGGCCCTGCTCTTCCATACCCAGTGATGTGCTGTTCTCCTTTGTAGAGTTTCTTGGTTCCGTGCAAATATGAAATTGGAACTAGAGCTAAGCCAACTCAGTAGTGAGCAGGCTGCTGCAGATTCTAGGATTTCAAAGTTCAATGGAGATTTAAGTTTAAATCTTTAGTATGTATCTGTAATTATCAAACTAGGTTATGTGATATTGTAGTGTTCTCTCAAATATGTTAGCATCTTAAAATCCTTAAGAAGAATTTAAACATTGATTTAGATGGATATGAAGCTGTCTATTTCTAAATTAACTTACAATTTATTGTACGTATGTACACATATTCATATATGTACTCATATATACTTACATGTAGAACACTTTTCTAAAAAAATCAGCTTGATTGAGATAATTCACATACCATAAAATTCACCCTTTAGAAAGTAAAAAAAAAAAAAAAAAAAAAAAGAACCAACTTTCAATCTACCTAGTGACTGCTGACGTCACTCCGCAACCATTGGTCAACCCGGGGCCCCGCAGGAGACCTCTTAGAACCCTTGGGCGCGAGCGGTGTGTGCGCGGGCTCACTTGTGTTTAGCACTGCTCCTTGGTTACCGTTGGATCGGGAGGCTTTTGAGTGGTGCGGTCGTGGCAGAGAGGTTGGCTTCTACAGAATAGTACCGAGTAATCGCTGGTATTAGGTTTACAAGTGGCTCAGAGTCGAGGGGGCAGGTGAGCGGGCTGGCCAGTTAAGCTGCTGTCTCCTGCCATGAAGACGGTTTTTGACTTTGGACCGTAGAAGAAAACGTCACTCTCTGGCACCTCCACCGGGCTGCAGGAGGCGAGCGTGGACGCGGTTTGTTCGTGAAAGAGAATCGGCTATCGGCTGAGCTGGCAGATCCGACTCAGACATCTGGGAAAGATCCATCACGCTGCCAAACAGGGTGATGTGGAAAGAGGACAGCTGATCTTTCCGTGTGGAGTAGGGGTCGGGAACCTCCACCAGGCGGCAGGAGGCGAGCGCGGGAGCGGTTTGGTTGAGAAATGGAATCGGATTTCGGCTGAGCTACCAGATCCGACACAGACATCTGGGAAAGATCCATCAAGCTGCAAAAGGGGTCATGTTAAAAGTGGATAGCAGATCTTTCCGTGTGGAGTAGGGTAAGTGCATGACAGAGTGGATGGAGAAGTAGGGGGCGGAGCCAGGCCCAAGCTTAGGAAAGAACTTATCTGTAGCCATGGCAAGAAATAGCCCGTGAGAAACAACTTTCATTCCCCCTAGGGACCACTGACGGCAATCAGCAACCATTGGTCCACCCGGGGCCCCGCAGGACACCTCTTAGAACCCTTGGGCGCGAGCGGTGTGTGCGCGTGCTCACCTGTGTTTAGCACTGCTCCTTGGTTAGCGTTCGATCGGGAGGATTTTGAGTGGTGCTGTTGTGGCTGAGATGTTGTCTTCGAGAAAATAGTACTGAGTAATATTCGCTCATATCGGCTTCACGAGTGGGTATGAGCCGAGGGGCCAGGTGAGGGGACGGGCCTCTGAAGCTGCTGTCTTCTCCCATGAAGAAGCTTTTTGACTTTTGACGGTAGATGAGTCACTCTCAGGCACCGCCACCAGGTTGCAGGAGGCGAGCCCGGACGAGGTTTATTTCAGACAGAGAATCGGCTTTGGCCTAGCTCCCAGATCCACTCAGACATCTGGGAAAGATCAATCACGCTGCCTTAAGGGGCCATGGTGAAAGAGTACATCAGATCCTTTCGTGTGGAGTAGGGGACCGGGATGACAGAGCGGAACGAGAAGTAGGGGGCGGAGCTCAGCCCAATCTTAGAAAAGACCTGATCTGTGGCCACGTCAAGAAATAGCCCATTAGAACCATCTTTCAATATCCTTAGTGACTGCTGACGTCACTCAGCATCCATTGGTCAACCCGGGGCCCCGCAGGAGACCTCTTAGAACCCTCGGGCACGAGCGGTGTGTGCGCGTTCTCACTTGTGTTTAGCACTGCTCCTTGGTTACCGTTCGATCGGGAGGCTTTTGAGTGGTGCGGTCGTGGCAGAGAGGTTGGCTTCTACAGAATAGTACCGAGTAATCGCTGGTATTAGGTTTACAAGTGGCTCAGAGTCGAGGGGGCAGGTGAGCGGGCTGGCCTGTTAAGCTGCTGTCTTCAGCCAGGAAGACGCTTTTTGACTTTGGACCGTAGAAGAAAAAGTCACTCTCTGGCACCTCCACTGGGCTGCAGGAGGCGAGCGCGGACGCGGTTTGTTCATGAAAGAGAATCGGGTTTCGGCTGAGCTGGCAGATCCGACTCAGACATCTGGGAAAGATCCATCACGCTGCCAAACAGGGTGATGTGGAAAGAGGACAGCTGATCTTTCCGTGGGGAGTAGGGGTCGGGAACCTCCACCAGGCTGCAGGAGGCGAGCGCGGGAGCGGTTTGGTTGAGAAATGGAATCGGATTACGGCTGAGCTACCAGATCCGACACAGACATCTGGGAAAGATCCATCAAGCTGCAAAAGGGGTCATGTTAAAAGTGGATAGCAGATCTTTCCGTGTGGAATAGGGTAAGTGGATGACAGAGTGGATGGAGAAGTAGGGGGCGGAGCCAGGCCCAAGCTTAGGAAAGAACCTATTGGTAGCCATGGCAAGATATAGCCCGTGAGAAACAACTTTCATTCCCCCTAGGGACCACTGACGGCAATCAGCAACCATTGGTCCACCCGGGGCCCCGCAGGACACCTCTTAGAACCCTTGGGCGCGAGCGGTGTGTGCGCATGCTCACTTGTGTTTAGCACTGCTCCTTGGTTAGCATTCGATCGGGAGGATTTTGAGTGGTGCTGTTGTGGCAGAGATGTTGTCTTCGAGAAAATAGTACTGAGTAATATTCGCTCATAGCGGCTTCACGAGTGGGTATGAGCCGAGGGGCCAGGTGAGGGGACGGGCCTCTGAAGCTGCTGTCTTCATCCATGAAGAAGCTTTTTGACTTTTGACGGTAGATGAAAGAGTCACTCTCAGGCACCGCCACCAGGTTGCAGGAGGCGAGCTCGGACGAGGTTTATTTCAGACAGAGAATCGGCTTTGGCCTAGCTCCCAGATCCACTCAGACATCTGGGAAAGATCAATCACGCTGCCTAAAGGGGCCAGGTTGAAAGAGTACACCAGATCCTTTCGTGTGGAGTAGGGGACAGGGATGACAGAGCGGAACGAGAGGTAGGGGGCGGAGCTAGGCCCAATCTTAGTAAAGAACTGATCTGTAGCCACGTCAAGAAATAGCCCATTAGAACCAACTTTCGGCACTCAGCTCCAGGCGGGGCGGCCCCTGCGCTGAGGGACGCTGCCCGACCTTGGCGGGACGGGGGTTTCGCCATGGCCTGGACCCAGCGACCAGGCGGAGACGTCGCGTGAGCCTTGTAGTCTCCAGGGAAATGCGGGTTTGCCTGCAATGAGATTTCATTTTCTGCAGTTAAAGGACATCCTTTTCTGAGCTGCTGTGAATAAATTTGGGATGATACTGTATATTTTCATCTAATGGAGAATTAGCTGTATTTTGAATAAGGATTGCTGCACTGGACGACTTCAGAACATTACTCACAATGTCATCAAACAGGAGTCAGAATCCCCATGGACTGAAGCAGATTGGCCTTGACCAGATCTGGGACGACCTCAGAGCTGGAATCCAGCAAGTGTACACCAGACAGAGTATGGCGAAGTCCAGATACATGGAACTCTACACGTATCCTCCTGCTTGAACTGAGATAATTTGCTTTCGAATTTTGATACTTAGTGGTACGATCTATGAATTATTAGAAATTTGACATCATGTTTTCTCTTCTCAGTTCATCCTTGAAATGTAGTCACAGAATTCATCTTTAGCTTTAAGTTTTTTGAATAGAGGTACTGTTTTTCGGTTTTTTGAACAGAGGTAATAAAATTGGCTAGTTAGTTGTCTAATGCAGTGCTGGTCAGGACAGTAGCCACTAGTCACATGTATCTGTTTACATTTAAAATAATTTAAAAATTCAGTTTCTTAGTCACAGTAGCCATAGTTTAAGGGCTTAATAGTCAGATAATAAAATATTTCTATTACTGTGGAAAGATCCATCGGACAGCACTGGTCTAAAGCAGGGGATCATTTGTTTAAATGTTGTCCATTTGTTTATATATTGTCTACAGCTGCTTTCATGTTACTCGGAGGGAGTTGAGTAGTTCTGTCAGAAACAGTCTTGTCCAAAAGCCTAAAATATGTGCTATCTGGTCCTTTACATAAGAAGTTTGTTGACCTGATCTAACGGGATAGCACAGAGAACAAAAGTTTAACTGTTCTGGTCCTGTTTTACAAGTATGGTATTTAAAAAGTATCTCCCTCATTTGTCATGTGGCCTGCCATGAGTGCGAGGGATAGTGCCGCGTGCTGCAAAGGTCACGAGGGTGTAAAAGACGCGGCCCTGCTCTTCCATACCCAGTGATGTGCTGTTCACCTTTGTAGAGTTTCTTGGTTCCGTGCAAATATGAAATTGGAACTAGAGCTAAGCCAACTCAGTAGTGAGCAGGTTGCTGCAGATTCTAGGATTTCAAAGTTCAATGGAGATTTAAGTTTAAATCTTTAGTATGTATCTGTAATTATCAAACTAGGTTATGTGATATTGTAGTGTTCTCTCAAATATGTTAGCATCTTAAAATCCTTAAGAAGAATTTAAACATTGATTTAGATGGATATGAAGCTGTCTATTTCTAAATTAACTTACAATTTATTGTATGTATGTACACATATTCATATATGTACTCATATATACTTACATGTAGAACACTTTTCTAAAAAAATCAGCTTGATTGAGATAATTCACATACCATAAAATTCACCCTTTAGAAAGTCAAAAAAAAAAAAAAAAAAGAACCAACTTTCAATCTACCTAGTGACTGCTGACGTCACTCCGCAACCATTGGTCAACCCGGGGCCCCGCAGGAGACCTCTTAGAACCCTTGGGCGCGAGCAGTGTGTGCGCGGGCTCACTTGTGTTTAGCACTGCTCCTTGGTTACCGTTCGATCGGGAGGCTTTTGAGTGGTGCGGTCGTGGCAGAGAGGTTGGCTTCTACAGAATAGTACCGAGTAATCGCTGGTATTAGGTTTACAAGTGGCTCAGAGTCGAGGGGGCAGGTGAGCGGGCTGGCCTGTTAAGCTGCTGTCTCCTGCCATGAAGACGGTTTTTGACTTTGGACCGTAGAAGAAAACGTCACTCTCTGGCACCTCCACCGGGCTGCAGGAGGCGAGCGTGGACGCGGTTTGTTCGTGAAAGAGAATCGGCTATCGGCTGAGCTGGCAGATCCGACTCAGACATCTGGGAAAGATCCATCACGCTGCCAAACAGGGTGATGTGGAAAGAGGACAGCTGATCTTTTCGTGTGGAGTAGGGGTCCGGAACCTCCACCAGGCGGCAGGAGGCGAGCGCGGGAGCGGTTTGGTTGAGAAATGGAATCGGATTTCGGCTGAGCTACCAGATCCGACACAGACATCTGGGAAAGATCCATCAAGCTGCAAAAGGGGTCATGTTAAAAGTGTATAGCAGATCTTTCCGTGTGGAGTAGGGTACGTGGATGACAGAGTGGACGGAGAAGTAGGGGGCGGAGCCAGGCCCAAGATTAGGAAAGAACTTATCTGTAGCCATGTCAAGAAATAGACCGTGAGAAACAACTTTCAATCCCCCTAGGGACCACTGATGGCAATTAGCAACCATTGGACAACTCGGGGCACCGCAGGAGACCTCTTAGAACCCTTGGGCGAGAGCGGTGTGTGCGGGTGCTCACTTGTGTTTAGCACTGCTCCTTGGTTAGCGTTCGATCGGGAGGCTTTTGAGTGGTGCTGTTGTGGCAGAGATGTTGTCTTCGAGAAAATAGTACTGAGTAATATTCGCTCATATCTGCTTCACGAGTGGGTATGAGCCGAGGGGCCAGGTGAGGGGACGGGCCTCTGAAGCTGCTGTTCTTTCCCGTGAAGAAGCTTTTTGACATTTGACCGTAGGTTAAAAAGTCACTCTCAGGCACCGCCACCAGGTTGCAGGAGGCGAGCTTGGACGAGGTTTGTTTCAGACAGAGAATCTACTTTTGGCCTAGCTCCCAGATCCACTCACACATCTGGGAAAGATCAATCACGCTGCCTAAAGGGCCCATGTTGACAGAGTACATCAGATCTTTTCGTGTGGAGTAGGGAACGGGGATGACAGAGCGGAAAGAGAAGTAGGGGGCAGAGCTAGGCCCAATCTTAGAAAAGAACTGATCTGTGGCCACGTCAAGAAATAGCCCATTAGAACCACCTTTGAATATCCTTAGTGACTGCTGACGTCACTCAGCAACGATTGGTCCACCCGGGTCCCGCAGGAGACCTCTTAGAACCCTTGGGCTGGAGCGGTGTGTGCGCGTGCTCACTTATGTTTAGCACTGCTCCTTGGTTACCTTTCGATCAGGAGGCTTTTGAGTGGTGCTGTTGTTGCAGACACGTTGGCCTCTACAGAATAGTACCGAGTAATCGCTGGTATTAGGTTTAGAAGTGGATAAGAGCCGAGGGGGCAGGTGAGCGGGCTGGCCTCTTAAGCTGCTTTCTTCTGCCATGAAGGCGCTTTTTGACTTTGGACCGTAGAAGAAACAGTCACTCTCTGGCACCTCCACCGGCCTGCAGGAGGCGAGCGCAGACGCGGTTTGTTCGTGAAAGGGAATCGGATTTCAGCTGAGCTGGGAGATCCGACTCAGACATCTTGGAAAGATCCATCACGCTGCCAAACAGGGTGATGTGGAAAGAGGACAGCTGATCTCTCCGTGTGGAGTAGTGGTCGGGCGCCTCCACTAGGCTGCAGGAGGCGAGCTCGGACACCGTTTGTTTGCGAAAGAGAATCGGCTTTCCGCTGAGCTCGTAGATCTTAGTGAGACATCTGGGAAACTTCCATCTGGCTGCCGAAAAGGGTGATGTGGAAAGAGTACAGCATTTGCTGTCCTATGGAGTAGGGAACGGGGATGACAGAGTGGAACAAGAAATAAGGGGCGGAGCCAAGCCCAAGCTTTGGAAAGAACTGATTGGTAGCCATGGCAGAAAATAGCCCGGGAGAAACAACTTTCAATTTCCCAAGTTACTGCTGACGTCACTCAGCAAACCCTGGTCAACAAGATGCCCCGCACGAGCCCTCTTAGAACTCTTGGGTGCCAGGGCTGTTTGTGCATGCTCACTTGTGTTTGTCACTGCTCCTTGGTTACCGTTAGAACGGGAGTCTATTCAGAGGTGCTGCTGTGGCACTGATGTTTGCTTCTCAAAATATTACCAAGTAATATTCGCTCATTTCGGCTTCAGAAGCGGGTAAGAGCCAATGGGCCAAGTGAGGGGACTGGCCTCTGACGCTGCTGTCTTCTCACATGAAGAAGCTTTTTCACTTTTGAGGGTTGAAAAAGAGCCACTCTCGGGAACCTCCACTAGGGTGCAGGAGGCGAGCTTGGACGCGGTTTGTTTGAGAAAGAGAAGCGGGTTTCGGCTGAGCTACCAGATCTGACTCAGACATCCGGTAAAGATCCATCACGCTTCCAAAAGGGTGATGTCAAAAGAGTAAAGCATATCCATTCGTGTGTAGTAGGGTACCCGGAAGACAGAATGGAATGAGAAGTAGGGGGCGGAGCTAGGCCCAATCTTAGGAAAGTACTGATCTATAGCAACGTCAAGAAATAGCCCTTTAGAACCAACTTCCAATCTTCTTAGTGACGGCTGACGTCACTCAGCAACCATTTGTCAAGCCGGGGCACCACAGGAGATGTTTTAGAACCCTTGGGCACCAGTGCTATTTGCACATGCTCACTTGTGTTTAGAGGTGTTCCTTGATTACCGTTTCGTACCGGAGGCTTTTGAGTGCTGCTGTTGTGGCAGAGAGTGTGGCTTCAAGGTAAAAGTGTGGAGGAATATTCGCTCTTACCGGTTTCAGAAGTGGGTAAGAGCCTAGGGGCCACGTGAGGTGATGGGTCTCGGAAGCGGCTGTCTTCTCCCATGAACAAGCTTTTGGACTTTTCTTTTTTTAAAAAGATGACCGGTAATGGGATCTTAACCCTTGATTTGGTGTTGTCAGCACCACGCTCACCCAGTGAGTAAGCCGGCCATCCCTATATGCAATCCGAATACGTGACTTTGGGGTAATCAGCACCACACTCTCCCGAGTGAGTCACAGACCGGCCCGAAGCTTTTTCACTTTTGAGGGTACAAGAAAGAGTCACTCTCGGGCACCTCCACCAGGGTGCAGGAAGGGAGCGTGGACGCCCTTTGGTTGAGAAAGTGAATCGGCTTTCGGCTGAGCTACCCGATCCGACTCAGACATCTGGGCGAGATCCATGACGCTGCCAAAAAGGGTGTTGCCGAAAGAGTAGGGCATATCCTTTCCTGTGGAGTAGGGGACGGGGATTACAGAGTGGAATGGGAAAAAGGGGCGGAGCTATGCCCTATCTTAAGAAAGAACTGATCTGTAGCCAAGTCATGAAATAGCCCGTGAGAACCAACTTTCAATCTCCTTCGTGACTGCTGACGTCACTCAGCAACCAGTGGTCAACCCGGGGCCCCTCACGAGACATCTTAGACCTCTTGGGCACCAGGACTGTGTGCGCATGCTCACTCGTGTTTAGAGCTGATGCTTGGTTACCTTTCCGAACGGGAGGAATTCGAGTGGTGCTGTTGTGACAGAGAGGGTGGCTTCTACGTTAAATTATAGAGGAATATTCGCTGAAATCGTTTTCAGACGTGGGTAAGGGCCGAGGGTCCAGGGGGGAGGGAACGGGCTCCTGAAGCTGCTGTGTTCTCCCATGAAGAAGCTTTTAGTCCTTTGAGGGTACAAGAAAGAGTCACTCTCGGGCACCTCCACCGAGTTGCAGGAAGCGAATGCGGACTCGGTTTGTTTCAGAAAGTGAATCGACTTTCGGCTGAGGTACCAGATCCGAGTCAGACATCTGGAAAATATCCAACACGCTGCCAAAAAGTGTGATGGGGAAAGAGGACAGCTGATCCTTCCGTGTGGTGTAGGGGTGTGGAACTTCTACCAGGCTGCAGGAGTCAAGCCCGGACGCGGTTTGGTTGAGAAAGAGAATCGGCTTTCAGCTGAGCTACCGGATCCGACTCAGACATCTGGGAAAGATCCATCATGCTGCCAAAAATGGTGATGTGGAAAGAATACAGCATATCCTTCCATGTGGAGTCGGGGACGTGGATGACAGGGTTTCATGAGAAGTAGAGGGCGGAGCCAGGCAGTGATGTCCGGTGTGGAGGAGGCGAGGTGGATGAGGGAGAAAGCACACTTTTCTGGGCTCTCCATGGTTGGGCCTGAATTCTCCTGCTACCGATGATGCTAGGCTTTCGTCCCTCCATAAATTCCTTAGGAGGTGGGACGGTGAAATGTTGCAGGGTTCAAGTCCCCAAACCGTGTATTGGAGCAGCAAAACAGAAACAAAACTTTCGCTGTTTGATGCCTTGAGAATTCTCCTTAGAAAGCACTTTATTGAAGACCGTGAAGTGACTTAACTATCAAAATGAAGTCCATACAGCGTATTATTTGTCAAGTACATGTTTTCAAACACCATTAAACAATGTAAGTGAAAAGAAAGTGCATGGGGTGTACATTTCCCACGATACATCAATTTCCGGGGGCTGAAAATTCTTTGAATCAACTCCAATATGCACTGTAATTCAGTCTCCATCTATTCTTAAGTGTTTCTTACTGAAGGATGGGAGAAGGAAACCCTCAACTAGGAAGATAGCTCCACATTGTTGTACAGGGAAACTCATGTATTTGAAAATGCGAGCTCTTTTAAAATGTATCCTTTTTGCTTCAAGCCAATAAAAATATGGAGATTTAAAAATTTTTGAGTAACGCATGCTATCTTTTACTGTTGGGGTGACTTTAAGACAACCTTTGTAGTGTGATGAGCAAAGACTTGTC